>NC_056517.1:40917848-40936857 GCF_014905685.2 Nematolebias whitei
GTGGACAATGACAGTGAGACCTAGAGGGGTATGGTTGGGAGGAATGCCCTTATCTGAACCAGAATGGTGTTCTGTTATTGGACTTCTGTGCTCGTCATAGATTGTCCATAATGAACAACATGTTCAAGCATAAGGATGTCCATATGTGGTCTTGGCACCAGGACACCCTAGGCCACAGTTCGATGATCAACTTTGTTGTGTGCTCATTTGAGCTGCATGTCTTGGAAACTCGGGTGAAGAGAGGGGCGGAGCTGTCCACTGACCACTACCTGGTGGTGAGTTGGCTCCGATGGTGGGGGAGGATAATGCTCAGACCTGGCAGACCCAAACATATTGTGAGGATCTGTTGAAAACATCTGGCAGAGTCTCCCGTGAGACGGAGCTTTAACTCCCACCTCTGGGAGAACTTTGAACACGTTCCAGGGGAAGTTGGGGACATTGAGTCTGAGTGGGCCATGTTCCACGCCTCTATTAACCCACGCCTCTATTGTAAACCTAGTAAGGAAACTGAATGTTAAATTGGGTTTCTTTTTCAGAAATAGATCCTGTTTAACTCTGAATGCCAGGAAAAACCTTGTAACTGTGACTTTCCTTCCCTCCATTGACTACGATGACATTATATACATGAACACCTACACGCAACCTGCAGATGCTGGATGCTGCCTATCATGGTGTACTAAGATTCATAACTGGCTGTAATTGCCATACCCATCACTGCACCCTGTAGTCACTGGTTAACTGGACATCATTAACTTCACACAGACTCCCACTGGTACATTTTCATATTTAAATCACATCTTGGTCTGCTGCCTTCATACATCTCCTCCTACGTGTCTCTGCATGAGTACAGCTACAGCGTGCACTCTCAGGACATAATTACATGCAGTGTCCCCTCAGTGCAGACTGAACTAGGCAAAAGGGCCTTCTCCTACTCCACTTTTGTTTCCTGGAATATTTTCCAAAAAATCTGAAGCTCTCAACCTTGACCTCTCTAAGTGGCTTTAAATATCGGTAAAGTTCTTGGCAAAAAACCCCAATGCAGATATGTTCCTGTTTTTAGTTTTCTACACCGCCTTACATCATAGTTGTTTTTTTGCTACTTTTTATTTTGATTGCCCATTTGGCGGGCACGCGCAGAGGGACGAACCTCCGCATTTCTTCGAAATTTAACAAGATAAACACCAAAAACAATTACTTGTTTGCTCAAAATTATAGTAAAGGTGTGTCTCAGTCTAACTTTTGCTTAATAGTAGCTGCTACTACTCTGCTGCCATCTGGTGGCTGAAAATGGCACTGTTTTGTCCAGTCAGAATTAATTAAAACGGTTATCTCAGCCAAATATTTGTTTATAAATATGGGAAAAAATCCATAAATACCCTGCTTCTGCCTATAAGTCACAGGGCATGCAAATTATGCAAAAAACTTGACTTATAGGCTGAAAAATATGGTAAATTGACCCATATAATGCCATCATTACCTTACAGCAGGGCTGTCAAACTCACTTACAAAAGGGGGGCAAAATTAAAACATTTTTCAAACTAAGGGCTAATCTCAGAAACTACATTAACTCAAATCAGATACCCAACATATTTTCTTGGTTTCAGGTTCCTCTACAAGAGTTTGGTCTCATTTGAGACAAATTTGTCTCTCAGTTGTGGTATCGACATCATAATCAAAGATTAGTGAAGAAAAAAATTCAAGTGATAAAAGTCTTTTTATATTTAACATATCATCTTTGGGGCCAGACAAGATGCCACTGAGGGCCATTGTGTTAGAGTTAGGGTTAGCCCTAGCCCCCGGGCCTTGAGTTTGACACGTGTGCCCTAAAGTGTCCCAAATACAGCCATCATTACCCTACAGTGACCCAAATACAGCCATTTTATCTTACAATGACCCAAATACAGCCATTATTACCTCACAGTGACCCAAATAAAGCCATTATCATCTTACAATGACCGAAATACAGCCATTACCCTAAAGTGACCCAAATACAGCCATCATTACCTTACAATGACCCAAATGCAGACATCAATACCCTAGTGGCCTAAATACAGCCATCATTACCATACAGTGACCAAATACACCCATCATGATCCTACATTGACCAAAATACAGCCATCATTTCTGTACAGTAACCCAAATATAGCCATAATTATCCTACAGTGACCAAAATAAATCCATTATTACCTTACAGTGACCCAAATGAAGCCATCATTACCCTACAGTGACCCAAATAAAGCCATCATTACCCTACAGTGATCCAAATACAGCCATCATTACCTCACAGTGACCCAAATAAAGTCATTATTATCTTACACTGACCCTAATACAGCCATCATTACCCTACAGTGACCCAAATACAGCCATAATTATCTTATAAAGACCCAAATGCAGACATCATTACCCTAATGACCCAAATACAGCCATCAATACCATACAGTGACCCAAATACACCCATCATGATCCTACATTGACCAAAATACAGCCATCATTACTGTACAGTAACCCAAATACAGCCATAATTATCCTACAGTGACCAAATTAAAGCCATTATTACCCTACAATTACCCAAATACAGTCATCATTACCCTACAGTGACCTGAACAAAGCCATTATTCATTCATTCAACCTTTATTTATACAGGTTAATCCCATTATTTATACAGGTTAATCCCATTGATTCGTGGACTCATTTACAAGAGAGACCTGATTTTAACAAATAGTGATGACAACAGTGGACAACAGACAACAATAGACACTCATAAAGGATGGTTACAAATTGAGATTTTTTAATATAACAAGTGAAAATAAAATGGTATTTAAAAGAAAAAAAACCCCAGCTAGGTTGTTAAGGCAATGTAGAAAACTAAAAATAAGAACATGTCTTCATTGGTTTTTCCCAGGAACTTAACATATGTTTAAAGCCACTTATAGAGGTCAAGGTCGAGAGCTTCAGATCTTTATTACCCTACAGTAGGGTGACCAGACGTTCCTGATTTTTGGGGACAGTCCCCATTTTGGACGACCTGTCCCCAGCTAAAGCTACCCCCAAAAATGTCCCGGATTTGAGTGTTTTATGAATGAGAAAAAAATATTGCATTATGCTTGGGTGCAGTTGAGCTCAACAACTGCTGTTACTGTAGCAGCTGGTTGTGCTGGTGCTGCAGCGCTGACATTACAGACAGAGATGAAGAGGCGCGTGTGCTACCTTTAAAACGGAAGAAGAAGCGCAGTGCGAGTTTGTCAACACTGGGAGTTCTCCTGTGATATGGTATGTATGAACAGATTTATTTAGTTTGAACTGGGCTGATCCTTCCTGTGATAAAAGTTTTGTTCGCAGTAGGAAATGTTTCTAGTGTCAGCTGCGTCCAGGTAAAAATAGGGCTGAGATGTGTTTAGTTTTACTAAAGATGAAGCCCAAACCAAGCTTTTATTAACAAACTGACAGCTTGAGTGAGAGAGAGGGAGAAATCATAACAGGATGATGAACTGCCTTCAAGCTGGTTTATACTTGACGTGTTGAATAGTGTGTGAGGGTGCACACACCATAATGGTTCATCCAAAGTAAGCTATTTTAGAAGTGATCGGTGACCTTTAGTTTATCATTTGAGAACTAGTTATGAGTTGTTTTGGTAATATACTAAAACTCAAATAATCTGCTGGCTCCTCAGATAGTGTTAACTTACTTTTATATATATGAATGTTTCTGTTCAAATGACTTCTGTTGTAACTTGGAGCTTTATAAGTAAACTGAATTGAATTGTTTGTGAACATAGACTTTCAGGCTTAGATGTGTAATAAAATATTATGATCATCTGAATCAAATGCAGCACTGAGGTCTAACAGGACCAATATAGACACCTGTCCATTGTCAGAGGCCATGAGAATATTATTGGTAAATTTTACCGGTGCCGTTTCTGTGCTATGATGAGCTCTAAATAATTAAAAATAATGTTAATATTTATAATAAGATTATACTAGGATAATCCCAGTTTCTAATCTAAAACATAAACTTCTATAGGGTATCTGAAACAAAAATCTTGTTTTCTTTGTTAAATGGTAAATTTTATGTATGTTCTAATATTTTGGAGGTGTTTGTGATTATATTATGTCTCTGTTTTAGAGTAGTGGAAGACTTACAGAAGAGGAGAGAGGAGGGAAATAGACTAATAGAAAGAAGACTTAAAGAGAGAAGAAAAATACAAAGACTAAAAGAAGAAAGAGTGAATGAGAGCATAGGAAAATAGGAAGACTGATGCTTGGTGTCAGGTTCACTGTACTTCTCTAACCACAGCAGTGTGAAAAGGCAATTTTTTGAGTGATGATGAAATGAGTGGAAGAACAAATAAAAAGAAAATAATAGGTACTGGTATATAATCATATAAACTGTCTTATTTCTCATAGGACCAATGCAGACATGTTCCTGTTTTTAGTTTTCTACATTCGCCTTATAATCTAGCTGTTTTTGTTACTTTTTTGCCATCTTATTTGTAAAAAAATAAATAAAAATCTGTATGCCTTTTTATAACTGTCTATTGTAGCAGTTGTCCACTGTTGTCATCGTTCTTTGTTGAAATCAGGTCTCTCTTGTAAATGAGTCCTCGAGGCTCAATGGGATTAACCTGTCTAAATTAAGGTTGAATGAATGTTTTAAATATTTCTCTTTACTATTATCTGCTCTTTCAGTTTTGTACGTAAACTTTTCTGCTCTTCTTCTATTCCAGACCTCCATGGCCACCATTTCTGATGACTCTTCAGACAGAGGAGTCTTCGCAGAACCAGAGATGAGCTCATGTCAGTGGACTAACTGACCTTCACTCACCTCACACATACACACATATAAATACACATCAGCTACGTAACCATACACTGTGTACTTATACACACCTATAAGTACATACATGTTCTCATTCACTCACAAGGTATGCACGCTCACTTACTAGTATATACCCTTGACCCTCCCTCTAGTTTAAGTACTCTGTTACTACTATTATTACTTTATTCAGTTTATTACTCTTGGGAAATGTTAACAGTGTGGAGAGACATATTCCTGCTAGGGCATTAACAGAGTACTCGAGTAATCTGCACATCGATTGCTAGGACATCTATCGAGGTTAAAAATGTAACGTCGGGTATCCGTAGTGACGTCATATTATGTGACCACCATATGAACGTAGGGGGCGGTGTTGCACTGTTGCAGGTCACAGAGTATGGTGTAACACCAGGTCCAATCCACTGAACCAGAACCAGTTTCGGTTTAAGTTTCGTTTTTGATGTGCTACATGTTTCTTCACGTTTGCAGTTTAACAATAATAACTAATGGTTTAGTTTTTCCTGTGACTTCTTTGCAGTATGATAAATTGTAGGAGCATAATATACACTCCCAATGTTTTGTTGGTCTTTTTTTTGGTAAATAATTACCTTTTTTTGCAGTTTTATTTATTTATTTATTTTTGTATCTTGAGATCTATGATGTCATCAAACACTCGAGTTCTACTCGGGTTTTATTATGTTATTGTCGAGTTTAAAACATATATACTCGTTCAACCCCTAATTCCTGCGGTTATATTTGATGTTTATTGTTTAAACATGAATAAATATGTAAAAATAAATCAAACTGTAACTGTCCCAGTTTTTAATTTCATCTTTATAAAATTTCATTGTTTTTGGTCTCAGAGCTGGAAATGTCCCCATATTTCACTTCAGAAATCTGGTCACCTTAACTTACAGTGACCCAAATACAGCCATCATTACCTTACAGTGACCCAAATATACCCATCATTACCCTACAATGACCCAAATGCCAAGATGGCCCCACTCTCAGGAGCTGCAGATTCACAGGCTCCTGGTTTGATCCCAGTTTTCATGAGTTTTGAAAATGACTTCGAGCCTGACTCTGCATGCTTTATGCATGCGAATTATAGCGTAACCAAATTGATGAGAATTAGAGCAGATTTACCACAGAATACATAATCAATCGGCAACAATTTCAAATCTACGCTCGGCAGAATGCAGATCCTAAAGTTATCTACGTGGAAGCTTCAGTGGAGGCGCTCTAACTGGAAGAGGAGGCACTACTCTTGGCTTAAGAAGCGAGGTTGCTGGGCGGGGGTGCTGGTAAGGCTAAAAGCTAATGCTAAGGCTGGCAAACTGATACCCTCTCGCTTTCTGTCGAACAACTGCTCTTTGGACAAAAAGATGGATTTGTTTTGTCTGAAAGTGAGTGCTTCAGAGAAGATAAGGAAATGTGTGGTGCTTTGTCTCATGGAATCATATCTTTACAGCAACATGCCAGATTCAGTGTTACAGCTGAACAGCAGACTTTTTTTCCGAGTGGACCGCTGCAGCGAGCTAAAGGGGGAAATCGCGGGGAGGCGGAGTCTGCATTTATGTGAGGAAACATTGGTGCACAAACTGTACGCTGATAAACCGCTGTTGCTCCAAGGCTTTGGAGCAGCTAACAGTGAAATGTTGACCACATTATCTACCCTGCGAGTTCACAGCAGCGTTCAGAACAGTTGTTTACATAGCTACCGACTCTCTGAAGGAGCTTCATGATCATCTTAACTCGCTGCAGAGCAAACACCCTGGGGCTTTTTACATGGTGGCTGGTGACTAATCATGTAAATCTAATGGACTGCCTGCCAAGATTTTATCAGCATGTGGCCATACCAATGCGTGGAAACTAGGGCTAGAGGATATATCGAACATAATAATAATAATAATAATAATGAATTTAATTTGTAACGCACTTTTCATTAACAAAAATCTCAAGTGCTACAGAGTGCAACTAAAATCAATGATAAAATCAACTAAAATCTGTGATAAAATCAACTAAAATCAATGATAAAATCAACTAAAATCAATGATAAAATCAACTAAAATCAATGATAAAATCAACTAAAATCAATGATAAAATCAACTAAAATCAATGATACAATCATGTGGAGGCAGAATGGGCTTGCTTAAAAAGAAAAGTCTTTAAGCCTTTTTTAAAGTCAGTCAATGATTGTGGAGCTCTCAGATATTCAGGGAGGGAGTTCCAGAGGTGGGGGGAAGCCACACAGAATGCCCAATCTCCCATGGTTCTTAATTTAGTTTGTGGAAGGTGGAGGAGATTACTGTTCTGTGATCGTAGGGACCGGGTGGATGAATATAGAGCAAGAAGGTCCTTCAGATAATCTGGTGAATTTCCGTATAAACACTGATGGGTGATGAGAGCAATTTTGTACTGAATTCTGTAAGTGACAGGAAGCCAATGGAGGTTATGGAGAATGGGTGTAATATGTTCAAATTTACGAGCTCTCAATAAAATTCTGGCTGCACTGTTTTGAATATATTGAAGCTTCTGAAGGTTTTTGCCGGGTATTCCAGTAAACAGGGAGTTGCAGTAGTCGAGCCTGGAGGAGACAAAAGCATGGACGAGTTTCTCTGCATCAGCAAAAGTGAGAGATGGGCGCAGTTTGGAGATATTTCGAAGATGGAAGAAACAGGTTTTAAACAGATGCTTAATGTGATTTTCAAATGTAGGATGAGAGTCCATTTTTATTCCAAGATTTGTAACAGAGGTGGAAAGGGGGATGTCTTGCCCAGAAAATGAAATAGTCATTATAGTTGAAGTTTGAACCTGGTGAGGGGTGCCAATCAGTATGGCCTCTGTTTTGGAGCAGTTTAACTGAAGAAAGTTCTGATTCATCCATGCCCTCATCTCCTCCAGGCAGGTAGAGAGGGCAGCGAGTGAAGATGGAGATGACAATGGTGAAGATGATGCTCCAGTCCTGATGTAAAGCTGTGTATCGTCAGCATAACAGTGAAAAGAAATGTTGTACTGATTAATAATTTGACCTAAAGGCAGCATGTAAAGGGAAAATAGCAGGGGCCCTAGAACTGACCCTTGAGAGACACCACAGGAGACACAGACAGTCTGGGACTTGGCATTGCCAAGACTAACACATTCCAGCCTATTGGAGAGGAAAGATTTAAACCAGTCCTGGACAGTGTCACAGAGACCGACCTCCACATGAAGACGGTGGAGGAGGATACCCTGGTCCACAGTGTTGAAAGCTGCAGTGAGGTCAAGGAGAACAAGGAGGGAGGGAGAACCAGTGTCAGCAGCCATGAGGACATCACTGGTGACTCTCAGCAGTGCGGTCTCAGTACTGTGAGCTGCACGGAAGCCAGACTGAAACTTCTCATACAGAGAGTGTTGTTGTAGGTGCATCTGCAGCTGAGCAGCAACTGCTTTTTCCAGCACTTTTGACAGAAATGGGAGGTGAGATATTGGGCGGTAATTAGAAAGAATGTCTGGATCCAAATCCAGACATTCTCATACTTGATACATACATACTCGATGTATCGCAAGATTTTCTATGTACGATGGTTAAAATGGCTCTATTGCAACCATTTCGAGTATAATAAGACTTGAACATCTGTGTAGTTGTTTTTATTCCGTCTCCGCCTCCAACTTCACACAGCCCCCTCCTTCTCCCTCCCTGTGTTTTTATGTTATGAGTGCTTAGTGTATATTTAGTTTATGTTTTTCTTAGTTCATATCTTAGATGTTATTACTGTTTTTCTTATACATTTTATTGTTGGATGTAACTGGGACCCTGTGTACATAATTTCGCTCCATCACATGTACCACATGAGGTGCGAATGACAATAAAGAATCTCTGACTCTCTGACTCTGAATAAAAACACAACTCATGCATGCTACCCCCGCCTCCTGCTTCTCCAGGTGTGTGTGTGTGTGTGTGGGGGGGGGGGGGGGGTAACACAATTAGAGGAGAGCAGCTTAGCTGCTGTGCAAAAAGAAAAACAAGGGGCTTTATTTGGAGATGTTTAGATTTAAATGGTCAGATGAGCAGCAGCAAAATGTTTTCAGTAGACAATGCTGAAAACAAGTCCCGACAAAGGTCAGAACTACAAAGATTTGAAGCTCTTGACCTTGACCTCTCTAAGTGGCTTTAAGAATCTGTTGGACTCCTGGCAGGGACCAATGCAGATATGTTCCTGTTTTTAGTTTTCTACATTCACCTTAGAATCTAGCTGTTTTTTGTTACTTTTCTTTTTTTAGCCTTTCTATTTGTAAAAAAAAAAGAAAAAATTTGTATGACTTTTTATAACTGTTTATTGTTGTTGCTGTTGTCCATTGTTGTCATCATTCTTTGTTGAAATCAGGCCTTTCTTGTAAATGAGTCCTCTAGGCTCAATAGGATTTACCTGTCTAAATAAAGGTTGAATGAAAAAAAGCTTTTTCACCATTTAAAACAGCGTTATAAGTTAAGTTATATGCTACAGCTCCGACTGTGTTTTCAGCCTCCTTTTCTGAAACAAACCATGGGTCAAAACTAATTTATTAGTCGTGCTGTGCCTTATGAGCGCAACAGTGAGAGATGCCACCACATTAATAAATTAGCAGCTTATCATATCAAAAGCACAGTCCTTAGCGGCTAACAAGACTGCTAAAGTTAGCAATCTTGTTTGCTGTTAAGGACCATGTCTTTAGCAATATGACAAGCTGCTGCTTTATTAATGTATTGCTGCCTCTCACTGTAAGACTTGAAAATCTGTGTAGCTTTTTTTCTGCATGTCCAATTTCACACAGCCTTACATGTTGCTTCACACACGCTTACGAACATTGTGTAGATGGCGCAGCTGAAGATGATTATTATTTAATTTACTGTATGTACGGTAAATAGCTTTTTTTTTAGACATTTAGTAGAGTTACAGCTGTTTGTTAATAAATATGCCTGTGTGACAACTGGGACAAAGCTTTGATTCAGAAATATATTTTTGTTATTACTTTATGGAAAGAAAAAAATATTAATTCATTCAACCTTTATTTATACAGGTTAGTCTCATTGAGCCTTGGGACTCATTTACAAGAGAGACATGTCTTTAATAAATAATGATGAAAGCAGTAGACAATCATAAAATAAATCATATGAATTGAAAAAAATAAATGGAAGAAAATTATATTAAAATCGAAACAAAAACAGCTACATTATAAATCAATGTAAAATACTAAAAATGGGAAGATGTGTGCATTGGTTTGTACCATGAGCTTAGCAGATGTTTGAATATCGAGATATATATCGTATATCTCAATTTATCTTAAAAATACTAACTGACCAACATTTGGAAAGGTAAAAACTGTCAAATGTATGGAAACACTGAATAAAAGCAGCAAATGTTCTGTAGTCCAACATGTCTTTCAGTTATGTTTAACATCTGACTTTATCTCATTTTCAGGGCTGAATATTGAAGCTTCTGATGCATTATGGGAGATGGACTCCTAACCACAGAGACAACAAACACGACATGGACTGTAATATGGATTTAGCACTCACTTGAACAGAGGATACACACATACACACTCACACACACAAACATACACACACACACGTTTGTCTTGCTTTCGTTATATGGACTTTGCAGTGATTTCCTTTCATTTTTCATTAATTTCTATAGCCTAATGCTGACCCTTACCCTAAACCTAACCATTACAGTACATACTGTACCTAATCTGCAACCTAACTATTAGCAGTACATACCAAATCTTCAACCTAACTACATACATAACCCTCAATCTAAAGCCCCCAATATACTCCTGCGTACGTCAGTCCACAGAGGTCCGCGCGTACCGGATTGAGCCGAAGCGGACGCCTGCAGGGCATGTCCACGCAAAGCTCATTTTTTACGACCACATACGCGTACTCTGTGTCGCACAATAAACTGCCCGGCGACGGACGGTTTTGTATGTGACACCAATATATTAAATTCGCCTTCTTCATCCCTGATCTGGCTTTTTTTTTTTCCAAGAGGCAAGTGATCTCTTCCTCCTCCGTTGATGCCATGACTGAAATGGTGAGAAATTAAGGAATTTGTCACGAGCGAATTAAAATCATGTCCAGCGTGGCTGTAGGAGGTTCTGCAGATTTCCTGGTGGGCTGATCTGATGTGTGGACTGCATGGCCAGTGCTCCCTGTTTCTAAATTTGTTTTTAGAACTTTTTATTAACAACATATAAACACAGAACACCGCTGCAGCTGGAACTGCCAGCTCTCGTTGTTTTTTTTCCCGACCTGTCTATCAGACCAGTAGGCATGTCAGCAAATGACCAATCGGCAACCTCAATTTGTCCCGAAGGTCAACGCCCCTTGTCTGCGGAGCTGCTCTGTAGCTGCTGAGGGTGGACGCTCGAGCATAAAGTCTCAACCCTCTGCAGACAGTGCGCACAGTTTCCGTGCAGCTGACAGGACGCGAGAGTATACTGGAGCCTTAACCCAGCCTTGATTCACACCTTAGTCCTAAACCTAACCCCTAACCCACCAACAACACTTGTGCTTATGGGGACCAGGCTTTGGTCCCCAGAAAGAGCAGATGGTCCTCGCAATGTAGTATGTGTTTGAAAATGGTCCTCACAAAGTAAAATAAACAAGCACACACACACACATTCTGCATGTTGTATTTAAACAACATGGACCAGTAAGGAAAACACACTGTCCTGTCACCATGGCAACAGATAACCTTTTAACAAGGCCCACCCTTGTACTTCTGGCTTTCCACCAGATTTTGGACAAAGTCTGATTTAATTCAGGTGTGCTTGTGTTACCTGTCTCCCATGTTGAAACTTTTATTTTGGTAGTCTGCTTCAAACTGTTTCCTGCCTACACAATAATAGCTAAACTCTACAGCAACAGTGATGTGCCATATAAACCTTGATAAAATAATGTATATTACCATATTTCAACCTTCTGACAGATCAAAAACAGTTTGAGAGATGGCGGTTCAAAAGGAACTACACATCAGTCCTGTGCATGTGAAAAGGAAATAAATATCAATTGTATCTTATCATTCCATTGAGATAATCCTGCTGCTTCTAAACTTAAGTCACAGTGATTTATTATAATAAACTGGTGGCACTTATAAATGTCAAATCATTTTGAATCCTTCGGAACCACTTCAAGACCATTTTCAAATCTTTCCTGTAGTCCATTGTATGTGTAACTTCTTTCAGAATAAAAACACTGCTCAGTCAAACTTGGACCCAGTTTACATTTACATTTGAATGATATCTGGAAATGTTGGCGATATTCTCTTGTTGATTGTGGAAAAGTTGCATGTACTGCTGTACTCGTTCATTCTGCTGTCATTTCCATGTTATTTTAACAACTCACGTGTATATCCAACATGCTGAAAACAAGAAACTTAGTTTGGACCTAGGATGTGTTCAAAAAGCGCTGGGCAAAAGGCTGAAAAAGGTTGAGCAGCACAAACGGCACTCGCATATCCTCCACTGTTACTGTTGTTGATCTCTTCCCACAGTGAAATTACTGACTCCATACATAATATAATAGGCCTTATTGTCATTGCACCAGATTTTTATTTATTTATTTTTTCTCTCTGTACTCTGGTGAAGACAGACGTGTTTCCCAGCATTCCGTACGTCCCCCCAGCTTCCCTGCTTGCACTCCTTCATCCTGTGAACTCTTAAAGAGACTCTTTTTTCCTGCATACCTTCCTAATTCGAAGGATCCGCTGGTCTCTCAACAAAATTGATCAACTTCTCCCGACAGGAGTCAGGGTAAGGAGGACCCTCTTATCTCGACGGAAACAAATGAGATTCATGATGACAACTGGGTTTTTTTTGCTCTTTGACTTGGTGAAATCTATATTGTCTACAAATTAGTGTGGATGTGTCGAATCTCAGCAGCACTCAGACTGAATTATGTGCAGTTGTGTCAGAGAGCTAGTGCAGCTGCTATCAGGACTGTGAACTCTAGCAACACACATGAAGGTGGGAATAATCAGAGTCAGAGATTCTTTATTGTCGTATGCACCACAAACGAAATTATGTACACAGGGTCCCAGTTACATCCAACAATAAAATGTAAAAGAAAAACAATGATAACATCTAAGATATGAACTAATAAAAAACATCAACTAAAAATACATTAAGCACTAATAGCATAAAAATATTACGTTGAACAGCAGCACGAACATGAGCTTGAGTCTGTGTGAGCAGATGAGCACGCATGAACACATCACCATGAAACAGATCAGCATCAACATGATATGATTTTTCACAGTGATTATTCTGGTTAGATGAGTCTAACAGCCTCAGGGTAGAAGCTGTTCCTCAGTCTAGTGGTTCTATACTTAATGCTCCTCAACCTCTGTCCTGAGGGGAGCAGGGCAAAAAGTGTGTGCTGGATGAGTGGGGTCCTTGATGATGCAGGTGGCCCTCTTCCTGCATCTAGAGTTGTAAATGTCTGTGATGGTGGGGAGACTGACTCTAACAGTTTTCTGTGCAGCCTTCACCACTCTCTGCAAAGCTTTTCTTTCTGCAGCTGAGCAGCCTCCGTGCCACAAGTTGATGCTGGAGCACAGGGTGCTCTCCACTTCACACCTGTAGAAGGAAGTGAGAACTGAGCTTCCCAGTCCAGCTTGTCTCAGACGCCTGAGGAAGTAGAGTCTCTGATGAGCTTTTTTAATCAGGCTGGTGTTGTTGTTGCCCCAGCTGAGGTTGTCATTCATGTGTACACCCAAGTACTTGTAGCTGGAGACCACTTCCACTGCAGATCCTCTTATGTTTCGGAGGGGGGGGGGGTTGTTATAGGTGTGTTTGTTCCTTCTGAAGTCCACGATCATCTCCTTTGTCTTCTTCTCATTGATGTGAAGGTTAGTCTCTTTGCACCAGCTCTCCAGGTGTTCCACCTCTTGCCTGTAGCTAAACTCATCATTGTTTGTGATGCATCCCACCACCGCTGTATCATCTGCAAACTTTACAATATGAAAGCCTGGATGGGTAGCTGCACAATCATATGTGAGCAGAGTAAACAGGAGAGGGTTCAACACACATCCCTGAGGAGAGCCAGTGCTGAGGGTTATGGTCGAGGAGGAGAAGTTGTGGATCCTCACTGACTGTGGTCTGTTTGTTAAGAAGTCTAGGACCCAGTTGCATATGGAGGGGCTTAGTCCTATTGTGAATAGTTTGTCCATCAGGGTTTGGGGGATCATGGTGTTGAAGGCAGATGTGAAGTCCACAAAGAGCATACGGACGTAAGAGTCTTTCTGCTCCAGGTGGTTGAGCGCAGTGTGGACCACAGAGGAGATGGCATCCTCTGTTCATCGGTTCTCGCTGTATGCATACTTATGAGTGTCCTCGTTGATGTTGGTGGCTGTTTTGATGTGGGTCATAACCAGTTTTTGAAGCATTTCGCTACTATCGAGGTGAGGGACACTGGCCAATAGTCATTCAGACCAGTCACTGTAGAGCTTTTTGAGACTTGGATGATGGTGGCAGTCTTCAGGCAGGTGGGAACTGTCTCCAGGGTAAGTGAGGTGTTAAAGATGTCTGCCAGCACCTCGCAGAGCTGCTCGGCACATTCTTTCAACACTTTTCCAGTGATGTTGTCTGGGCCGGTTGCCTTGTGCGGATTAATCCTCCTGAAAGTACTCCTTACTTCTGCTGAGGATATCATGGAGCTCCTGCAGAGTGTCGTTAACATTAGCATTCGGAAGAATGTAAACAATGATAATGAAAGTCACTGTGTGTCAGGCCTGTGCCGTTTGAGTGTACTCACCCTGCAATTGCTGAGTGCTGGTGACGGAGTTCCTGAGCAACCACCTGCCTTCAATTTGGTTAATGAGTCCAGCTGCTACTTAAGCCTTGGAGGAGGTTCCAGTCTTCGCTGAATCATTCAGTCACCTTGGGCAAAACCAGGACTCACCTCCACGAACCAAGACTTGACGAATCGTCTCCAAACTGGACTCATTCCCTGTGGAACTCTATCTCCCAGCCTGACACTCTTCCATCAGCCGCCACCTGCAAGATACTAATCAAGATACCTAGAAAATACAAGGATTCACTCACCCGACAGACACTTCGCCTTCCTCCCTGAGTCTGCCTTCGAAGATCCACCTGTAAGAGAGATTCATTTATCCAAAACAGCTACAATATTCCCCTACCCATCATTAATCTGTCTTCCCCTTTTTTCCCCCTTCCAGGAACTCAGACTTCCTTTACCCCAGCACTGTAAATAAACTCACTGAACTTTATTCCGTGTCTGTAATCCTTCTCAGCCCTGGTCTGAATTTGAGTACCATTTCTGTGATTATTCATGACACTGTGAACTCACGGGGTAGAAAATGTGGCCAACATTTCATTGTTTATCTGCTCCAAAGCCTTCGAGCATGAGTTTTTTACAACAGTACAGTTTGTGCACCAACTTTTACTCACGTAAATGCACACTCTGCCTCCCTGTGATTTCCTTGTTAGCTCGCTGCAGCGGTCCACTCGAAAAAAGAGTCTGTAGTCCAGCTGGAAGACTGTATCCAGCGTTTCACTTGTAATCCATGTTTCTGTGAGGCAAAGCACCGCACACTTCATCATCTCTTCTGAGGCACCCGCTCTCAGACAAAGCAAATCCATGTTGTTGTCCAACGAGCAGACTTTCGACAGAAATAGAGATGGCATCGGGAGTTTTCCAGCTTTAGCATTATCTCATAGCCTCACCAGAACCCCCGCCCGGCGTCCTCTCTTTTTAAACCAGAAGCAGCACTTCCTCTTCTGCCCGTTGGAACGCCTCTGCCACAGCTTTCAGGTAGATGACTTTAAGATCTGCATTCTGCTGAGCGTAGTTTTGAGTTTGTTGCTGATTTCTGCTATATTTTGTGTCAAATCCACTCCTATTCTCATCAATTTAGTTAGGTTATAGTTCACACGCGTATATCGTGCGGAGTCGGGCACAGAGTCAATATCAAAACTTCTAAAAACTGGGATAGTACCGGGAGCCTGTGAAGCTGCAACTGCTCTGAACACGGCCATCTTGGTCTAATCTTGGAGAAGCTGAGAGCTCGACTTTCAGCGTAAGAAATCAATTCGGCTGTTTGGAGTTTCCATCAGAGGAATACACCAGTGAGACTTTGAAAGGCAGAAACAGCAATTCACGAGTTCTGCCTGACCCCAAAACTGTGGCTTTGATGGCGGACTTATCTCAACTCCTCCTGGCATGTTTAGAAAAAACAAAGATGCTTTGTCTGTCTCCTCACCCCTCCCTTCCCTAAGGCCATGGACATGTGACGGAACCTCATCCGAGCTGATGATAAATAACACCTCTTATCTGGAGAAAGGCTGGGGCGTGGGGGCAGCTCTGGACTATGCTACGACTTTCCCTTAAAATTCAATCTCTTCACTGGCCTATATGGACATGTATAATTTCTATTTGTGTTGCTTTGCTGTGGTATGTTTTTTAGATGCTTCAAATCTTCTGTGTATGACATGGCGTGAGAGATCTTTTTATTTAAACCGTCTCTCCTCATGTTTTCTTCCCTTTACTCATCTAAGCAAAATATTATTCTGAATAAGAAAAAGAGGGCCACACTTTTTTATAGCAGCAGCTTCGTGCACTCCGCCCATCTTTTGGATGACTGTACGTACATGTTCTCGTTGTATCTCGCTACAATGATAATAAAGCTTATTCTGAATCTGATACAGGTAGATTGTCTCGGCATAGAAGGGTGAGGTAGTTTGGACATCTGATAAGGATGCCCTCTGTAAGCGTCCCTAGGGAGGTACTTGGGGCATGTCCAATTGGGAGGAGACTCTGTGTTAGACCCAGGACATGCTGAAGAGACTATGTCTCGTTTGGCCTGGGAACACCTTGGGATCACCCCAAAAGAGCTAGAAGTGGTGGCTGTGAAAAGAGATGTCTGGGCCTCCTTGCTCAAGCTGCTGCCCCCATGACCTGACTTCAGAATAAGTGGAAGATGATGGATGGATGGATGTATCGATGGATGTGTCAATGGATGAATAGAAGGTAAAAACACAAGTATCAAAGTAAAAACACTTAAAAACAAGACTTATCATTAGCAATAATAACAATGCTCCAACATTATGAAAATTTCTATTGCAATGATTTGGTCTAGTTATGGCCCAGGGATCAAACTGTCTCTTGAGTATGGTGGTGCGAGCTTTGACACCTTGTAGCACCTCCCTGAAGGTCAGATGGAGAGGAGAAGATCACATGTGTGGTCATTGGGGGTGCAAGCTTGGAGCAAATTAAGCTCCTCCCAGGTCAGATAGAGAAGATGGCATGGGTGGTCATCTCTTTAGGATTTTGTTACTCCTGCAAAGGCATCTAAAGATGTCTTCCAGAGTGAGCAGTCTAGAGCTGATGATTCTGATATTTTAAGACAAGTTGTGTTGGATAAGTTCTTTATTCTATCATCATCTCATTAATAAAATAATCCACACTGAGAATGCAAGAAGTTCTTTTCAACCCAGGTTTACTTTCAAGGTGGCAGCATTGAAAAACAGGCTTACAGAGATGGTACACGAAGCTCTGTTCCAAGGTCTGCCTGCGTACAAAGTGTTAGGAAAAGCTTAAATACCCATTATCAGACATGGGTGAGGTCAATACAACCTCGGCTTCACAACTCACAGTTTTTGCAGGCATCAGAAGTTATCAGTTATCAGGCTCCAATATGAGTAGAAAAAAAGACTCTTGATCTTACACACATGGTTCTATCTATATTAATTTAGCATTAGTAAGTGATAACATCTGTGACTTTTACATAAATCCCTGCAACAAGTTGGAGATTTTTTTATCTGCCTCTGTGCAGTGTGCAACATTGTAACGAACTTGGCTGATTTGTCTTGAAACAGTTTTCAAAAACAGCCAATGTGAGGTCTATAATAGCTTCAGTTTCTTAGAAAACAGCAGCTGCTCTTGTGTACACAAACAGCTAAAATGAAACGGATGTTACGTTTCACCTGAAACCAATTCATTTCAATTTAGTTTATTTACGTAACACCAAGTCACAACAGAAGTCATCTCAAAGCACTGAACAGAAACATTCATATACATAAAAGTAAGTTAATAACATAAAACAATGTGGTCTAAACTGGGCCTTAGAAAGGATTTTACTTTGACAATTGGGCAGAAATGTTAATGTTTGTTTCCAAACATTTTCTGCATGAACATTTTTTTAATTAAAACACGGAAACAAGCAGAGATTGTTTGTGTTGCTCATTAGGAATTTGAACATCTGATAATTCTTTCAAACAGATAATTAAGATTAAAATAAAATCTTGAAATTGTTAAATAAAAAATGTTGGATCTTTATTTTGTGAAATATGGTAAATATGGTAAGTGTCTTCTTGTTTATTGCTATGTATGTATGTATTACCCCAGAAAAACCCTGGTGTCTTTTTTCTTTTCCACCACTCTGTTTTTACCATCTAAACATCATTAAAGAGGACACATCTTCACATGATCTGTGATTTAAAGTGTTGTTTTTGTTCAACGGTGTTCACATCATGAACGACTGCACAAATATTCATTTATTATTTTTGTGTGACTGAATCCTCCCCTCATGAGGGAAGGTGGGTGCACGGTCCATCCTCCGTCTCAAAGGCCCATTATTTTGTCGAGAAGTCTGTGGGTGACGTTTTCGACGTCTCCCATAATAGACTGTGGTCCAGTCTGTATCATGGTGCAAATCCCCCATAAAATAGGAGTCAGGAGATTGAAGTTTTTACTAAAAATTCACTATAAAAATTCTTATTTTAAAAAAACCATAAAATCCTTTTTCAAAAAAAGTTTTTCTAAAAAAATATGTGTTTTTTTAGGAGTTTTTCATTTTAAAGAACAAAAAATAAAACATAAAAAGTGTGCCGTCGCGACGTTTCGGCTCTCTGAGCCTTCCTCAGGCAAAGGCACACAAATGTAAAACAAAAGGCAGATAGATGTTGCTCCACTGACGTCTCATGGAGCACTGATTTATGTTCTGCCATGCCTCCTATTTATACCTAGTAGACCCCGCCCACAGACATGCCCCTTGGTCCTACTGTGGCTTTTCATTGGTTGTTTCAACTTGCACAATATGTAGGTTATCAGTCTTTAGGGTTTGTCAATTTTACTGCAAAATGTAAGGCTTTAAGGAGAAGAAAAATAAATCTTGTGGATGGTTAAGGTCTGAGGTTAAATTCAGGCCATGTC
>NC_056517.1:40936957-40940023 GCF_014905685.2 Nematolebias whitei
AATCTCTGGCTTTTTCAAAAGAAAAAAAGGAAAAAAGGAAAAAAAGAAGAGAAAAGGAAAGAACAATTTATTTAAAATCATGATCGAAGAGTCCCAAAGGACTTAAAAATCCTATTTAAAAGCAAGGTTTCAATTAAAATCGTAAAAACACGATCCTATAAATTACAAGTTCAAACCATGGGGTTTTTTTGTACCCAATAAAAAAATCCACTTTCTTTCCACCTTTTTTCTCTCCCAATCTGCCCAGTAAGGATTTCCTTCCAGGCCAGCCACTCTAAACCATTGAAGGCCATGTGAATTAAAATGATTAATCAACGGAGTGGACTCCTTTCTCCTTTTAATATTGGACCTATGGTTTGCCATCCTGACTGAAATAGAGGTTTTTGTTTCTCCCACATATTGAATGCCACATTTGGAGCAAAAAATCAGATAGACACAATTTCTAGAGTGTTCAGTGAATCTCTGTTTTATTGGAAAAAGGAATTTACTCTGTCTGTTTTTCACAAAGTGTACACCACAAAAGCTGCCTGACAACAAGGTTCGTTTTTTGCTTAAAGATGAGGGAGTTGTCAATCGTGCTTTCACCAGATAGTCCTTTAAATTAGGATTCCTCCTATAGGCTGAAACTACCTTTGTGTCTGGCAATATCCCAGGGTCTAGGATGATCGAGATAAAGTTGTCCTTGATTTTTTTGTTAATTCTTGTGCTGGTCAAGGAGTAGGTAGTGATGAAGGGAATTTTATTTTTTGGTTCTTCGAGGGGCTTTTGTACATGAAAGGTTTTGTAGCACCGTCTCAGAAATTGTCTGGAATATCCTCTGTTTTTCAAGGATTTAAATAAGGTTTTTACTGCCACTTTAAAGTCCTCTTGTCGAGTACAAATACGAAAAAATCGTAGGAGCTGTGATTTAACCAACCCCCGGTAAGTGTGTTTTGGGTGGAAGCTCGTTTTGTACAATAGGGCATGCGTGTCAGTGTTTTTAAAAAATACCTTAACGTCCAATTTATTATTTAATTCAAAGTCCGGTCCCTTGAACACCGTTGTATCCAAGAAATCAATACTCTCACTTTTTAAATTAAATTTACAACGGATCGACGAGTTGTGGGAGTTCAGTGTCCCAATGAATTCCTCAAAGTCCGACACCGAGTAACTCCACATGCCCCAAATGTCATCGAGATAACGTAGATAAAACAGTGGTTTCTTCAGACACTTTTCAAGAGCCTCAGTTTCCCATTTTGCCATAAATATGTTGGCATAAGATGGGGCAAACCTTTTACCCATGGCAGTCCCCTTGATTTGCAAGTAAAATTACCCGTTAAATTCAAAGTCGTTTCTCGTAAGATTAATTTCTAAGAGTTTCAAAATCTCCTCATCAGGTCTCTTAGCGTCCGGATATTTTTTGAAAACTTCCTGTACTGCCCGTAATCCTTCACATGTATCAATATTAGTATAGAGACTTTCGATATCGATTGTAAAAAACAAAGAATCGGGTGGTACCGTGAGGGATTTTATCAGTTTCACAAAATGATACGTATCCTTTATATATGATGAATGTTTCACTGAAAGAGGATTGAGATAGAAGTCAATATAGGTAGCGGTGTGGTCGGTCTCACTACCACAATCCGAGACGATAGGTCGTCCAGGAGGAATCTGAAAGGGCACCGTCCATTTCTCTGGCTCCTTATGGATTTTGGGTAGAATGTAGAACCTCCTAAGCCTAACTTGACCGTCTCCTATCAGGAACTGTCGTTGTTTTTTATTTATGTATTTATGTTCATATAGTCGGTCGAGAATACCACAGACTATTGATCTCGTCGTCATATAAATGGGTTCCTCCAATTTCCTATAATAACTTTGATCATGCAATTGTCTATGAGCCTCTTGGATATATTGATCTCTCGACAGAATTACTACGGCACTCCCCTTGTCCGCTGGTTTAATCACGATGTTGGAATTGTGCATCAAGTCTCTTAAAGCTTTAACTTCCTCGACCGAGAGATTAGGAGGTTTCTTGAGTATTTTGAAGCTAGTTTTCATGACCTCATTGTCCCTAGAAATCAACCTCTTAATCTGAGGCGGTAAGTATTCAAGTTTTGGGATCCAATCTGATTTTCCCAGAAAGGGAAGCCTTTTCCAGACTGAACCTTCAAAGTAGGCAGCCAACATGACATTTCTATGAAATTGTTGAAGATCTAATTGTAACTGCATTTTCTGATTTTTATGCGTGTCCAAAACAGGGACAAAGGTCAGTCCCCTATTCAACAGACTGTACTGAGCCCCTGTCAACTGGAAACCCGCCGCCAAATTGACCACGTTCTGTGAGAGTGGGGAATTAAATCCCATCATCCCCTCCTGAACTAGGCTTAGGGGGGAGTCAAGTTTAAATACGAGATCCAGTGTTCAAACATGGCAATGGCCGTATTACTCGTCCAGTGAATATTGTCTTTCTCCGTTTCAAACTTGGTCTTGTCCAGTTTGGGAATAAAGGGTAATTTCCTACTTATATAGGTATTGATGGTCTGTAAAGTTTCAATTTCCGTCTGGATCAAGGCCCTTGAGTAGTTGATGAGCGGTATCCAAACTTCTGCAAAAGGAAAAGGGTTAGGGTTAGGGTTAGGGTTAGGTTTGGGTTAGTGCAGCAGGATCCTCACGTCAGAGACCACGCTGCAAGAGACAGCAGGGTCCCTGAATGCACGGGCACACCCACTATGAGTCCCACCCAAGCACTACCTCTCATTTAAACCACTGGGGAAGATGGTGCTGAGTCTGATAATCCATGTTTTTTTCAGCCCTCCTCCTTTGGGCTGTGGACCAGGTCTGGTTGGACTCCAGCACTGTTGCTGTGACCGCCTGCCAGCCATGCTCGACAAAGTGCCGGACCAGGGGTGTGAGTAGGTTTTTCTTATTATTGATATTATACCTATGTTGGACAAAATGGGTCAGAATCGTGTTTCCAGTTTCACGCACATAATTGATCTTACAGATTTTACATGTTATTAAGTAGATGCAGTTTTTAGACCTGGGGTTTCCTGATTGATCCAATTGGAAAACGGTCTTGTCAGATTT
>NC_056517.1:40940123-40948080 GCF_014905685.2 Nematolebias whitei
TTGGGTACAAAAAACCCCCATGGTTTGAACTTGTAATCTATAGGATCATGTTTTTACGATTTTAATTGAAACCTTGCTTTTAAATAGGATTTTTAAGTCATTTGGGACTCTTCGATCATGATTTTTAAATAAATTGTTCTTTCCTTTTCTCTTTTCCTTTTTTTCCCCTTTTTTTTCTTTTGATAAAGCCAGACATTAATGGCACCGGTAAAAGCCACATAGACATTAATGGGCTTTTTTGCCGGAGGTGTGGCTTGTGGATTGTTTTAACTAAGACATGGCCTGAATTTAACCTCAGACCTTAACCATTCACAAGATTTATTTTTCTTCTCCTTAAAGCCTTACATTTTGCAGTAAAAATGACAAACCCTAAAGACTGATAACAGCCTACATATTGTGCAAGTTGAAACAACCAATGAAAAGCCACAGTAGGACCAAGGGGCATGTCTGTGGGCGGGGTCTACTAGGTATAAATAGGAGGCATGGCAGAACATAAATCAGTGCTCCATGAGACGTCAGTGGAGCAACATCTATCTGCCTTGTTTTACATTTGTGTGCCTTTTGCCTGAGGAAGGCTCAGAGAGCCGAAACGTCGCGACGGCACACTTTTTATGTTTTATTTCTTGTCTTTTAAAATGAAAAACTCCTAAAAAAACATTTTTTTAGAAAAAAATTTTTTGAAAAAGGATTTTATTATTTTTTTAAAAATAAGACTTTTTATAGTGATTTGTAGTAAATACTTACATCTCCTGACTCCTATCTTATGGGGGATTTGCATCATAATACAGACTGGACCACAGTCTATTATGGGAGACGTAAAAAACGTCACCCACAGACTTCTCGACAAAATGATGGGCCTTGGAGACGGAGGATGGACCGTGCACCCACCTTCCCTCATGAGGGGAGGATTCAGTCACACAAACCTAACTGGCCTGTGCCTCCTCCGGACTTTTTGGTCCCATACACGAGTCCTAGATTTCATAAAGACTTTCACCAAACAAGAGATTTTGATAATCCTCCAGAAATGGACTTTGATTATGAAAAATCCTGTAATTACAAAATGCAACAAGGGGAAAGACAGAATACATGGTACCCCAGTAATAGAAATTATAAGAAATCACAACCAACCCATAAACCTAAGAGGAGAATAAACTGGAGGGCCCACCGTGACAGAAATCACTCTCCCTCACGCCGTGGTTTTGAGTACTTTGTTTCCCCCTCACGTTCTTATGCGGATGTGACATACAGGGGTAGACAAAGAGAATCAATACGAACCGGGAGGGTTCAAGAACCCTTTTCTCAGCATCAGGACAGGTTACAACAGTCATGTGGTGAGCCTCGACGGAAACCAGTGGAACCTGAAACAGGGATCAGGGTACGCAAAATGCATAAAATGATAAGATTGGTGCATCACCTGCAAAATGTTACGCCAAAAGATGGCAAGCCTCAACCTAAGATGATCGTACGCATGGTCAAAAACTTAACCATGATGATAAAACCTGCTGTACCTTCAACAGAAACCCTGGATCTTATCATGGGAAATGCAGAAAATTGGGGTTACACTACTCTTTTGATCTTGACGAAGCACTACTCGAAACAAATTGAAGAACTGTCAAAAGATCTATCCCTTGAGTTTATCGAAGACTGGGAAGATATCTTCCAGATAGCTCTACAGAGGGCCCTTAGAGATCTTCCGCATATAACTCAAGATGCCATTGACCATGCGGAGGCCCTTTTGGCCTCCTGCATGATCTCGGCACAAGACAACGGAGATCTTATAGTTCTGAGTGAACTGACGAGTCCAAAGGGGCAGATCAGGATAACTCGTAATCTGCAACCAGTCAATCATGGGGTGCCTGAACGTAGAGACCAGGTGATAACGGTCCAGATCCATCGGGATGCGGACCGCGATGATGACGAAAATAATTTTTTTGACAAAAACTCAAAAGACTTACCTGATGGGGCCCGACCAGGTGCCCAGCACGACGGTTCACCTAAAACTAAAAGGACTGAGAGGCTAAGGAATGGAGGGGGTTGTGTGGTACACGATGATAATGAGTTGCGGCCCTTATGTGATGAAGACTACTTACCTGAGAGAGTCCGACGAGTTCCTCGATGTAGAGGGTCTGTTAATAAAACTGGCAACTTACCTGATGAGGTCCAGCTGGTAACTGGACAGGAAGATGGTGAGACAGGGGCCTTGGTTCCAGAGAAAAGTCTGTTGGACGTTGATGGGGGAGTGAGAAGGGACCACACACCTCTTTTATTCTCTGACAAAGACCAGTCGAGGACACCAGAAAAAAGAGTTTGCGTACCGGCTACGCTGGATTTAATGGATGACGACACATGGTCCTCACCTGGGTCCAATGATATCAACCAGGAGAAACGAACCTCTTCTCCTAAAGAGATTTTCAAAATTAGAAAACATATTACAACTGATAGAAAGATGATTGATTGGACGTTGCACGTCGAGAAAAAATGGCTCCTTTTTGGCGACTCTAATTTGTCTCGGATCCATGGGTCTTACATTCGGGACCTTCAAATAGACAGTTACCCAGGTGCAAATCTAAGACATGCTGAGGCATTGATGAAAAAGGCAACTTCTAGCTGTACTGTTGAAAAGATTATCCTATCTTTTGGCCTGAATAACAGGGGCCAAAACGCAGAAGAAACTGCTATTAAACAACTGCTGGCGGCTTTCAGGGCGGCCAAGAAACATTTTCCTTTTGCAGAAGTTTGGATACCGCTCATCAACTACTCAAGGGCCTTGATCCAAACGGAAGTTGAAACTTTACAGACCATAAATACCTATATAAGTAGGAAATTACCCTTTATTCCCAAACTGGACAAGACCAAGTTTGAAACGGAGAAAGACAATATTCACTGGACGAGTAATACGGCCATTGCCATGTTTGAACACTGGATCTTGTATTTAAACTTGACTCCCCCCTAAGCCTAGTCCAGGAGGGGATGATGGGATTTAATTCCCCACTCTCACAGAACGTGGTCAATTTGGCGGAGGGTTTTCAGTTGACAGGGGCTCAGTACAGTCTGTTGAATAGGGGACTTACCTTTGTCCCTGTTTTGGACACGCATAAAAATCAGAAAATCCAGTTACAATTAGATCTTCAACAATTTCATAGAAATGTCATGTTGGCTGCCTACTTTGAAGGTTCAGTCTGGAAAAGGCTTCCCTTTCTGGGAAAATCAGATTGGATCCCAAAACTTGAATACTTACCGCCTCAGATTAAGAGGTTGATTTCTAGGGACAATGAGGTCATGAAAACTAGCTTCAAAATACTCAAGAAACCTCCTAATCTCTCGGTCGAGGAAGTTAAAGCCTTAAGAGACTTGATGCACAATTCCAACATCGTGATTAAACCAGCAGACAAGGGGAGTGCCGTAGTAATTCTGTCGAGAGATCAATATATCCAAGAGGCTCATAGACAATTGCATGATCAAAGTTATTATAGGAAATTGGAGGAACCCATTTATATGACGACGAGATCAATAGTCCGTGGTATTCTCGACCGACTATATGAACATAAATACATAAATAAAAAACAACGACAGTTCCTGATAGGAGACGGTCAAGTTAGGCTTAGGAGGTTCTACATTCTACCCAAAATCCACAAGGAGCCAGAGAAATGGACGGTGCCCTTTCAGATTCCTCCTGGACGACCTATCGTCTCGGATTGTGGTAGTGAGACCTACCACACCGCTACCTATATTGACTTCTATCTCAATCCTCTTTCAGTGAAACATTCATCATATATAAAGGATACGTATCATTTTGTGAAGCTGGTAAAATCTCTGACGGTACCACCCGATTCTTTGTTTTTTACGATCGATATCGAAAGTCTCTATACTAATATTGATACATGTGAAGGATTACGGGCAGTACAGGAAGTTTTCAAAAAATATCCGGACGCTAAGAGACCTGATGAGGAGATTTTGAAACTCTTAGAAATTAATCTTACGAGAAACGACTTTGAATTTAACGGGGAATTTTACTTGCAAATCAAGGGGACGGCCATGGGTAAAAGGTTTGCCCCATCTTATGCCAACATATTTATGGCAAAATGGGAAACTGAGGCTCTTGAAAAGTGTCTGAAGAAACCACTGTTTTATTTACGTTATCTCGATGACATTTGGGGCATGTGGAGTTACTCGGCGGCGGACTTTGAGGGATTTATTGGGACATTGAACTCCCACAACTCGTCGATCCGTTGTAAATTTAATTTAAAAAGTGAGAGTATTGATTTCTTGGATACAACGGTGTTCAAGGGACCGGACTTTGAATTAAATAATAAATTGGACGTTAAGGTATTTTTTAAAAACACTGACACGCATGCCCTATTGTACAAAACGAGCTTCCACCCAAAACACACTTACCGGGGGTTGGTTAAATCACAGCTCCTACGATTTTTTCGTATTTGTACACGACAAGAGGACTTTAAAGTGGCAGTAAAAACCTTATTTAAATCCTTGAAAAACAGAGGATATTCCAGACAATTTCTGAGACGGTGCTACAAAACCTTTCATGTACAAAAGCCCCTTGAAGAACCAAAAAATAAAATTCCCTTCATCACTACCTACTCCTTGACCAGCACAAGAATTAACAAAAAAATCAAGGACAACTTTATCTCGATCATCCTAGACCCTGGGATATTGCCAGACACGAAGGTAGTTTCAGCCTATAGGAGGAATCCTAATTTAAAGGACTATCTGGTGAAAGCACGATTGACAACTCCCTCATCTTTAAGCAAAAAACGAACCTTGTTGTCAGGCAGCTTTTGTGGTGTACACTTTGTGAAAAACAGACAGAGTAAATTCCTTTTTCCAATAAAACAGAGATTCACTGAACACTCTAGAAATTGTGTCTATCTGATTTTTTGCTCCAAATGTGGCATTCAATATGTGGGAGAAACAAAAACCTCTATTTCAGTCAGGATGGCAAACCATAGGTCCAATATTAAAAGGAGAAAGGAGTCCACTCCGTTGATTAATCATTTTAATTCACATGGCCTTCAATGGTTTAGAGTGGCTGGCCTTGAAGGAAATTCTTACTGGGCAGATTGGGAGAGAAAAAAGGTGGAAAGAAAGTGGATTTCTTTATTGGGTACAAAAAACCCCCATGGTTTGAACTTGTAATCTATAGGATCGGGTTTTTATGATTTCAATTGAAACCTTGCTTTTAAATAGGATTTTTAAGTCCTTTGGGACTCTTTGATCATGATTTTAAAATAAATTGTTCTTTCCTTTTCTCTTTTTTTCTTTTTTTCCTTTTTTTCTTTTGAAAAAGCCAGAGATTAATGGCACCGGTAAAAGCCACATACACATTAATGGGCTTTTTTCCGGAGGTGTGGCTTGTGGATTGTTTTTTTTTTTTTAATTTTTATTTATCAGGAGAATATATAATTGACATTACATACATTATACAAAATTTACATGACTTCTCCAATTTTTTCTTTTTTTCCTTCCCCCTTTCCCCCCTCCCTCCCCTCTTCCCCTCCCTCCCCTTCCCCCCTTAACCAAAAACAAGACAAAATAAGGAAAGAGAAAAAAAAAAAAAAAAAAAAAAAAAAAGAGAGAGAGGGGGAGGAGGAACGAACAGGAGGGACCCAACAAACCAAAAGGAAAACAGTATTTCAGTCTTTCATTTATCCTCTAAAAACAAGTCACATGGTAATGTGATGAGTCAATCATATCAGTCTATACGCTATGAAGGTAAAGATTTTACATATGACACAAAGGGTGTCCACTTGTGGGTAAATTTTTTTGAACTACCTTTCACTGTTAGTAAAAATTTTTCCATCTTCAAGTATGATCTTACAGTATTAAGCCATTGTGATGTGGATGGTGGTGTGGGAGATTTCCAGGCGAGCAAAATACAACGTCTGGCAAGGAGAGAGCAAAAGGCCAAGACCTCCCCCTGCTGGCGGGATAGATTAAGTGTGGTCCCAGGAACTCCAAAAATAGCAATAAGTGGATCACTTTGAAACTGAATCTTAAAAACTCCTGAGAGTATGGAGAAAAAATATTTCCAAAACCCTTGCAGTTTTGGGCAGAAAAAGAACATATGACTTAAGTTGCAAGGTGAAGTCTGACATCTATCACACTGGTCTGGTATTGAGGGGAACATTTTAGATAAACGTGTTTTTGAGAAGTGTACTCTATTTATTACTTTAAATTGTATTAACTGTAGTCTGGCACATGGTGTACTCTGACGTATGCTGAGAATAACTTTATCCCACCATGAATCTGATAGTTTAACACCCAGTTCACGTTCCCATGCAGTTCTAGTTTTACCCGATGAGTCGGCCTCTATTGCCATAAGTTTTCCATAAATAATTGAAAGAGGAGATTTCAAATTGGGGCTCAAAACTAAGAGTTCAACCCATGGTGGGTCAGTAGGCAAAGTTAGAAAATTTTGAAACTGCGATGAAACGCAATGCCTAATTTGGAAGTAAAGAAACAAATGTGAAGTGGGTAGATTAAATTTAGAAGACAATTCTGAAAAACTAAGAAATAAACCATCTTCGTACAGGTCTCTCATTGTTCTAATACCTTTCTCATACCAAATTCTATAGGCAGCATTATTAGATGCTGGAGAAAAAATGTGATTCTTTAGTAACGGCATTTTATTAGAGGGTGATACAAATTTAAAGTGGGACCTAAATTGTGACCAGATCCTGAGTGTTGAGAGCACTATAGGATTTGTAGTAACTGAGGATAATTTAATTGGTAATGATGAATAAATAATTGAAGCGGGCGAAAAAGATGCAGAAATTGACTGAATTTCAAGTTTACACCAAATCAGATCAGGTGAATTTAACCAATAAGTCAGTTTATGGATATGTGAGGACCAGTAATACATTGTAAAATTAGGTAGAGAAAGACCCCCGTTTGTGGTGAACTGTTGTAATAAAGAAAGTCTCATTCTGGGGGCCTTTCCGTTCCATAAAAAAGATGAGACCATCTGATCCAGGGACCTGAAGAACTGTTTGGGCAAGAGCAGAGGGATATTTTGATATAAAAACAAAAGTCTAGGTAGCACATTCATTTTGATAATATTAATCCTACCAATCAATGAAAGAGGGAGAGAGTTCCATCTCTGTAAATCTGATGCAATTTGGGAAACTAGTGAGGCATAATTCTGAGAAAACATTGAGGGCAAAGTACGTGTAATATTAATTCCTAAGTACCTAAATCCCGAGGGACTGAGCCTAAAAGGGATATCAGAAGGCTTAAGCTTTAAAGCTAATGAATTCACTGGATAGCATTCACTTTTAAGTGAGTTAATTTTATAGCCAGAATATGATCCAAATTTTTCTAGAATATTTAAAATTGGGGGAAGACTCCGTAAAGGGTCAGAGACATACAGGAGAAGGTCATCTGCATATAAGGACAATTTAAGCTCGACACCAGAGCGGACGATTCCATGAAAAGAAGAAAGGGATCTTAGAGCAACGGAAAGGGGTTCAATGGCTAACGCAAACAAGAGGGGAGAAAGAGGGCAACCCTGTCTAGTACCACGTCCCACCGTAAAATAATCAGATTGGACGGAATTACTGAGAATACATGCTTGAGGGGATGTATAAAGTAGCTTGATCCAAGACACAAACCTCTCTCCAAAACCAAACCCATTAAGAACAGCAAAGAGATATTCCCATTCCACTCGATCAAAAGCTTTCTCGGCATCAAGAGAAATTATCACTTCAGGAGATTTAGAGGAATGAGTTGAAAAAATTGTATTCAACAGTGTACGAGTATTAAAAAACAACTGGCGACCTTTAATGAATCCATTCTGTTGTGAAATAATCCGAGGGAGAACTGTCTCAAGCCGAGTCGCGAGTACTTTAGACAAAATCTTAAAATCCACATTCAAAAGTGAAAGAGGTCTATAGGACTCGCAGGCAGTAGGATCCTTATCCTTCTTTAACAGGAGAGAAAT
>NC_056517.1:40948180-40949917 GCF_014905685.2 Nematolebias whitei
CGTGGTCCCACAGAGTCCGAGGCCAGCTGCCGTGGTCCCACAGAGTCCGAGGCCAGCTGCCGTGGTCCCACAGAGTCTGAGGCCAGCTGCCGTGGTCCCACAGAGTCCCAGGCCAGCTGCCCCAGCAGCTCCCCAGATCTCCACGTCTCCAGAGGGTCCGGCGCTCTCCAAGTCTCCAGAGGGGTCGGCGCTCTCCAAGTCTCCAGAGGGGTCGGCGCTCTCCAAGCCTCCAGAGGGGTCGGCGCTCTCCAAGCCTCGAGAGGGGTCGGCGCTCTCCAAGTCTCCAGAGTGGTCGGCGCTCTCTACTATCACAGAAGAGTCGACTCCTCGGCCCTCCACGTCGACCGTACCAGCTCCTCGGTCCTCCACGTCGACCGCACCGGCCTCCAAGACATCCACGTCTGCCGCGGCTCCCCTCCAGGCCTCCACGTCTGCCGCGGCTCCCCTCCAGGCCTCCACGTCTGCCGCGGCTCCCCTCCAGGCCTCCACGTCAGCCGCAGCTGACCCACAGCCCTCCACGTCGTAGGGTTAGGGTTAGGTTTGTGTGACTGAATCCTCCCCTCATGAGGGAAGGTGGGTGCACGGTCCATCCTCCGTCTCGAAGGCCCATTATTTTGTCGAGAAGTCTGTGGGTGACGTTTTCGACGTCTCCCATAATAGACTGTGGTCCAGTCTGTATCATGGTGCAAATCCCCCATAAAATAGGAGTCAGGAGATTAAAGTTTTTACTAAAAATTCACTATAAAAATTCTTATTTTAAAAAAACAATGAAATCCTTTTTCAAAAAAAGTTTTTCTAAAAAAATATATGTGTTTTTTTAGGAGTTTTTCATTTTAAAGGACAAAAAATAAAACAAAAAGTGTGCCGTCGCGACGTTTCGGCTCACTGAGCCTTCCTCAGGCCAAGGCACACAAATGTAAAACAAAAGGCAGATAGATGTTGCTCCACTGACGTCTCATGGAGCACTGATTTATGTTCTGCCATGCCTCCTATTTATACCTAACAGACCCCGCCCACAGACATGCCCCTTGGTCCTACTGTGGCTTTTCATTGGTTGTTTCAACTTGCACAATATGTAGGTTGTTATCAGTCTTTAGGGTTTGTCAATTTTACTGCAAAATGTAAGGCCTTAAGGAGAAGAAAAATAAATCCTGTGGATGGTTAATGTCTGAGGTTAAATTCAGGCCATGTCTTAGTTAAAACAATCCACAAGCGGGACTTCCGGCTGAATGGCGGTGAGATAAGGTGTGTTTGGGTGTGCTCCTACAGAATTAGCCTTTTCTCTGATTAATGCCTGGGCACTTTTTCCCGAGTCTGACAGCAAACAATAGCTAACTTACACACTTTACATAACCCTCCTATTTGGCCATTAAAATGCCGCCAAAACCGACTAAAGGGGTAAGTTCGATCCACGCTCACCTGCGGCCTAATCCTCGTAGTGAAGCCTCGAGCTGTCCTGGATCACCTCCTCCGTCTGAGGGCGACGTAAGCAGCCTTAAGCAAGAAATACTTGTAGCTCTCCGAGAGGACCTTGCTGCTATAATTAAAGCAGAATTCCATGCTGTTCTGGGTGAAAGTCTCTCGTCGATTAATGCCGAGCTGTCCGCCTTCAAAAAGGAGCTATCGTCTGGGCTAGCAGCGGTGCAGGAGAGCTTCACGGGGCTAAAGCTAACGGTAACAGAGGTGGAGAAGTCCGTCTCCACCTGCACTGACGACATCGTGAGCCTCCAGAAAACA
>NC_056517.1:40950017-40950371 GCF_014905685.2 Nematolebias whitei
ATCATTGGTGTTCCGGAGGATGACCCATCAGCGGCGACAACGGCTGCGGTATCTCGGATGCTAAAGGAGGCCTTCGACCTCGAGGAGGAGCCGCTGCTGGACCGCGCTCATCGCATCCCAGCCCCCAAACCGAAAGCAGGCGAGCGGGCCCGTCCGATTGTAGCTAAGTTTCACTACCAAGCGGACTGTGTGAAAATCCTGGCGAAGGCGAGGGAGTTGCAGCGGGTCAAAGTGAACGGTACGAATATCTTCGTTTTCCCTGACTACACTGCCAAAACGGCCCGGGCGCGGGCGGCCTTCACGGAATGTCGTCGCAAGCTGCGGGACATCGAGGGGGTTCGGTTCGGCCTGCTC
>NC_056517.1:40950471-40952720 GCF_014905685.2 Nematolebias whitei
CTAAACATAACGTCCCAGTGGCTTTTAAACCACAAAATACATTACGGCAAAGACTGGTTCATCCCAAAGATCCAGTCCCCCGGCACAAACAGAGCAATGTTGTGTATGTTGTTCAGTGTCAGGAGGGCTGTGATCAGTCTTACATCGGGGAAACTAAACAGCCACTGGCCAAAAGGATGGCCCAGCACAGAAGATCAACATCATCAGGCCAGGACTCTGCGGTCTACACTCATCTCCAGGCCAGCGGTCACTCTTTCAGGGATGAAGATGTTCACATCCTGGACAGAGAGGAACAATGGTTTGAGAGAGGAGTAAAGGAGGCCATCTTTGTGAAAAGAAACCGTCCATCATTAAACAGGGGTGGAGGCCTACGTGTTCAATTGTCCCCCTCTTACAATGCTGTGATTGCTAGTATCACTCAGCCCTCTGTGAATAGTAAACAGCCATCAGGTGCTAATGATCCATTGTTAGGCTGCACCTCCTGACCCCAGGTAAGAGCAAACGCTTAGGTTTCTGTTTATAACTTCAGCTAGGGACACGCTAGGAAGACGAGCCGGACGCCGTCGGAAAGGTCTCGCCGAGACGGATCAGAAACTATCTGTGTATCCGCTTCCCACGCGCCTTGAGTGTTTTCTTATTTAAAAATAGCAAACTGTCATCGTCGGCCGAGCCTCTGCACTTCCTGGTTCTCCGGAGCGCCCCGACTTGTAATCTGTGCTCGAAATTCCCATAGCTCCCAATTAAACGTTTGGCGTTTCTCACAGCGAGCGTTTGCTCCGAGAGACGTGACATTTGACGTTTCTCAGCGCAAATTTGACGTTTCTCTGCGCAACTTGTCAAGTGTTTGCCATTTTTGCCTGATTAAAAAAGTTAGTGTCGCCGTAGGGGAGTTAGGGTTAGGGTTAGGGTAGTGGAGATCCTCACGTCAGAGACCACGCTGCAAGAGACAGCAGGGTCCCTGAATGCACGGGCACACCCACGATGAGTCCCACCCAAGCACTACCTCTCATTTAAACCACCGGGGAAGATGGTGCTGAGTCTGATAATCCATGTTTTTTCAGCCCTCCTCCTTTGGGCTGTGGACCAGGTCTGGTTGGACTCCAGCACTGTTGCTGTGACCGCCTGCCAGCCATGCTCGACAAAGTGCCGGACCAGGGGTGTGAGTAGGTTTTTCTTATTATTGATATTATACCTATGTTGGACAAAACGGGTCAGAATCGTGTTTCCAGTTTCACCCACATAATTGATCTTACAGATTTTACATGTTATTAAGTAGATGCAGTTTTTAGACCTGGGGTTTCCTGATTGATCCAATTGGAAAACGGTCTTGTCAGATTTGCTCTGTATCCAGTGTAGTTGTTTGAAAAATTCACTTTTGCTCTTGGTTTTAGTCGCATTAATGGGTTTTAATTCTGCATGGACCAGGAGGTCTCTCAAATTCTTGTTTCTTTTGTAGGCCGCAATTATTCTGTGGTTTGGAAGAAGGGAAGTGTCGGATTGTAATTTATTGAAATTCTGTTTTACCTTGCAGATGAATATGTTAGCTGAGGAGGAGTATGTCGTGATCAGAGGGAGCATTGGGGATGGATCTCGTGGCCTAGGCTGCAGGAAGGATCTCCTGCACGACCTGAGAAAAGACCTTGAATAGCCCCGTTTACCAAGGACCTTGAAAAGGATTCCCACTGCCTCCTCAAAATCTGCGTGTTGGGTGCATATTCTGTGGAATCTAAGGAGCTGTGATTTGATTAGACCGGCGTAGGTGTGTTTGGGGTGGAAACTGGTTTTATAAAGTAGTGCGTGTGTGTCTGTGGGTTTGAAGTAAACTTTGATGTCCAATTTGTGTGTGGTGTTGAATTTGTCACTTTTCTAGGTTGTGGTGTCCAGAAAGTCCACCGCTTTAACGCTGGTGGTAGACTTTAGTTTAATAGAAGGGTTGTAGTTGTTTAGTTCTGTTAAAAATTCATCAAAGTCAGGGTTAGGGTTAGGTTTGTGTGACTGAATCCTCCCCTCATGAGGGAAGGTGGGTGCACGGTCCATCCTCCGTCTCGAAGGCCCATTATTTTGTCGAGAAGTCTGTGGGTGACGTTTTTGACGTCTCCCATAATAGACTGTGGTCCAGTCTGTATCATGGTGCAAATCCCCCATAAAATAGGAGTCAGGAGATTGAAGTATTTACTAAAAATTCACTATAAAAATTCTTATTTTAAAAAAACAATAAATCATTTTTCAAAAAAAGTTTTTCTAAAAAA
>NC_056517.1:40952820-40968303 GCF_014905685.2 Nematolebias whitei
CAGGAATAATACTGGGCTACAGACACTACCTTGAGGAGTACCATTCTGCACACTACATTTATTCGAAACTTCCTTTCCCACTCGCACTTCTATTGTTCTTTCAAATAAAAAATTATTTATATAATTAAATAGCTTTCCTTTTACCCCAAGTCTTTCCAGTTTTATTAATAAACCTTCTTTCCAAACAGTATCATAAGCTTTTTCAATATCAAAAAAGACTGCAATTACAGCAAAGTCCTTCTTCTTCTTCTTCTTCTTATTGGGGTTTTATGGCGGTGAGCAAACAACTGAAAGGTGCATGGCCGCCACCTACTGGTGTGGAGTATGGACTGGAACAACGTTCCAAAAAAAAAAAAAAAAACCTATATTCTCTCAAACAATCGAGTTTGTTTCAAGTATTGCATTAAAGCTCGAATACTTTCAGACTTTGAATTGTGCTGTAATAATTCAAACAAATCTAATCTTAATTTCATGTCAGTGAGTCTAGTATTCAGTTGATTCCTTTCAAGACTGTATTTTTGACAATGTATTAACACATGTTCTACATCCTCATCCTCTCCACAGTACCCACATTTTCCTGTATCATGTTTTCCTATAATGAACAATGACTTGTTCAACCCAACATGTCCAAATCTTAGCCGTGATAGAACTATTTCCTCCCTTCTGTTTCTTCCAGCGCACCTCATTTCTCCCGTTTTCCTTTGAATTCTATTAAACCAACGTCCTTTTCTTCCTTCCTCCCACTGTTTTTGCCATTTTTCTCATTTTTTGTTTAATAATGCTTTTTAATTCTGATTTACTGTATGCTATTTCTATATCCACTACCTCTCTTTTGGTAGCACTTTTCGCTATTTTGTCTACTTTTTCATTTCCTGTTATACCGACATGTGCTGGTATCCATAAGAAAGTCACAGCTAGTCCCATCATTTTCAACCTGTACAGCATTTGTTGTATTTCTACTAATATATCCGGCCGACACTCTGAACCATTATGTTTTAAACTGATTAAAGAAGAGCTAGAATCCGAACATATTATTGTACTCATCGGTTTAATATCCTCTACCCACTGAACAGCCAATAATAAAGCGACCATTTCTCCCGTATATACCGATAATTTATCAGTGATCCTTTTCCCTACCGACACCCCAAACTCTGGTATGATGAAAGCTACACCGACTCTATCTAACGTATCCTTTGATGCATCTGTATACATTTGCACATATCCATAATATTGGTTAATATAATCAATACAATCATTTGAGTTTATATTATTTTTATTTCTCGTTTTTCTTAGTAATTTCAGATCTACTGACGGTTCTATGAATAACCACCTATGTAGGATTGGCATTGGAACTGTAGGACTAATATTCACTTCATCAAGTTGAACTTCTCTTGTTTTCCGATCCATAATCCAACCAAAACTTTGTCTCTTTTTTTTCTTTTTCCCAACATGGTAGTAATACTTTGTCGGGTGATGTCGATCATGACCTTTTAGATTAACCCAATAATTTAACGCCAACTGTTCTCTTCTAATGTTTAGTGGTATTTCTCCCATTTCCACCAGTATTGCTTCTGTTGGCGTTGTTTTAAATGCCCCTGTGATTACTCTTAAAGCTTGATATTGAATTCTATCCAGTTTATTTAATGATCTATCTGATGCAGAATTATATGCTATGCTTCCATAATCTATTGTTGATCTGATCAGTCCTGTATAAATGATTTTCATAGACTTCCTGTCTGCACCCCAATCTCTTCCTGTCAGACAGCGCATTAAATTCATTATTTTTTTACATTTATCCACTATTTTTTTAATATGGAATGTCCATGTTAGTCTTTCATCAAACCATACACCTAAGAATTTAAACTGTTTCACTCGCTCAATTACCTGATTATACAATTTTATTTCAATTTTATTGACAACTTTTTTCCTTGTAAAAAGTACAATTTTTGTTTTCTCCACAGACAATTTGAACCCCCACTTAAGTGACCAGTTTTCAACAGTTTTGATAGCCATTTGCATCCTCTTTACAATGAACTCTATATTTTTCCCCTCTTCCATAAAGCTCCATCATCTGCAAATAAAGATCGTCCCATCCCCTCTTCTACCTCAAATATATCATTTATCATCAAAGAGAAAAGTAATGGACTAACAATGCTTCCCTGTGGTGTACAGTTTTCTCTTCCAAAGTTATCTGAGTACTCTTGACCTACCTTTACCTGTATTTTTCTGTCTGTTAAAAACTCCTGAATCCATGTTAACATTTGCCCTTTAATTCCTATTTTCTTCAGTTTTATAATTAAACCTGCCCTCCACAACATATCATATGCCTTTTCCACATCAATAAACACAGCTATAATACTTTCTCTATTAACTTGAGCTGTTCTGATTTCATGTTCCAAACACAAAATCGGATCCATTGTGTTCCTACCCTTTCTGAATCCACTTTGAAATTTGGACATATATCCTTTCTTTTCTATATAATGTGTTAATCTTTCATGTACCATTTTTTCCATAATTTTACAAATGTTTGATGTTAAAGCTATTGGCCTATAGTTCTCTGGTTGTGTATGATCCTTACCCGGTTTCCTTATTGGTATAATGATGGCTTCCTTCCATGACTGTGGTAATTTACCCTTGTCCCAAACCCTATTATATAATTCCAAAAGGATTTCTTTTGATGATTCACCAAGATTTTTTATCATAATATAACAGATTTGATCCTTTCCTGGTGCAGATAAATTACAACGTCGAATACTACAATTCAGCTCCGTTCTACTAAATGGTATATTTAATAATTCATTTCCACATTCATTTTCTTCTAATCCTGCTCCATTTTCTTTGATGGTATTTTCTCTCCCTCTTCTGCCTTCGGCACTAATATTCTGTGAACTATGTATTGTAACAAACTTTTTTACCAATAATGCTGCTTTATCCTTATTGTCTATTGCTATTGCTTCTCCTTCTTGTAAAACTGGATATCCGCGTTCTTGTTTAATCCCATTCATTCTCTTTATCATTGTCCACACTCTACTCATTTCTGTTTCTCTACCTACTGAACTACAAAATTCTCTCCAATAATCTCTTTTTGCCATTTTAATAGTTCTCTTCACAATACTTTGCAGTTTTTTATAATTCATAAGGTTTTGAATACCGTGATTCCGTTTTAACTGTTTAAAAGCTTTATTTCTACAGTTTATGGCTTTTTCACACTCTGTTGTCCACCAAGGAACTATTTTTTTCTTAACAGCTCCTTTTTTCTTTTTTATTGAAATATTTGCTGCTTCTATTATAATAGAGCATATTGACATGTTCAGTTCATCAATACCTATGTTTAAATCTATTTTTGCCATCTCTCTGTCACAAATACTCCCAAATCTTTCCCAATCAGCTTTGTTGAAATTCCATCTATTTTCTCCCCTCGTATCGTATTTCAGCGCTTCCAACTCCATTTTGGTTGTTATTGGATAGTGGTCACTACCCATCGTCGTTTCTTTAAGAATTGTCCACGTACACATCCCTGCCAGAGAGTCTAAAACTATTGTAAGGTCTATTGCTGATTCTGTACCCTGCATTAAATTAATTCTTGTACTACTACCATCATTTAAGCACACCAGATTTCTATTATCCATAAATTCCTCAATCACTAGGCCATTGTGATCATTTTTATTTCCCCACATTGTATTATGTCCATTAAAATCACCACACCATATCACTTTCCCACCCAGCTTTTCATTAATTTCCTCTAGTGCCCCAACTGACAATTTATTCCCTGGATTGTAATAAATTATTATTTTAATATTCCCCTTCCTTGTCCATATTTCAATGATTATAAATTCCAATTGCAATCCTTTTTTAACCAATCTATAATTTATTCCTTCTCTTATGAAAGTAACACATCCACCTCCCTTACCCCCTTCTCTATCTTTCCGTATGCTGGTATATCCTTTAATGACAAAATCTAGCTTAGCTTTTAGCCATGTTTCTTGGATACATATTACATCTGGTTTCTTTGTACTTTTTTCAATGAACCCTTTAAACTCCTGACCATTCGCTATTAAACTCCTAGCGTTCCACTGTAAAATATTCATTATACTCTCTCCCCTTGTGTTCCTGGTTTCCCATCTCCCCCAAGTATTTATTAATGTGTTCCCATGTTACATCAGTCATCCCAAAAAAAATTTTCTGCTCCTCTAACAATGATCTTAATTTTTTCTGTTTTGTGCTTTACTTGATCTGAGCAATTGATCATATGCTATGAACAACATGATTTTCTCAACTGTGATTTCTTCCTTTTGTGTTTTCTGCCTGGTTTACGCTTGGTTTCATGCTTTGTTGAATTTTGACATTTTCTACTCGTTCTTTTTGTCCTTGCACTTTTTTAAGTGCTTCAGCATAACTGATGTTATTTACTGCCCTCACTTGTTGTATTTCTATTGCCTTCTTTCGTGTTTCACATCCACCATATGTAACCCTGTGTTGACCCCCACAGTTACAACATTTTTCTATGGTATTTTCCCCACATTCTTCATATCTATGTGCTTCTCCACACTTCGGACATCGTATTTGACCTCTGCATACTGCTGCTACATGACCATACCTCTGACATTTGTAGCACCTAAGAGGTGGCGGGACGAAAAGTCTGACTGGGAAACTTAAATATCCTATTTTGACCTTATCCGGTAATTTAGATTCAGTAAATTCCAAGATGACTGATCTACTATTAACTCTTTGGCCATTGACATTTCTTAGAAGTCTCATTATTTTGTTGACTTTTACATCACAGATACTTTTTTTTAAGTTTCTCTAGATCTTCATCAATTGGGATCCCTGAAATTACTCCCTTCGCCATTTTGTATTCTCCAATGATTTTCTTCTCTTTCACTATCTTCTTACAAATAGTTTCCAGAAGCATAACTTTATTCTTCTGTTCCTCAGTTTTAACAATAACCAACAAATTACCATCTCTGAGAGTCTTCGCAAAATGTACATCCCCTATTTTCTTTTTTATCTCTCTTGATATAACTATAGGACTTAACTGTACATTTTCGTCGTCCGTTTGGAATTTCAGGATTATTTTAAACTCTTCTGTTACCATCTTTTTACACACCGTTCTGTCATTTTCTTCTCCTGAGCTAATATCATCCAAACTACGTTTAGATTTTCCAGCACCATTTTTCTCTCCTTTCCTATTCCTCCCTCTTCCATTTACCTGAGTCCACTCATTAATATCCATTTCTTCCTCATCCTCGCATTGAGACGCCATCCAGTCCACTCACACACCAGTTTATGCTCACCCCCCAAGAGTTCTTGGTCCAGTTCCACAAAAACCGCCCTGAGTCAAAAAACCAACAGCTAATCGAGACCCACTGATTTATGTTCTGCCATGCCTCCTATTTATACCTAACAGACCCCGCCCACAGACATGCCCCTTGGTCCTACTGTGGCTTTCCATTGGTTGTTTCAACTTGCACAATATGTAGGTTGTTATCAGTCTTTAGGGTTTGTCCATTTTACTGTAAAATGTAAGGCCTTAAGGAGAAGAAAAATAAATCTTGTGGATGGTTAAGGTCTGAGGTTAAATTCAGGCCATGTCTTAGTTAAAACAATCCACAAGCCACACCTCCGGCAAAAAAGCCCATTAATGTGTATGTGACTTTTACCGGTGCCATTAATCTCTGGCTTTTTCAAAAGAAAAAGAGGAAAAAAAGGAAAAAGAGAAAAAAAGAGAAAAGAACAATTTATTTTAAAATCATGATCAAAAAGGATTTAAAAATCCTATTTAAAAGCAAGGTTTCAATTAAAATCGTAAAAACACGATCCTATAGATTACAAGTTCAAACCATGGGGGTTTTTTGTACCCAATAAAGAAATCCACTTTCTTTCCACCTTTTTGCTCTCCCAATCTGCCCAGTAAGGATTTCCTTCCAGGCCAGCCACTCTAAACCATTGAAGGCCATGTGAATTAAAATGATTAATCAACGGAGTGGACTCCTTTCTCCTTTTAATATTGGACCTATGGTTTGCCATCCTGACTGAAATAGAGGTTTTTGTTTCTCCCACATATTGAATGCCACATTTGGAGCAAAAAATCAGATAGACACAATTTCTAGAGTGTTCAGTGAATCTCTGTTTTATTGGAAAAAGGAATTTACTCTGTTTTTCACAAAGTGTACACCACAGAAGCTGCCTGACAACAAGGTTCGTTTTTTGCTTAAAGATGAGGGAGTTGTCAATCGTGCTTTCACCAGATAGTCCTTTAAATTAGGATTCCTCTTATAGGCTGAAACTACCTTCGTGTCTGGCAATATCCCAGGGTCTAGGATGATCGAGATAAAGTTGTCCTTGATTTTTTTGTTAATTCTTGTGCTGGTCAAGGAGTAGGTAGTGATGAAGGGAATTTTATTTTTTGGTTCTTCAAGGGGCTTTTGTACATGAGAGGTTTTGTAGCACCGTCTCAGAAATTGTCTGGAATATCCTCTGTTTTTCAAGGATTTAAATAAGGTTTTTACTGCCACTTTAAAGTCCTCTTGTCGTGTACAAATACGAAAAAATCGTAGGAGCTGTGATTTAACCAACCCCCGGTAAGTGTGTTTTGGGTGGAAGCTCGTTTTGTACAATAGGGCATGCGTGTCAGTGTTTTTAAAAAATACCTTAACGTCCAATTTATTATTTAATTCAAAGTCCGGTCCCTTGAACACCGTTGTATCCAAGAAATCAATACTCTCACTTTTTAAATTAAATTTACAACGGATCGACGAGTTGTTGGAGTTCAATGTCCCAATAAATTCCTCAAAGTCCGCCACCGAGTAACTCCACATGCCCCAAATGTCATCGAGATAACGTAGATAAAACAGTGGTTTCTTCAGACACTTTTCAAGAGCCTCAATTTCCCATTTTGCCATAAATATGTTGGCATAAGATGGGGCAAACCTTTTACCCATGGCCGTCCCCTTGATTTGCAAGTAAAATTCCCCGTTAAATTCAAAGTCGTTTCTCGTAAGATTAATTTCTAAGAGTTTCAAAATCTCCTCATCAGGTCTCTTAGCGTCCGGATATTTTTTGAAAACTTCCTGTACTGCCCGTAATCCTTCACATGTATCAATATTAGTATAGAGACTTTCGATATCGATCGTAAAAAACAAAGAATCGGGTGGTACCGTGAGGGATTTTATCAGCTTCACAAAATGATACGTATCCTTTATATATGATTAATGTTTCACTGAAAGAGGATTGAGATAGAAGTCAATATAGGTAGCGGTGTGGTAGGTCTCACTACCACAATCCGAGACGATAGGTCGTCCAGGAGGAATCTGAAAGGGCACCGTCCATTTCTCTGGCTCCTTATGGATTTTGGGTAGAATGTAGAACCTCCTAAGCCTAACTTGACCGTCTCCTATCAGGAACTGTCGTTTTTTATTTATGTTCATATAGTCGGTCGAGAATACCACGGACTATTGATCTCGTCGTCATATAAATGGGTTCCTCCAATTTCCTATAATAACTTTGATCATGCAATTGTCTATGAGCCTCTTGGATATATTGATCTCTCGACAGAATTACTACGGCACTCCCCTTGTCCGCTGGTTTAATCACGATGTTGGAATTGTGCATGAAGTCTCTTAAAGCTTTAACTTCCTCGACCGAGAGATTAGGAGGTTTCTTGAGTATTTTGAAGCTAGGGTTAGGGTTAGATAAAAATGGGGAATTATAACCTGTGTTGCCTTAGCAGCCAGGAAGAAACACTCTCCATCCTATCCTAAGAACCCAGCATCCTCAAAATAAGATAGAAAAAAATAGAAAAAAATATATGCACGTCCCCTAGGGTTAGGGATCATGTGGACATTAAAAGTCCTATAAAAATTAAGATAAGGTCAAAAAAAATATATACAAATCACAGGGAAAGGTTGGATATCCAAACAGCTTCAGCAGACTTCCTCTGGGAAGTAGTCCAGAATCTGTTTGATTCTAATACCGTGGCTGAGATGGAATTGGAACCATGGATGCTGAAATGGTTTGTGATCTCCGAATTGGCTTGACCCGGGGTTTGGGAATTGAACTTGTGCTGACAAAGCACCGTGATCAGGGCTGTACTAGTTTCACCCACAAATTGAGATTCACAAAGTCTACAGGTGACCAGATAAACACAATTTTTGGTCTTGCTGTTACCAGATGCCTCCACTGGGAAAACCTGGTTGTTAACCTTGTTCTGGACCCATTTTACTTGTTTGAAAAGACCCTTATGTGTATTTGGGTTAGGGGTTGAAGTAGTTTTAAGTTTAGCCTGGACCAGGTAGTCCTTAAGATTTTTATTTCTCTTATAAGCCGCAATAACCCTATGATTGGACAGATGTTGGCCATTTTCTGTAAACTTTTGGAAATTCTGTCTTATATGTTTAAGTAATTGCTTATTAGACAATGAGTAATTAACGATAAACGGTACAATATTTTCAGATTTAGGTTTCTTGGGTTGTAAAAAGGTCTTCTGACACCTGCGTAGAAGTGATCTGGAGTACCCCCTGGTGGCAAGTACCGCAAATAACAATTTGGTAGCCTGGAGAAAATCAGTCTGTTTAGTACATATTCTATGAAACTTTAACAACTGAGATTTGACCAGACCGGCATAAGTGTGGGTAGGATGAAAACTAGTTTTATGCAATAAGGCATGGGTGTCAGTAGCCTTGAAAAAAACTTTAATGTCCAAACGATTAGTGGTGTAGAAATCACTGCCCTTAAATGTTGTAGTATCCAGAAAGTTAACGGATGTTGAACTTGTTTCTGCTTTAAGTTTAATAGATGGGTTGTGTGTGTTAAGTGTGCTTAAAAAGACTTCAAAATCCTCCTCATTATGAGGCCAGACACCCCAAATATCATCCAAATATCTGAAATAGAAAGAAGGGCGTTTGTCGCATTTGTTTAGAACCTCCGTTTCCCACTCTGCCATAAAAATGTTGGCGTACGCGGGGGCAAACCGCTTACCCATGGCTGTACCTTTAATTTGCAGAAAAAATTCATCATTAAACTCAAAGTCATTCCTAGTTAGGTTTATTTGTAACAGTTTTAAAAGCTCTGTATCAGGTCTGTGTAAATCAGGGTACTTGAGAAAGGTTCGTCTAATTGCCTCTAAACCGTCTGTAATATCAATATTGGTGTACAGACTTTCAACATCCATTGTAAATAAGATAGCACTAGGAGGAACTCTGATGGTCTTAATTTTCTCACAAAAATCATACGTGTCTTTAATATAACTAGGATGTCGAGTTGAGAGCGGCTGTAAATAGTAGTCTATAAATTCAGCTGTCCGATAAGTCTCACTCCCACAGTCTGAAACGATAGGACGACCAGCCGGTATTTCATTCGGTTTAGGCCATGTTGTTTTATCTTTATGAATCTTAGGGCGAAGATAAAAACGTCTTGCTCTGGGTTCTGGCAAACCCAAAAGATATGTTTTTTGTTTAAAAGTAATAAAGTTCTTACTGTATAGACAGTTGATCACTTCCTGAACCAGAGGAATTGTATCTGGGAAAACTGGATGGTCAAGTTTGGTATAATAAGTTTTGTTCTCAAGTTGTCTATAACCCTCCCAAAGATATTGAGCCCTGTCTAAAATTACAACTGAGCTGCCCTTATCAGCCGGTTTAATTACAATATTTTTGTTTTTAATAAGTTCTTTCAACGCCAAAGTTTCCTTTTTAGTAAGGTTTTGTTTATTCTTTTGAGGCCTGTGTGAATAGTCAAAATACTCCAGGTCCTCCAAGATGAGTTTTTGAAGTTCAAGAGGTAAACTGGACATTGAAGGTGACCAGGTGGATTGTGTTACAAATGGCAGACGTGGTGTACTAATTTCGTTTTTAAAAAAAGTTGCTAGTTTTAGACGTCTGATACTGTTGAATTTCATATCTGGTGCTCAGAACATTGTCATTATCCCTGAAAACTGGCACCGATGGAACAAAGGTCAAACCCTTATTTAAAATAGCAAGTTGCTCTTGTGACATGCTAAAAAAGATGACAAGTTGACAACATTACTCTGCCCCTTATTTTTGACATTGCTTAAGGGGACCTTCATTTTAAAGTCTTGCGCTTGCAAGCTTTAGATTGCTCACCTACAGCCTCTGTGGTAGGATGCTGGTCAGGATGCAGATTTCTTCTGGTTCTGAGGACGGGCCCAATCTGGTCTGCCAGGGAGACCAGAGAGGAGGGGGCCGGTTGATTGATGTCTTGTGCCTCCCCCCTCCACCGGAGAGTGATGTCAGTGTCCAGATATTCACCATCTGCAGCCAATTGTGCATCTAAAACATCTGGACAGTTGTTGTTACCTTCCACAGGTACAGAAGACTGAGGAGTGGTACCCAAGTTGGGCACCCGGTCATCAAGTTGAATGTCCAGGTTGCTGTCAGTCATTGATTCAGGAATGTGACCTGTGGTGGGTTCTGGATGGATCAGCGCTACGGTGACCACCTCATTGCGAGCAGTTGAGTTACGACGTCCATTTTGTTTGTTGCTTTTGACCGGTTCTTGGGGGGAGGGGGTCCTTGTCGGCCTGTGTTGACACTGCTCGGACCACCTCTGGAGTTGACGGTAGGTGTGATGTCACCTCTGGAGTTGACGGTTGGTGTGATGTCCCCTTGTTGACCCGTTGCCGGACGGCTGGTAAGGTGGGAGATGCGTCAGGTGCAGGTTCCTCCCACATGAGGGGTGAAGAGTCCAGAAGCGCCTCACGGACGAATTGATGTGCCTGGTGCAGGGTGGATTTCTGCAAACGACGACCTAAGTTCTGCCGGGCCCATTTAGTAGCAATTTCAAATGGGCCCTCCAGGTCAGAAAGGGATTGGCCAAATAAGTCCACTCTAATCTGAGCCAAAAGTGCTTCATAGTGGTCAGTGAGAATGACCACAGTGGTGTGAGCCCAGTTCCTTGCATTACCCTCAATCAACGTGGTGGTCACTTCACAAGGTACTGCAGGCTTAATTACTGTGGTCAAATGTTCTTTCAGTTTTTGAATGGCCGACGGCTCATCTGTCCCCAGATTACTCAAATGATGCAGCCCTTTGATAAGTTTGTGTAACAGTCGGACTCTGGAGCAGAAGACAGCGTCCGAATGTTGTTGCCCATCAGTTGAAGATTGATGACCACCCCTTTTCTGGGCAACTGGAACATGGCGTGGTCGTCTCACCTCTGTTGTTAGTACCAGGATGAGGCTGGCCATGTGGTCGTCCACCTTGTCCATGGGGTTGGTTGGAGTCTGGATTCCATCGTAGACGACCGTGGATCTGTTGTGGTGGGGTCCCTCTGGTCGAGACCCCCATGTTCGGTTTGAGGGGGGGTCAATCCCCTGTTGTACGAGCCATTATGGCGTCTGGGGGCCCCCTTCTGGAAGCTGTGGTCCTTTACACGTCTAGGCCCACTCTGGTAGTCGTCTTCTGCAGCACCCCCTAGTGGGGGCCACTCATCAGGGTCCAAGTAGTGGTCATTTTCACGAACAGCACGTCTCTGGTTAGCAGAATTATAATAGTGTCTCTGACCTTGGCCTGCTCTTACCCAGTCGTGCTGATGAGGCCTGTTGTTATGCTGGGGCCTGTAGCTCCTCACATGGCCTTGTGGTTCTCTGTTAGGCCTTTGTCTTCTCCTGGAGGGTACCAAAGTCCATTCCTGGTCATCATGGTCTTGGTACCATTCTTGAACATCACGGTGTTGATACCAAGGCATTTTAGTTTTTGCTGGTGACCATAACCTACTTGGTTTTGTTGGAAGAGACCCTCCAAAGAAAAAGGCGGGAAAAGTAGTTGCAATCCAAAAACGTCTTTTAATCCACAAAAAATATATACAACTATGTACAAAAAAGGTTACAAGCTAAAACATCTCAACGTTTCGGTCTATTAGACCTTCCTCAGGAGAAAAAGCTTGTAAACAGATCTAAGCACAAGTACACCCATGTATCTGATGTGGTGTCCTGTGGAGACTAATGCAACACTAAAATGGTGGCTTAATGAGAACCTCTTAAACCCACTGCATGTTGGGAAAAGTCAGGGGCCCCTGCAGGGCCAAATCTAAGAAAACTCAAAACATGGGGGGACTATTCATTCCCCCCTACAACAAACAGGATATGATAACAAATTAAGAAAATAAAACAGGAAATGAACTTGAAAACATACAAATATTGGAATTGCCCTATGTGGCAAAAAATTAAACAAAATAATACAGTAAATAAATTACAAAAATAAAAAGAATCAAAAGAATTGCTAGTTTCACATGAACAATAGTTTTAAAACACTTCCAAGTACCAGCAAAATTATCAAATAAACTGTACAAACTTATGAAACCTTATCCCAATGAACAAAAAGCACAAATGTTTTTGGTACTAGCAGTCTTAATATGGTCACCAGTTAGAGGCACTGGCCTAGGTTAGTTTTAAAGAGAGTTGTGGCTCCAATGGAGTCGTGCACTGGCCATCAAAACCAGAACCACACAAAAAGACTAAGAATCAAAAGAAAAGCCAAAAAGGATCCGGATGTCCCAGGACAGGAGGCACCGGCGGATTAGATAAAAATGGGGAATTATAACCTGTGTTGCCTTAGCAACCAGGAAGAAACACTCTCCATCCTATCCTAAGAACCCAGCATCCTCAAAATAAGATAGAAAAAAATAGAAAAAAATATATGCACGTCCCCTAGGGTTAGGTTAAGGGTTAGGGATCATGTGGACATTAAAAGTCCTATAAAAATTAAGATAAGGTCAAAAAATATATATACAAATCACAGGGAAAGGTTGGATATCCAAACAGCTTCAGCAGACTTCCTCTGGGAAGTAGTCCAGAATCTGTTTGATTCTAATACCATTAGGGTTAGGGTTAGGGAATGTTGGGCCCTTGTCTCACAAATTCTACTTCAGCGCTGTGCAAACGGCATGTTTGCGGCAAAATGTGTGGGGTATGGCCCGATAAGGACAAGGCCTTGCACGTGCTTCCTGATTAGGCCTCACATGTGCTCAGGGATGCGGCCTTGTCTCACACAGCTGTTATGACTGGATAAGAGGCAGAGCTGGCAGGATTTGACACTCAGCCAGTGGCCAGCACGAGAAGGAGACACACCAGACGACTCAGCAGAGGTAAGATCCACCCAGCGTTAAGTACTGCCGTTAAAGGTAAAATGCTTGACGCTGCGAGGAGGGCCAAGACTATTGAGCTTCTCCAAGCTCTCGCGGACACGGAGCCTTCTCCTCCCCTGACCTCCAGCCTCTCCGTGGAGGGCTTGGACGCAGACTGTGAAAATGAAGTGTCGGGAGCCACCTCCTTCTCGCCGTCCCCCCGTTCAGACGAGGATGTGCCCGGCCCGTCGTCTGCGTGTGCCGTCCCTGACTCGACCGGGGCATCTGCATGTGAGGAGCAGGTGCCAGAAGCTCGTTTTCCTGCATCTTTCGGTAAGTCGTGTCCTTGACACTTTCTAAACGTGGCCTGGGCGTGAATAACCTTTTGCTTTTTGTCTGCTCAACCAGTCACTTTTGTGGAAAGCTACAAGCGTTTTCTGGAGGGCGGGTGCCCCAGCGCCAAACGCCGGGAGAACGTGGGGTCTGCTGTGAATCGGGTCAGTTGTTTTCTCCAGCGTATGGCGTCTGGTTGTAATCAGCTGGGCACCTGGCTCTTCCTGGATGACGTTGGGCGTATTCAAAGGTAAGCTGGTTTGTGGTGGTCGCCATGCATGCCTTTCAAACGACTAAAATGGCAACGTTTTTCTGCAGTTGGGCGCACGAGCTGATGTCGCAGGGGAGAACCGTCACCACTGCCTGCACTCATCTCAAGAACGTGTACCAGTTCCTCGAGTATTTTACAGAAACTCCTCCATCATGCAGGTTGTCAAGAGCCCAGCAAATCGGTGTCTTGAGGGCATTGAAGAACTGCATTCGCCAGCTGCGTAAAGACGTGGTGCTTCACCAAATAACTGTTAAAGATGCCAAGGTGTCGCGCATCATTTCAGCACAGACCCTAACAAAGTGCCGGGACTTGGCCCGCTCCAGAATCTCTCAGCTGCTTGGTAAAACTTTTTATCTCTTCTCCCAATCCTCCTCTCTTTCTATAACTTTAAACCACTCTCTCGCCATCTCTCTCAACCCCCTCAGACATGATGGAGGACGACAAATCCCCCGAGCTGAGGCATCGCTTTTACGGCTACTTTTCTGCCCTGATCGCCTCTGTCTACGGTCACCGGATTGGCGTTCTTATTGGCATGGCTGTGTCTGAGGTGGAAGCTGCCAAGGCACGTCATCAGTCAGAGTCTCTGGGCTTCGTTGTGAATGTACGTTGTGAGGTACTAGCTCGACGCGTGGCACGCAGGTGAGCCAACTAATTTTGCATGCCTCCTTCCACAGGTGAGGGAGCACAAGACAAACGGTGCCTTCGGTATGGCACAGATCTACTTGAACCACGAGGAGTTCTCCTGGGCTGAACGGTGGCTAAATATGCGGGCTGCTCTGTCTCTGCCGGAGGGGAGGTTTCTCCACACCACTTCTAACAGCCCAGGCAAGATTCTCTTCAAGTATCTCCGGGTGGTGTGGGAGGAGATGGGGCTTCCAGGATTACCTTCCTTCACAGACATCAGAACGTCTGTGGCTACGCATGTAAGTTGCCTGCTGCTAATGTACCCTCACGTTTCAGTATAGTGAACATGATGGTCTTTTGTAACGACATTTATTTATTTGCTTTTCTTTTTTTCCCCAGGTAAAGAACTTTCACAGCGCTGAGGTTCGCCAAAGATTGGCCAACTTCATTTGTCATGACACCTCGACTGCTGACAGATTCTACGCAATGCATCTCACCGCTGAGCAAGCGAGAAAGATCAGAGTGCTTTTCGAGCAGTCGACATCAAACGCAGAGGCCCAGGCAGGAGAGCCGTGATTCAGAGACGGGCTAGATGGGCTCCAGTGAGGCCCAATGTCGCTCGACCATCATGAAAACATGTATTTTTTTGTTTAAAATAAAAGTTCAAACTCTGTGGTTTGTCAGTGTGCTAATTTTTCTCGACCATTCATTTCAACATGCTAATCCCACCCGCTGACAGGGCAGGAGCTCGCAGGCTGGGTACGTTTCCTCCAGGCTCCCCGGGGTAGTTGGAGGATTGTTTACCCAGGGCAGGAGCTCCCAGGCTGGGTACGGCGCCGCCTGGTTGTGGGAGGGTGGCGGGGTGAAGGAACGGCCGTAAAACGGTCAAAAAAGCAGCTGCGGCCTGCAGCTCGGCACTTTTCTGGTGCGCGAGAGCGAGCCGAGTCGGGATCTGTGCTCGGAATCCGCGTAGCACCTTCCTAGCCGAAGTTATTAACGTTTAGGTTTTGACGTTTCTCAGCTCAAACCTTCTCTCTCTGAGAAACGTCTAGGTTTTGACGTTTCTCAGCTCAAACCTTCTCTCTCTGAGAAACGTTTAGGTTTTGACGTTTCTCAGCTCAAACCTTCTCTCTCTGAGAAACGTCTAGGTTTTGACGTTTCTCAGCTCAAACCTT
>NC_056517.1:40968403-40973070 GCF_014905685.2 Nematolebias whitei
ACCATGATCCTTTATAAAACACAATAAGCCTATTGTAAACCTGTTTTGAGGGCTGCGGTCTCCCAGGTGTTCCAGGGCAGTGATGGACTGTGCACTGCATCCGTTGCTAGGACAACTGAGCTCTCTATCTCTTTGTTCTAATCCGCCCGTGCCTCCTGTCCTGGGTCTCCTTGGGTTGACTGTGTGTACTCATTTAGGTTTATCTAAGAATTTTATCGTCTCAGGGTATCAAGAGGGCTTTCCGTACTTCTTATAATTGATTAAAAGCTGCTTCTGGTTACTTTTGTATTCATAATAAAACGGTGATGAGATTTTAAACTCATTTCTACATAAAAATTACTTGTTTGAAGAACAAAACTTTAATTTTTTACTGTACAGTTCTTTATTCCTGTTCTGGCTTTTTAATTTGAAGTTTTATTTGTAAAAGTTCTGGTTGTCAAGATCTTTGCCTTTATGGCACATTGGTGTTTTTTGCTTTTGATTTTCTGTGTGTGAACTTGTTGTAGAACAGGTTTGGTGGACCACTTTTGCTGGCCACTTTGAGCCAAAGGAAATTACAATGGCCTTGGACTGTTAATGTCCCACATGCTCAAGAATGACTCAAAGATGGGTGGGGTGAATGGACCCCACCACCATTTTGGTTTTCATTGTTGTCATGATAATGTATTTTAACTATGGGTCTTTCCATTGGTCTCCTACCTCTCCCAGGATGCACTAGGAGATCAGACCCTCAGACTTTAAACCGGTTTCTTTGTCTCAGTTCATCTAATACTGGAGGGCACTGAGAACTTGTGAACTTTATTTGTGACCCTCTTGTGCAAGCTTGCCTGATGAAGGTCCATGGGACCGAAACGTAGCTACAGCTTGCACTATGTCTTGTAAATATTTTTATTGACTTTTTTTTTTTTTTTTTTATTAAAAATTTTTTTTTTTTTTTTTTAAACGAAGTAAACCGCTTCATTTTTCTTGGATTATTGCACCACTTGGTTGGATTGTACCCCTGACAGAGACCTTAACATCTTGCCTGACCTTTCACCATGCCTTGGCGCCCGCTCCAGGATGAGGATGGCTGGACCGGAGTCTCCTCTCGTCGACGGAGGCACATACCTGCAGGACCGGGCAGACATGAGGAGGTCAACCGGCAGCGCAGGGACTACAGGCCTCAATCAGATGCGGGGGAAGGACAAGGCCGCAGTCATGACAGGCCTTCTTATGCTGCGGTCACCAGAAGGGGCCTTACGATTGACCACCACCAACAAAACAAGCCCCCCCGTGATGCATGGGATCGACCAAGCGACATGCATTTTAGAGGGGAATACGGGGGTAGTGAACCAGCAAGGCGACCCTGTCCACCACGTCGACCTTCCCGCCACAACTTTGGTCTGCAGGAGGGGCAACATAGGCCCCACGTCCCACCGGTCAGGGTTTTGGACAATGAGCCTCGGGGACCGACCGAGTCTCCCCAGGATGACCTTGCCTTCTGCTCCAGGGTCAGACTGCTCAACAAGATCATTAAAGCTGTCCACCACCTGAACAATGTCAAAAGAGGTGAGCCACCTGCAATACAAAAACTTAAGAACCATTTAGCGACAGTGATCAAACCGGCCATCCCTTGTGATGTTACATTGTCCCTGATAGCTGGGAACGCCTATAACTGGGCTTACACGACCCAATTGGTTCTGATTAAACACTATGAGGACCTGCTGACCCAAGCTAAAATGGACCTGAGGGAACACACAATGAAAGACTTGGAGGCCCCTTTTGAAATAGCTTCAAAATGGGCCCGACAAAGTTTGGGCAAACGTCTGCAACGATCCACGCTGGATCAGGCCCACAAAACCATGTGGGACGCTATTTTGGACTCCCCCTTCCCACCTCCTCTCATCACGTTGGATCCACCTGCTCCACATCCACCGTCAACAGAGGCTTCTACCCCACCCCCCAACAAGAAAGTCACCCCATTGGCACCTCCCTGTAATGGGGGGATCATGCCCCTAACACCACAACCCCAGAGGGATCCAGACACCTCCAGGACCCGACAGAGGGACACCTGTAGGGAGACACGTGGTACATCACCTCACAACACCATAGTGCATGCGGCTGTTGTTCACCAGGAATCGACGACCACAATCGACACAGCGACTCTGACGGAGGTACGCCAAGATTCTCCATGTGAACAGGTGAAAATCTCTCCATCTCAAGTAGAAGAAAACACTGCCCATGACGACATAAACGAACGCCCCCACCCCAAGGGGCCCGGCCATATTGCATTTGACGACTTGTTTGATACCGCTGCTTTGGATGCGCTTCACGCTATGTATGAGGAGGACAAACGACTTCACGCCGCAGCAGCATCTCAGTTGACGTCACAGCGATGGGTGGATGCAGAAACCACGGAGGGGCAGGGATCAACAGACACTCACTCGTCTCCTCTGCCTCAGCGTCTCCTGCGATCCGCCAGCTGCCAATCTTGTTTCATCCAACCCACTGACGGACTGGCTTGTGCTTCCACGGGGCCAACAGCAAATCCACCTGTGGTTCGACGTAAGAAAGTAAAATAGATTCCCCCATAAGCCTGTTTTCTAATCATGGGGATAGCAATGTGATTAATCTGTCAAAATCTTTGATATTAACTGATGCTCAATTTTCTCTTTTAAACAAAGGTTTAAATTTCATTCCTTCGACTGAAGTGGGTAAAACAAAACACAATTTATTACAAACCAGGTTTGACTTGCAAAACTACCACAGGAGACTTAAATTAGCTTATTTTTTTTAGGAAAGACAATAAAACGGTACCTCCCCCTTTCACGCCGGCGTCCAATTGGACCCCAGCAATGTCTAATTTACCTCCCCAGTTCTCAAAGTTAATTGAAAATGATCTCCATTTTTTTGATAGTAAATTTAAACTTAATAAAACAAAACCTAATCTGAGTATGACAGAAACTCTTGCCCTAAAACAACTGTCTGACAATGTAAACATAGTGATCAAACCTGCGGATAAAGGGAGTTCAGTTGTCATTATGGACAAATGCCATTACTTGTGGGAGGGTGAAAGGCAACTTAATGACACTAATTATTACCGTCCACTCACAAACCCAATTTTTACTGATACCATCCCTCTGGTGCATGATGTGGTTGAAAAACTATACTGTAAAAACTTTATTAATTTTAAACAGAGGGCGTATCTTTTGGGCTCTAGGGAACCCAGACTATTTTACATGCTCTCAAAAATACACAAGGAACCTGACAAATGGCCCCTGCCATTTGTGATTCCTCCAGGTCGACCTATAGTCTCAGATTGTAGTAGCGAGACTTACTACACAGCAGAATACATTGAATACTTTTTGAACCCACTTTCCACCAAACACGCTAGTTATATTAAAGATACTTATGATTTTTGCGAAAAGGTTTCCAATATTGTGGTACCCTCAGATGCTCTCCTCTTCACCATGGACGTTGACAGCCTATACACTAATATAGTGACGCAAGATGGCTTGAAGGTCATTAGACAAGTTTTTTTTTTTTCTGAATATCCGGACCCAAACAGACCCGATCAGGAACTTTTGAAATTATTAGAAATTAACCTGACAAGAAATGATTTTGAATTCAACGGTAAATATTTCTTACAGACTAAGGGTACAGCGATGGGTAAAAAGTTTGCCCCCTCATATGCAAACCTTTTTATGGCACACTGGGAGACTTCAGTTTTACAAAATTGTACTAAGAAACCTTTTGTACTATTACCGATATCTGGATGACATTTGGGGTGTTTGGACCCACTCTAAGAATGATTTTGTACATTTCCTAAATGAACTTAACACATACAACCCTTCTATAACATTAAAGGCAACAAAAGATTACAATTCAGTTGATTTTTTTGGACACAACCACATACAAAGGCCCTTCGTTTCAGACCAGTAACGTCCTGGATGTCAAAGTTTTTTTTTAAACCAACTGACACACATGCTTTACTTCACAGATCCAGTTTCCACCCTAAACACACTTTTGCCGGTCTGATTAAGTCTCAACTTCTGAGGTTTCATAGAATATGCACACAACAGACAGACTTCTTTAAGGCCACTAAGGTGCTATTCACAGCCCTATCCACCAGAGGGTATTCAAGATCGTTCCTACATAGTTGTTTTAAAACTTTCCAGGACAAGAAAACCCCTTTAGTCAACCCAATAGTACCCTTGGTGATTACTTACTCGAGAGACGCCCAACAAATGATCCATAAAGTCAAACGGAATTTAAATATTTTTAAAGAAGAGAGTAATACGCTGCAGGACCATAGAGTCATATCAGCTTTCAGGAGAAACAGAAACCTTAAAGATTGTTTGGTTCATGCTAGATTAAAAAATAGTATTATCTCCAAAGATAAGACATTCAATAGCTGTTTTCAACAGATCAGATGGGTTCAAAATAAAATCAATAATCAGGTTTTTGAAACTGACAAAACAGGGAATATAAGGTCACAAAACTGTATTTTCCTTATCACATGTGAGGTCTGTGGTAAACAATTTGTTGAGACAAGACAAGCCCTGTTGACCAGACTCTGTCAACTCAGATTTAATTTACAGACAGACGGTGAAACACATTCCCTTCCAATCCTACATTTTCTTCTCCATGGTTGGGCAGCGGTCAAATCCACGGTTCTACAGGTGAAC
>NC_056518.1:0-4377 GCF_014905685.2 Nematolebias whitei
TTCAGATTGTCCAATAACTCTTCTGGGTTCATGCGCTCTGTCTGAATCATATATGAATGTAAGGATGCTCCCAGGAGCGCGAACGCATTCTCCAAGCAGTCCGCCATTCTTTTTGGGTCAAAATCTTTTTCTAACACACCTGTCATGTTTTCACTGTGTAGCAATTTATCTGTTTGAACAGTTGCAAGCTTTAGATATTTTACAGGTAAATATTTGTATTCAAGTCAATGAGTTTTCACACTTATTTTAGCTTTGGGTTTACACAGAAGTACTGTTATAAGTCACTTATTCAACTGTGGGTACCTTTCTCAGGTTTTACCCCAATTCATGAATATTTAAGTAAATGCTCTTTTTGCAGTGTTACTTTTTGTGCTTATTTTCCACAGATACTAGAGTACCAAGCTGTTTTTTAGTGTATTTACTCTAAAACACTGAATTTTTTATAAACCTGCAAATTTTTCTTTAGTCTCACAGCAATATTAGTTTAAAACGTTTTTTAAACCGTTCTGTTCCAGAAATTTGCTATTTTAAACAGTTACTCATCAACCCAGGTGGGTGAAAAGAGAAAAGAAATTGATGATGAGGAATAATCAGTCTTTCTTCAGAAAAACTGTATTTACTCCTGTCCTCCTGTAAAGCTTCTATTTAAAATTAAATAGAAAGATTTTTGTTTAGGTGGCAATTTAAACAGAAAAATCTCTTTTTCCTCATAAATTTACTCTTATTTAGTGATTTTGCAATTAAACGTGTATTATCCTTCAAGCAAAATGAGTAAACTATTCAACTCTGTGAATATTTGTAACTGTATCTGTTTTTTTTTTTGTTTTTTTTTTAAAAAGTTTCTAATTTTATTATGAACCTGTTTCTCAAGGATTTATCAGTGAATAAAATTTTGTTTGGTAAATGCTCTTTTGCATAAATACCCTTTTTAACTTTTAAAATGCAAGATAACAGTGTTTTATTCAGCTTTGAGGAAGTTTATTGACTCGAAAATGCTTTTAGAAAGATTAAAACGTTTAATTTCACTGTTTAGACCTAAAAGCGAGTGAAACCTGTCTTCTCAAGGTTGTCCAGAAGATGTCAGCCTTACCTTACTAATCTTAACTCAGACACTGTTTGTGTTATCCACTAGGGGAGCTATAACTTCCTGTGGCGTTCGGTTGACATCCTGTTGTTAGCCGCTTAGCTTGAAGTTAGCTTCGGCTAAACTCGGTTAAAATCAACATTTCTGAACGGATTTTTTACACAAACGTGGCAAAATTTCAACAAACACGACTTCTTAGCCTGAACATGAGTTTTTGGAACAATATAGCAGCTTCATTTAGTGATTTTAAGCGTAGTTAAAACTCCGGTCGTTAGCTGTTTAGCTTAAAATTAGCATCGCTAGCGTTGTTTAAAAACATCATTTTATGACGAATTTTAAATTCTAACGTGGCAAAATTTCAGCAAATAGCTTCGAAGCTTTTAACCAGTGTGTCAACAATCACTTTAGAGGCGTTTTTCAGCTTTAAAAAGCAGATTTTATTTCCCTATGAAAACGAATTTCATTTCCGGGTCACGTGACTGAAATCACCAATGGCAAAGCAGCGCAGGGTGAGAGGAAGTGACGTAGCCACGCCAGTCAGCCTTCTCAACCAATCAGAGCGCTCCACAACAGCGAATTCAACCAATCAGGAAGCGTTTTCTCCAACTAGCAAGTTAGATTAGCGTGAAATAGTTCGTCACTTTTTCGTCTTTTAAACCATCAAAATGCACTTTTTCTGTTAAAAATTGTAACGAAACAACTCCTAACTGTGTCCTGAGACGGCGCTCAGCTTTTAAAACGTTTATCCATCTATTCAAAATACTCGTTCAAACTGAACAGAACCGAACTACAGCCGGGTCTTATGAGCAGAACCTCGTAAATTTAAACAGAATAATGTCTTCCACAGCTCATCAGCTTTTAGTTACACGTAACAGACGTACAATTTCAGCTTTAAAAAGACATATGACACACAATTTCAGCTCTTAAAACATTGCCAGCCCAACGCTTAGAACATGCAGCGTTTGCTTGAAAGGCGCAGCTCCGGCTGTTGCGTAAACATTCACAGCTGATAAACTGTTATTTTTTCAACATGCCAACATTTAAATCAATCTTTACACGAATTAACAGTCATTCATGAGACGTGCGAGCCACCAGTTTGTAGTGAGTCACGTGGGTACGTGTCACTTGTTGTAGTATGACAATATATCCCCGTTTATATGCATACTTTTTCACGAGTTCTTCATTTTTCTGACTGTGTAATGTCGTGTATTGAATTCAACAGAAATGCGAACGAGAGACGTTATTATCTTTGACCCATCAAATGAATGGAGTCATTTATTTTCAGAATCAAAGTTTAACATCAAACATTTACATTAATTTGGCAAAATATGAAAATAATAACAGACAGTTTCACAAATAATGAACTTCAAATCACTCGGCGGTGATTTGAGGACTTTGCTTCAGATATTTCTAAAATATCTGTACTAGTTTTGTGAGAGAGAGAAGAGTTTAAGATGAAAGGAGATTATCTTACAGAGAACTATGTGAGGGAATTTATATCTGTTGACCAGAACGTGCACGCTTCATCAGATTTCAGCTCGCTTCCGGTACACTTTAGTCGAAGAAGAGACCGTTACCTTGTTGATGATAGATCAGCTCGATAGAGAGTCCTCCAGACCTTTCAGCGTCTCCGTTGAGAGCTGCTGAAATCCTTAGATAGTCGTGCGTGGGTTGTTCAAACAGAAGTTATAATTCCAACGTCTCTGACTCTCCTGAATTCTCGAATTCTCTTCCATTCACTTCACCATTCTCCATGAATTCTAACCAATTCTCTTCAGAACTCCTTGAGAACTACTTGAGAACTACATGAGAACCGCTCCAGAACTATTCACCATTCCAACTCTCTAACAGAACCGAGAAGTTCTCACATTTTAAATGAGTTTACTTCCGGGTTTACTTTAGAGCTTTCTGATTCGTGGATGGACCAGAAAGAGGTGTGGTTTTTGACGTAAGGTATTATCAGAAGTCGAGGTCAGGAAATGAGATTTGTTTAACAACTGACAGAGAGATTATTGCAAAAAGCAGACTTCGTGGAGTCTCTATTCTGATTATCTTCTCAAATAGTTAAACATGACATTTCTTCTTCAGTAAACATTTAGTTGACCGAAGCTTCAACTTTCACATACTTACGACTTGGCTCATTTCAGACAGAAAATCAAGAAATGCATATTCAGGTGATTTCTTCTTTGAATGAGGAATAAAAATCATTACTTACTGTTTATGTAAAATAAAAATGAGTAGTTCTTTTCAACCTGTAAGCATTGAGTGAAACTAACACAATTTGATTATCAAAACATTTGTAAGACAGTAATGATTATAGAGGATTGTCTTTTCTGCTTGATTAATTCAAGAAAGAAAGTCATCAGATGGCTCAGACTTATTCAGATCAATGAAAATAACAGTCTCTGTCCATCTGGTAGATTTGAGGTCATCAGGGTCAGATAAGGGTCAGATCATCAGGTCATCAGGTTCACTACACAGCACAACCTCAATTTATTTTAACTCAGACACTGTTAGTGTTATCCAGTAGGAGTCGCTATGACTTCCTATTGCATCCGTTCGTTAGCTGTTAGCTTTAAGACTAGCATCGGCTAGACGGTTAAAACCAACATTTCTGAACGGATTTTTACTCAAACGTGGCAAAATTTTAGCAATTAGACTTCGAAGAACTTAAACAGCGTTCCAGAACACAGCTTTAAACGCTTTTCAGCTTTAAAAAGCAGATTTTATTCCCTATGAAAACGAGTTTTCATTTCCGGGTCACGTGACTGAATCCGCTAATCACAAAGCAGCACGGTGGTGAGAGGAAATGGCGTAGGCACGTCATTCACTTTCTCAGCAAATCAGAGCGCTTCACAGCAGCCAATCCAACCAATCACGAAGCGTTTTCCCAACTAGCATGTTAGATTTATCTGAACAAGTCCGTCAACTTTTCTGCTTTTTAAACTGTCAAAATGCACTTTTTTCTGTTAAAAGATGTAACGATAAGCTCCCAGCTGCACGGAGTCGCGCTCCGGTCTCAAAAACGTCTTTCTAGCTATTTAAACAACTCGTTCGAATTTTTTCAGAACCGAGCCGGTACCAGAACAGCGTCTGGAACACAGTTTAAACAGAATAAAGCGTTACCACAGCTCAAAGCCAGCTCTTTAGTTACACATAACAGGCATACAATTTCAGCTTTAAAAAGACATATGACTCACAAGTTCAGCTCCAAACATCCCAGCGGAACATGCAGCGTCTTTGCTCCAAGCGCGCAGCTCCTGCACGCTGCGTTCAACACAGCTGACAACTGT
>NC_056518.1:4477-38599 GCF_014905685.2 Nematolebias whitei
CAAGCGCGCAGCTCCTGCACGCTGCGTTCAACACAGCTGACAACTGTTATTTTTCTTCATGCCAACACGTAAAATCAATCTTTACACGAATACGCAGTCCATTTATGAGCACGTGACGGGCCACCAATATGTAGATGAACAGATGCTCAGATATATTCATCAATTAACACGGATTCCTCATTTTTCTGGACTGAATAAAACGTGCATTGAATTTAATGAAATGCAAACGTGAGACGTCATTTATCTTTGGCCCATCAAAATGAATGCGTTCATTTGTTTACAGAATCAAAGTTTAACATCAAACATTTACATTAATTTGGCAAAATATGAAAATAACACATAATCAATCAGGAAAACCATACGGCCATGATTTTCCGTTGCTTCACCACAGACATTTATGAAAACTGTACAATTATGATCAATTATCCACACGGCGGTGGATGAGCACTTTACACAGACATTTCTAAAATATCTGGAAGAATTTCTACTTGAGAGAAGAATTTAAAGATGAAAAGATGAAGTTTAAAGGGAGTAAAAGATGGTGTTTGAGGGAGAGTGTTGAACAGAACGGCACTCTCCGGGCTTTCTTCAGCTTCTTCCTTACAGTACACTTAGGTGGTGAAATCGACTCTTTTACCTGGAGATGTCTCAGGCGAGATTCCGTTTAACGCACCCTTTCAGCGTCTCCGTAGGATGGCTGTGAATCGTCCGGAGTAATGGCGAGATTCTGTCCGACACAAGCTCACCTCAGTGGAAAATGTTATAATCCCATGAAACTCGGAAGAGCTCTGTGGTCATGTCAGGGTCTTCCCGGCTCCCACAGCAACTGCCAGCACTAGGACATATCAGAACTGTCCGCACCGCCGAACTTCTCCAAACCCACAGAACTCCGCTCAACTCAGGTATAAACCAGGAAGTACCGACATTTTAAAGAGCTCTTTTCCCGGTTCATTCGGGAGTCTTCCCATTGGTCAGTACCGACCAGACAGGGGTGTGTTTTGTGACGTAAGAGGTTACTAGGAGTCAGAAAAAACAGCAAGAATGTTATTGAACAGATTAACTGTTCTCACAGACAGAGAGAGTTTTGTTTTGGCGAGTTTTAGAAACAGGTGCCAAACCCCCCTGTTGACGTCTGAGAGGATGTAAAAACAAGGCAGTTGTTCCAACACATGTCTGCTTCGATTCCTGACCCTGGCAAACGCACACTTGCTCATTCAAAGACAGAAATCAGAAAATGCATAATTACTCTGTAACAGCTTTAACATGAATTCTAACTTTGCATGAGAATTAAAAATCATTACACTGTTTCAGTTAATAAAATCGATTAGTTCACTGCAACATCTAAAATGGTTTGAACTAAGACACTTTGATTATCAACATTTGTAAAATAGTAATGATAATAGAAAAGAGAGTGTTCTTCCACTTGAATTTTCAAGAAAGAAAGTCTCAGGATGGGTGAACCTGTATTTCTGGATTCAAATCAATGAAATGACAGTTTCTGTCCCACAAGGTTCTTAAGGTCAAGGGTTTTGACCTTAGGCTTAGTCTTGACATCAGGTTAAGTTCACTACAATGTGAACCATTCAGTTATAAGTTGTGACAACAGTATTTTTCTTAATGGAACTGACAAAGAAGAAATAATGAACGTAGTAAAAAATCTTACAGATAAGAGATCAAAAGACTGGGTGGACATGGATATGATGTTTGTAAAGGACATAATGAGTTATGTTATCGAGCCGTTTACATATATTTGTAATTTATCATTTTCAAAAGGAATATTTCCAGACAATATGAAAGTAGCTAAGGTAGTTCCTCTCTTTAAAAATGGTGATAAATGTGTGTTCAATAATTATAGACCAATATCCTTATTACCACAGTTCTCAAAAATTCTAGAAAAACTGTTTGTGACCATATTAGATAAATTTATTACTAAACAAAACATTCTAAGTAGCAGTCAGTATGGGTTTAGAGCAAAAAACTCTACATCAATGGCTCTCATGGAAATAATGGAACAAATAACTACTGCTGTCGATCAAAAACAGTATTGTGTTAGTATTTTTGTTGATTTAAAAAAAGCATTCGATACTATTGACCACACTATTCTCCTTGAAAAATTAAATAAATATGGTATAAGAGGACCAGCATTACACTGGGTATCTAGCTATTTAAAAGATAGGAAACAGTTTGTACAAATAAATGGTGTAAGATCTGACCTGTGCAATATCACTTGTGGAGTTCCTCAAGGCTCTGTACTTGGACCAAAGTTATTTATTTTATATGTGAATGACTTAGTGAATGTATCAGGACTCCTCAAATGTGTCCTTTTTGCAGATGACACCACATTTTTTTGTTTGGGTATCAATCAACCTTTATTTATACAGGTAAATCCCATTGAGCCTCGAGGACTCATTTACAAGAGAGACCTGATAAAGATGTAAAACGGATGTTGGAATTGATGAAGACAGAATTTGATAAAATACAAACTTGGTTTAAACTTAATAAATTATCATTAAATTTAGATAAAACTAAATACATGATATTTAGTAACAAAAAGAGAACTGTTGACAATCCATTTAAAATTGAGGGTGTTGAGATTTGTAGAGTTAATGAGATTAAATTTTTGGGTGTAATCATTGATGAACAACTAACATGGAAAAATCACATAAATTCAGTAAGAACAAAAATAGCTAAATCTATTGCAGTACTATACAAAGTCAGGGAATTATTAAATGTGTAGTATGTCATATAGGGATATATATTCATACTTTTTCACGAGTTCCTCATCTTTCTGACTGTGTAAATGTCGTGCATTGAATTTTAACAGAAATGTAACGAGAGACGTTATTCATCTTTGACCCATCAAAATGAATGCGGTCATTTATTTTCAGAATCAAAGTTTAACATCAAACATTTACATTAATTTGGCAAAATATGAAAATAATAACAGACAAGTTTCACAGATAATGGACATCAATCACACGGCGGTGATTGAGGACTTAGCTTCAGATATTTCTAAAATATATGTACTGATTTTAGGAGAAAGGAGAGTTTAAGATGGAAATGGAGATTTATCTTACAGAGAGATTTGTGAGGGAATTAATCTGTTTGACCAGAAACGTGCACGCTCCTTCAGATCTCAGCTTGCGACGGTACACTTGGTCGAAGTAAATCGTTACCTGGTTGATGATAAATCAGCTCGGTATAGAATCCTTCAGACTCTTTCAGCGTCTCCGTTGAGAGCAGCTGAAATCCTTCGAGAGTCGTACGAGGTTGTTCAAATAGAAGTTATAATCCCAAAACGTCTCTGGATCATCCTGAACGCGTTTGCATCCAAGAACTCTGAACTCCTTTCATCTCATCAGACTCTGTGTGGAACTCTCAGAGCTCTGCAGCATCAGACTCTTTTTAGCTCCATTAATCTTCAGCGTCTGGCTTCAGACTTCAGACTCTGTGCACTCTCTAACAAGAACCGGGAAGTTGCCACATTTTAAATGAGTTGACTTCCGGGTCAATTTAGAGCTTTCTGATTCGTGGATTGACCAGAATAGAGGTGTGGTTTGTGATGTAAGATGTTATCAAATTCGAGGTCAGAGAATGAGATTGTTCAACAACAGACAGAAAGATTATTGCAGAAAACCAGACTTCGTGGAGTCTCCCTCTTATTATCTTCTGAAAAAGTTTAAACATGACATTTCTTCTCAGTAAACATTTTAGTTGACCGAGAACCGACCTTTAACATACTTACAAAACTCGCTCATTGCAGACAGAAAAATCAAGAAATGCATATTAACCTGATTTCTTCTTTGAATGAGGAATAAAAATCATTACTTACTGTTTATGTAAAATAAAATGAGTAGTTTTCTTCAACCTGTAAACATTGAGTGAACTAACACAATTTGATTATCAAACATTTGTAAAATAGTAATGATCATAGAGAATTGTCTTTTCTGCTTGATTAATTCAAGAAAGAAAGTCACCAGATGGCTCAAACTGTATTTCTGGATGCAGATCAATGAAATAACAGTCCCTGTTCATCTGATCAGATTTGAGGTCAGATCAGGTTCACTACAAATGATAAAGCTCTGTACATGTTGTATAACACAATCATTGTTCCACATTTAATCTATTGCATTGATGTTTGGGGGAAAGCGTGTAAAACATTTACAAAGCCTATTTTTATTTTACAGAAAACAGCTGTAAGAATCATCACCAGAAAGCATTACAGTCACCCATCAAGCACATTATTTTATCAACTGAAGTTATTGAAATTCCATAATTTGGTAGATTATAGTATTTTATCAGTTATGTATAGGGCTCAAAATCACACATTACCATTAAATATCAAAAGAAATTTTGTTAAAAGACAAAGTTGTTATAATCTTAAGGGGATAGAGATATTTGTCAAACCAAAATTCAGAACTAGTCTGAAGGGAAGGTCTACCTCAATCCAAGGAGTTGGATTGTGGAATTGGCTAGACAGAGATGTGAAAAATGCCAAGTCAATGTGTACATTTAAGAAAAAGATCAAAACTGTATTGTTAAAAAAGCATATATGAAGTAGATTAGTGTGTGTTTTGTATTAGAATTAGAAAAATTAGAAAGAGTTATTCATTTTGTTCTGTTACTTGAAAATGATTATGATTGAAATAATTGTTTAAAAAAAGGGGCAGATATAATGAGATTTTTTTCTTCTTTCTGCTGCCTTTCATTTTAAATCTTTTGTATCTTTTTTTTATATTGTTATGGAATTGTTTTGTACTTTTTTAAAATGAATAAACTATATACCATACCATACCAAAGAGCAGTGAGCGAGAGACTCAGGCCACAAAGCTGAGCGAGACAAGACACACACACACACATGCAGACCGGCAGCCCACACTCAAACAGCTCAACAGCAGGTCCCTGCCCATCCAACCCACAGATGAGGCCCCCCTGCTCCCACCAGGCGCGAAAACCGGCCGGGAATCCGCCCCAAAGCCGCACAACATGTCCCCAAAAGTGGAAATCCGAGCCCCCCCGCCAAGAGACGAACCCCCTCCCTCAACACAAACCGCCTCCCTCACCCCCTCCCAAACCACCCACGCCCCCGGCCCAAAACGCGCACACCCCGGTCCCCAAAAGAGCACCCCCCACCCACGAGGCGGAGGCGAACAGCCGAATCCCGCCCAGAGGAGGTGGCCCCCCTGCGCCGAGCCACGCGTCTGTGAAGAGGCTGCCCAGCCTCCCCAACGCAGAGGCCCGGACAGTCCCCGCCGCACCGGACCGCACACACCACACCACTCTGCCCGTGCACAGGTGCCCCGCCCCCTGGACAGACCAGTCTCCGTCCGAGAGCCCCGCCGGGCCCGAAATGCAGCCCGAAATGCACCGGGATCCCACGCCTGCCGAAAACCCCTCCGAACCTCTCCGACACTCCAGCAACACAAGGGACGACAACGCTCCCATACCCGCCGCCGTCCCCCACCCTGCTCACCAGCGCGTCCCGTAGACCTCCCCGCCGACCCTACAAAAGCCCAGCCAGGACATCCACACGTCCGGAGAGCATCCCGAAAAGGAACAGAAACACATTCAAGATGCTCTCCAAACACACGGACACCCCAATCGGGCCCCCGCCAAGCCAGCGAGGAAATCCACAAAACACACCAACAAACAGAAAAAGGACAACAGCAGACGCAAAAACACTGCCACCCCCCACGCCGCCAGAGCACCAGAGAAACTCAGAAGTGAGGCATTTCAGCTGTTGCTGCTGCTGCTGCTGCTGTTTTTTTTTCCCTGATTGGTTGGCAGCAGTAATCATACTCACCTACTACAGTTGACTCATCTGCTCACTGGCTTTATAAGGATTCACTGTGGATCAGGACTTCACTGAAGCAACGCTTATGCTTGAGTGGAACTTCCTGAGCCTACTGAGAAACACTTCCCTGAGATCTGAGAGCTACTCACCTGAGACCATCTGCACGCTGCCTGTCTGCCTCCTCCACAAACCTGTAAATATTCACCTGTACACCTGCACCTGTAAATACACCTGGAACCTGGAAACTCACCTTCAGAGCTGAAGCCTCTGCTCCCACCTGTAAGAAGACATTACACTCCAACTTACCTGACGAATCTGCTCCACAGAAAACTAATCCTCGTTCTTACCACTTTCAGATCCCGACCCCATCCTTCCCTGGTTTAAATAAACATATTTTTATAAACTTTTCTGAGCCTGCTGTTGTTCTGGGTTTACCCACATTGACCTTGTTTAAAACCTGATAGTTTGCTTCAGCCAAGCAACATGTCTGTGGGTAAATCTGGCAACACTCAGACTGCGAGCTCTACACAAGTTTATGAGAGTAAGTTTGCTGAACTTGATAAAATGTATCAACATCTTTACCAACTTCAACAAAATACCACCGCCACTTTAAATCAAGTTTCTCACAGTGTAGCTGCTTTAGACAGCAAGATAATCAACTTAATTCCTGCCACTCCTGCTAACCCACCTTCTGTTCCCAGCCTGTCTCCAAGTCCTGTGTTGCCATTCAGAGAACCAGATCTGAGACCTTCTGAACATTTTGAAGGTAATATCAGTCAATGTGGGGGATTTTTGCTCTAATGCAACTTGGCCTTCGCTCGCTCCCCATCTCTGTTTCCGAATGATTACGCTAAAATGACTTACATTGTTTCATCATTAAAGGGAAAAGCTCTCCGTTGGGCCCAAGCGTTTCTAACTGCCCATTCTCCTGATTCTCTAACTTCTCAAGCTGTCATTCAAGAATTCCAACGTGTATTCGACCATCCACTCCACCAGGAGGCGGCCGCAAAACAACTATTATCACTACGACAAGGAAGTAAGTCGGCAGCCGATCACTCTGTGGACTTTCGTATTGTGGCTGAGGAGGCTGGATGGGACGAACTAGCATTAAGAGGTACATATGTTAATTCTTTAAATGAGAACATAAAGGACCAGCTTGCCTCCCGAGATGAACCCGGGAGCTTGGATGAATTAATCGCTCTCTCTATCCGCATCGACAACAGAATAAAGGAACGTAGAAAGGAGAGAAACTACGTTACCCATAATCCTCAGCATGTTTTTTTTCGGTCGACCGAGAATAACAACACCAGAACTTCCTCATCACCCGAGTCTGAACCTGAACCGATGCAGGTGGGGAGGACCCGACTATCTCCTGAGGAAAGACAGAAACGATATGCCACGAAGGTCTGCATCTACCGCGGTAACAAGGGACACTTTGTCGCCACTTGTCCTGTACGGGGAAATGGACCGGCTCTGCAGTAAAACAGGGGACGCCGCCGAGTTCATCCCAAATCTCCCCTGCCTCACTTCTGTCTGTACCTGCTACCATACTTCATGATCAAATTAAATTGCCCGTTTCTGCTCTTATCGATTCTGGTGCAGAACAAAGTCTGATCTCCAGAGACATAGTGGAACAACTCCAACTCCCCACCGTACCACTCACCTCATCTCGCTCCATCACAGGGCTAACTGGACAACATCTTGCCCAAATCACTCACAAGGTCTCGGATCTTCACGTTGTTGTCTCTGGCAATCATCATGAGCTGGGTGAGTTTCTTGTCTTTGATTCACCCATATCTCAGTTAATTTTTGGGTATCCCTGGCTCACCAAACACAACCCCATTTTCAATTGGTCAGAACGTCGTTTAGAGAGTTGGAGCAAGGATTGTTTAATGTCCTGTCTTAAAACGGCTGTCTCTACTCCCGTTAAAGGGAGGGAACCCCCCGATGATATCGATTTAACTAAGGTCCCCCCAGTTTACCATAGCCTGGCCCACGTTTTCAGTAAGAGTAAAGCCTTGACACTACCCCCGCACAGACCTTACGACTGTGCTATTGAACTCCTTCCTGATGCTACATTTCCATCCAGTCGGTTATATAACCTTTCAGGCCCCGAAAAGGAGTCTATGAAAGATTACATCGAAGACTCCTTAGCATCCGGCATAATCCGCCCCTCCACTTCCCCACTAGGGGCAGGGTTTTTTTTTTGTAGACAAGAAAGATAAGACCCTCAGACCCTGTATTGATTATCGAGGATTAAATGCAATCACTGTAAAGAATAAGTACCCCCTTCCACTAATTGATTCAGTTCACGATCAGCTCCATTCTGCAACCATATTCACCAAGCTAGACTTACGCAATGCGTACCATTTGGTAAGAATAAAGGAGGGGGACGAATGGAAGACTGCTTTTAAGGCCCCCCTTGGACACTTTGAATATTTGGTGATGCCTTTCGGACTCACAAATGTACCCGCTGTTTTCCAAGCTCTCATTAATGATGTCCTACGAGATTTTTTGGATGACTTTGTTTTTGTCTACTTAGATGATATTTTGATCTACTCCCGTGATGAAAGAGTACATGTTAACCATGTTAAAGCTGTACTACAGCGTTTGTATGAGAATCAACTATTTGTAAAAGCCGAAAAGTGTGATTTTCATGTAACCTCTGTCCCCTTCTTGGGTTTTATTTTGGAGAAGGGACAGTTTCGTGCAGACCCAGAGAAGGTCCAAGCTGTCACTGACTGGCTAGTCCCTAAAGACCGCAAACAACTCCAGCAGTTCCTGGGCTTCGCCAACTTCTATAGACGGTTCATTCAAGATTACAGCCCGATTGCTGCTCCTCTCACTCAACTCACCTCCACATTAAAAACCTTTTGTTGAACTCCTGAGGCAGACACAGCGTTTGGTGAGTTGAAAGCTCGTTTCTCCTCTGCTCCTATTTTGTGCCACCCTGACCCCAAGAGGCAATTTATTGTGGAGGTTGATGCCTCGGATCTCGGTGTTGGGGCAGTCCTGTCCCAATGTTCAGACGCAGACAACAAGGTCCATCCCTGTGCCTTTTTCTCTCGGCGACTCTCCCCAGCTGAAAAGAACTATGACGTGGGCAATCGTGAACTATTGGCTATCAAATTGGCTCTGGAAGAATGGAGACACTGGCTCGAGGGTTCCGAAACACCTTTTGCTATTTGGACTGACCATAAAAATCTAGCCTACTTGCAGAACGCTAAGAGACTAAACCCCAGACAAGCTCGATGGTCCTTATTTTTTGCCAGATTCAATTTTTCCATAACATACATACCCGGTTCTAAAAACATTAAACCCGATGCTCTCTCCAGACAGTTTTCACCCTCAGGTTCTCCCAAGACCAACTCAAGCATTCTCCCGTCCACTTGCATCGTGGGGACCCTCACCTGGGATATCGAAAACACCATCAGATTGGCACAAGCTTCTGAACCTGACCCTGGCTCTGGACCACCTGGAAGGAGGTTTATCCCCAAATCATTTATTGGTAAGGTACCGGACTGGGTCCATAACCATCGCTTTACCTGCCATCCCAGAGTCACACGTATGATTGCCTTCTGTAAAAGACATTTCTGGTGGCCAACTCTGTATCCTGATATCACAGACTTTGTCTCTGCCTGTTCAACATGTGCGCGAAACAAGAATGGAAATCAACAGCCTGCCGGTCTCCTACAGCCTTTACCCATCCCAAGTCGTCCCGGGTCACACATCTCTCTGGACTTCGTCACTGGTCTCCCGCCCTCTGAAGGTAACACTGTCATTCTTACTATCATTGACAGATTTTCCAAGTCTGCACACTTCGTCCCTCTACCCAAATTACCCACCGCTTTGGAGACCACTCAGCTGATGGTCACCCACGTTTTTCGCCTTCACGGCATCCCCCTGGACATCCTGTCAGACCGTGGACCCCAGTTCATTTCTCAGGTCTGGAAGGCATTCTGTACTACCCTCGGAGCAAAGGTTAGTCTCACTTCTGGTCATCACCCCCAGTCTAATGGTCAATCCGAAAGGTGTAACCAAGAACTTGAAACGTCATTACGCTGTGTCATCAATAACAATCCCACATCCTGGTGCAAATATTTACCTTGGGTTGAATATGCTCACAACTGTCACACCTCCTCTGCCACTGGTTTTTCTCCCTTTGAAATTTCACTAGGCTACAACCCTCCCTTGTTCCCCAACGATGAACCTGAAGCCTTGGTCCCCTCCATCCAACACCACCTCCGACGTTGTCGCAAGATATGGAACCAGACCAGAAGAGCCTTAATGCACACCGCCCACCGGTACAAAAGGTTTGCCGACTGGCACCGTTCATCCGCACCCTCGTATAAAGTAGGACAGAAGGTATGGCTCTCCACCAGAGATATTCAGTTAAAGGACTTTCCGAGGAAACTCTCCCCTAGGTTCATCGGGCCTTTTCCCGTGGAGAGAATCATAAATCCCTCTGCTGTGAGGCTCCGTCTGCCCTCCTCCATGAAGGTCCACCCGACCTTTCATGTGTCGCAGATCAAACCTGTGGGTGTCAGCTCCCTCAACCCTCCAACTGACCCCCCACCGCCCGCCCGGCTGGTTGACAACGACCCGGTTTACACCGTTAGGTGGATCCTGGACGTTCGTCGCCACGGCCGTGGTTTCCGATACCTAGTGGACTGGGAGGGATACGGCCCGGAGGAGAGATCATGGATACCCAGGTCATATATTTTGGACCCTTCTCTCATAACCTTGTTTTACAGGGACCACCCTGAGAAGCGACTGAAATCGCCTGGAGGCGATGTTTAAGGAGGGGGTACTGAGGCATTTCAGCTGCTGCTGCTGCTGTTTTTTTTCCCCTGATTGGTTGGCAGCACTAATCATACTCACCTGCTACAGTTGACTCATCTGCTCACTGGCTTTATAAGGATTCACTGTGGATCAGGACTTCGCTGAAGCAACGCTTATGCTTGAGTGGAACTTCCTGAGCCTCCTGAGAAACACTCCCCTGAGATCTGAGAGCTACTCACCTGAGACCATCTGCACGCTGCCTGTCTGCCTCCTCCATAAACCTGTAAATATTCACCTGTACACCTGCACCTGTAAATACTCCTGGAACCTGGAAACTCACCTTCAGAGCTGAAGCCTCTGCTCCCACCTGTAAGAAGACATTACACTCCAACTTACCTGACGAATCTGCTCCACAGAAAACTAATCCTCGTTCTTACCACTTTCAGATCCCGACCCCATCCTTCCCTGGTTTAAATAAACATATTTTTATAAACTTTTCTGAGCCTGCTGTTGTTCTGGGTTTACCCGCATTGACCTCGTTTAAAACCTGATAAGAAGGACCCCCAACAAACACAAGACCTCAGCACACCTCAAACCCAGCAGGGGACCCCCAACAAACACAAGACCCCAGCACACCTCAAACCCAGCAGGACTCCAAGACAGAGACCGGCCCACCCCAAGGACAAAACACCCACACACAAACAGAGCGGCGCAGTGCACGCGGTTTAGCGCAGCGAGGACCGTCCAGACCCCCATACCGGAGAAACCAAACAGCTTCCCCACAGACGCACGGCCCAACACAGGAAAGCCTCCCCCCACCCCCACCCCCGGACAAAACCCAGCTGCCCACCTCTACCCCACAGACAAGGGACACTCCCCGAGGACCAAAATGTGCACACCCCGGACCGAGAACACAGATGGCCCGAGAGGGGGGCAAAGGAAGCAATCCATGCAAGAAGAGAAAAGCTGTCTCCCAACAGAGGAGGAGGCCCCAGACCCCCACTCCCAAAAACATACAACGCAACTCCAAAACAGACTCCCAGCTGACCCCCACACCCGACGGGAACAGAGGGGCCCCACCCGCGAACCAGATGAACAAAGACCCACCGCCAAGGCGCCCAGGTGCGAACCACCAAGGTGTCCTGGCGTAAACCGCCAATCCACACATGCGTGAGCGTCCCACGCGCGTGCGTCCCATCCCACCCAGCTCCACAACCTGAATGAACGTCCCCTGCCACAAACAAAGTCCAGCCGTTTCTGCACCAAACGCTCCCCGAATTCATCATGTCCTGGATGACTGAGAATCTTCACCAGCTTATATAATGATAGTTATAACATCACCAGAAAGCACTCCACACACTACATGGCAATACAATATATATTTGAAGGCCACCACAACCCAACTGACTGTGTATCTAATAAACACCTGAATCTAAACACCTATGTGAGCATGCTTATCACTAGTAAGGTTTCTCATAAAAATGTTCAATAGTGGATGTGGGGACCCATAAATCTGTCCCCGTAGGACACGAAGGTAACACGGGGAAGCCCGGAACCACAGACACACAGCGGCCCCCAAGCCCGGAACTCTGGTAGTCCCCCAACAGGGACACCCGTACCCCCCAGAGAGAGAAGCAAAGGGAAGCCCCAGCAACCACAATGCAGAAACTCCCAGGAGGCCATAGCGACGAGTCAACAGGCCCTGCTGGTAACCTGCCCCTCCAGAGTGGATCCGGCCATGGACACCAAGCCCCGAGTCCCGAGGTCATCCCACACCCCAACAGAGGCCCGACAGAGCCAGGGCACCCAGGCCCCTGCAGGCAGCCACCAGGGCGGGCCTGCACACACCCCACCACCCAGCCCCAGCTGCTGAGAGCTGCCAATGCACCGGCGGCAGGGGGGCCCACCATCGGAGGGGAGCACGACCCACCAAATGGGGGGCCAAAACTGGTCCAAGAGAGGGGGGCAACCCAAAACCCAACCTGAGACAAACAGGCACACAGAGACAGCCTGAAAGAGCCTCTGTTGGGCCGTCCATGCGCCCCACCTGCCCAACAGTGACTGCAAGCCGGCCCCAGGCCGGGAGCAAGAGCAGCAGGGAGCAGTAGCTGAGGAAGACCCAGCGCACCAATGCATCCCTAAAGCCCCACACCACAGGCCCGGAGAAGCCCCGGCATGCCACCCATGCACCCCCACCCCCCCACAGCACCCCACACCATGAATTTCACATCAGGGCGACCAGCCAGAACTTCATCGAAGTGAAGCCATGCCCCCGACTGCCGCCATGCACTACCAACGACCACACACACACAACCACAGCTGACCTCCCGCCAGAACCCGGCAGCCACCCAAGCCCATCAGAAACAGGAACCCTGATAAAAGGATCCAACAATCCAGGGAGAACCGGAGCACCAGCCCCACCCCCAATCGCCCCCAAAGGCCCAATACCCACCCACAGCCCAGACCCCAACCAGGCAGCCTACCCCCTCCACCCCCAACCCCAAATGACAGATGGAGAATGAGGGTTTAAGAAAAGCTGGAAGACCCAACTCCTCCCCCCCACTCAAATAAGATGTTGATGCATGTTGTTATATAGTGCGTTTAAAATGGGGGGGATGAGGTGGCGACTGGCACAGACCCACCCCCTCCCCAGAGAGCAGGCAGTGCCCGTTCACCCCCCCCCCCCAACCCTTGCCCAGAACCCTAAATGTCTATATGCTACATATAAGAGTGGGCACAGGTCCCGGAGGTGAGAATGATTACACATCCCACCCCCTATATGCCACCATGTGCCCACTCCAGACCCTATATATGCATGTGTCGTTAGAATGTTATATGCGAGTGTCTAGGTTGTTTGATAAAATTGGGGCCCAGGTCTCCATGAACCACGGTGATGGAGGATCCTCCCCGCAGCTCAGTAGTGCACCTGAACCCCAAGGCCCTGCTTGAGTGGTGGTGTGATGGAGTGGGTGGAGGAAGATGTCGGGATGGGGAGGAACAACTGAGGTGGCAATGCCCTCCCAGGGGGCCAGCTCCCCCAATGACCCCAATAGGCACCCCCATTCTCCGAGATCCACCAGGGGAGGGAGGCTCCAGTGCATTCATCCAGGAGCAGGAGGCAGCCTCACCACCAGAGACCCAGGCCACAGACCGGCACATAGCCCCGAGTACCGACCAGAACCCGGGCCAGCGACCCAAGCCCCCCCGAGATCATCCAGACCCCCAACCCGATCCCCAGCTCAACACCCAGCCCCCCAACCAAAGAAGCCACCAAACTCCAGCAGCGACAATCAGCCAGGAGTGCCTGAACAGCCGCAGACAGCGCACCACGATGACCAAGAGTGCACCCCCACCCCCACAAAAGGACAGACCAGTCCACCACAGCAATACCCACAATGAGAGCACCCCATGCAAGGGAGGGCACAAGCCTAACACGCCCAGACACCCCTGGGCCAGCAGTGCAGAGCCACCTGAGCAAAAGCCCCCCCCCCCCCCCCCACACACACACACACACACCCACAGCCCCCCACAGCCCAGAACCCCAGCCAAGCACCAGACCGCAGCCACAGCCAGGCAGGAAGACATCCAGGCTGAGTCCAACCCCCCACCCCCCACGGCAGAGGCCCTAAAGCCCACCAGCGCACCAAGGGCCCCCAGGCCAGGGCCGGGCGCCGGCGCATGCACCGGCCCAAGACCCTTATAACATACCCGCCAAGACCCAAGACCCCCGGATCAAGCCGGGACCCCAGCCCGGGAGCGACACTCCCCCAGAACCCCAAACCCGCGCTCACCCCAAACCCACCCAGGAGTAGCCAGGCCACCAGGCCAGCAACCTGCGCCCACTGGCACAGACCACCCAGAGGCCTGTATGCAGCCAGCAGAGGTCAACGCCCAGAACCACCAAAGCCATCTCCCCAGTTGAGCGCCATTGCCCCGGACCCATGACCCCCCCATGCCCCCAGCCCCGATACCCCCCCAAATCAACCACAATTCCCCACGGGATGAAATCAAAGGGGTTTACCCACCTCCATTACAGGTTGAAGCCAATCGAAGAAGCCCAGAGTGATTGTTCTGATGTGGAGGTACAGGCGGTCTCAAGACTGATGTAATCTAACAAAAGGACTTTATACTGTTTAATACTAAGAGTATTTTTATTTTTCCAATTTATGAGTATAGTTTTTTTTTTGCTATACATAAAGCAGTAAAAATCATGTGAATTGACTTTGTCTCCAAGGTGACATCATCTAAGTGACCCAATAAGCAAACTGACGGAGAGAGTGGAATATCACATCTCAGACATTTTGATAAGTCTTCACATATCTGGCACCAAAACCTCTGAACAGGTGGACAGAACCAAAATGCGTGGATGTGATTGTCAGGAATATTGTTTGTACACTGTGAGCAAACATTAGATGATACGAAACCCATCCTGAACATCCGTTGACCTGTGTAGTGTACTCTATGAAGGATTTTGTATTGTATTAATTGTAAATTGGGGTTTTTAATCATCTTAAAAGTTCTTAGACATATCTGAGACCAGAAGTTTTGGTCAAAGTTGACTGACAAGTCTGTCTCCCATTTTACAATGGGAAGGGATATTGATTCATCTATTTTAATAAGTGTCCGGTAAACCTTAGATAGTAATTTGGGAGGGTTAAGATTTAGGAATTCTAATACACTTGTTGGTATTTCAATTCTAGTGTTATTAAGGTTAATTTTATTTTTTTGTTATAGATTTAATTTGTTGATATTCTAAAAATTTATTCTCATCAATCCCATATTGTGTTATTAATCTGTTAAATGGCAAATAGTTTACGTCCTCATATATATGTTCCAAATATTCTATTCCTTTACACCTCCAACCTGGGAAGTTTATCATATTATTCTGTTGTAGGATGTCAGGGTTGTTCCAGATGGGTGTACGTCTGAATGGAATTAGTGAAGACTCTGTCATTTTAAGAAACTCCCACCAAGATGTCAGAGAGGAGCTGATATTGATGCTTTTAAACATTCCTGTCGTTTTATGTTTGACCTAATGAATGGAAGGTCCGAGATCATTATATTATTGCAAAGTGTCTGTTCTACATCTAGTCAAGGTTCATCAAGGGGTGTGTGTTTTATCCATCTTGAGATGTATTCTAGCCTGTTGGCTAGAAAGTAATAATAGAAATTGGGTAGCTCTAGTCCTCCTTTATCTTTGGTCTTCTGTAGTGTTTTTAGTTTAATACATGGGGGGTTATCTTTCCAGAGAAATTTAGAGATGGAGGAGTCCAGGGATCTAAACCAGTCAGATGATGGTTTATTTGGGATCATTGAGAATATATAGTTTATTTTAGGCAAAACCATCATTTTTATTGAAGCAATCCTTCCCATGAGAGACAAGGGTAGAGATTTCCATCTAGCAAGATCATCCTCAATTTTCTTTAAAAGTGGGGTGTGGTTTAGTTTTGTTAAATCTGCCAGTCTAGGAGAGACTTTGATACCCAAGTACGTAATATTCCCTGACTGCAGTTGTGTAGTAAGTGAATTGTTGAAATAGCAATTAATTGGTAGAACTGTGGATTTTATCCAGTTTATAGAGTAATCTGAAACTCTTGAAAAAGAGTTTTATCAATCCAGTAACCTGAGAGAGGGAGGTTTGTGAATGCTGGAGGAAGAGCAACACATCATCAGCATATAGACTGATTTTGTGCTCTATGTTCTTGCATTTTATGCCTTTAATATCTCTAGTTTGCCTGATTGCTGCGACTAGCGGTTCGATGAAAATAGCAAACAGTGAGGGGGAGAGTGGACATCCCTGCCTCGTGCCCCTTTGCAGAAGAAAGCTAGGAGATATTTGATTATTTGTCCTAATGCATGCTGATGGGGAAGCTTATAATATTTTTAACCAGTTTATGAAATAATTTCCAAAACCAAATTTATGCAAGGCTGCAAATAAAAATTTCCAGTTAACTCTATCAAAAGCTTTTTCTGCATCTAGAGAAAATATTGCAGTTTCAATATTTTTACTGTAAGAATAATCAATTAAATTAAATAATCTGCGTGAATTTGTGGATGAATGCCTCCCTTTTATAAAACCAGTTTGGTCAGGATGTATTATGAGAGGAGTTATCTTTTCCAATCTTTTTGAGAGGGCTTTACAAATTATTTTAAGATCAACATTGATAAGAGATATGGGACGATAACTGGTAGGTAATACAGGATCTTTGCCTGGTTTTAACAGGAGACTAATGTTGGCCGAGTTTATATTTTCTGGAAGTCTGTTATTTTTTTCAGTTTCCTGTAGCATTCTGTTAATTAGTGGTGCCAGGATATTCCAGAATTCTTTGTAGAACTCTGCTGGGAATCCATCTGGACCTGGAGCTTTTTTATCGGACATGCTTTTGAGGGCTTCCTGGAGTTCCGCTGATGTCAGTGGTGAATCCAGCTCCATTGATTGATTATCGGATAATTTAGGAAGTGTTATTTTATCCAGAAATTGATAAATTTCATTATCTGATGGGTTTATCTGGGGTGAGTATAAAGCTTTTTAAAAATCTCTGAAAATGCTGTTTATTCTTTCAGGATCATAAACTGTATTTCCAGTCGAGTCTTTAACACAATGAATAGTTACAAAAAGAAAGGTTTAATCATGTCATCTGGACTTCGATTTTTTGTTAAAAAGAAACGTTTCGCCCCTCATCCAAGAGGCTTCGTCAGTCTGAGGCCTAGCCATCTGGTATTACCCAGAAGCCACCCTGACTCTTGTGTTTCAAGCCTGCCTCAGATACCCCTGAAGTCTGGCCTTTTCACTAATGGTTTCAAAAACGAAGTCCAGATGACATGATTCAACCTTTTTTGTTGTTATATACCTGGATGACTGAGAAAACAAACTTTGTGACAATGAATAGTTGTTTTTTCCTTATTTATTTTAAGCTGTTTTGCTAGAAAGCTACCTGATTTATTGTTCTGCTCAAAATTTTCTTTTCTGAATCTTTGTATTAAGAATTGAGTTTTTTTGTTAATAAGTTCATTTAATTCTAATTTTGCTTTACACATTTTCTCCAGCATGTCTTTATCTTGGGAGGCTTCTAACAATTTAATGGTTTCTTCTAATTCCTGAATATGTTTATTTTCTTTTTTCTTCTTATGTGATGAGAATGAGATTATTTTACCTCTCATCACTGCTTTCCCTGCCTCCCAGAGAACAGATGCTGATGTTCCAGGCAAGTCATTATACTCCAGCTATGAAGCCCACTCTTCTGTAAAATATTTGATAAAATCTTCATCTTCAAGCAATGATATAATAAATCTCCAGTTTATGCTTTTTGGGATTTTTTTTCTGTTTGTTAGATTTAAACAGATGGGAGCATGATCACTGACAGCTATAGGGTGTATCTCAGTGTCCGAGATGTCCGTCAACAACGAGCTGCTGACTAAAAAATAATCCAGACGAGAGTAAGAGTGATGGACAGGTGAGAAGAAAGTATACTCCCTACGGTTCGGGTGAAGGGATCGCCATGCATCGCAAAGTCCGTAATCACTCATGTACTGTTTAACTATATTTATGGAGTGTGTCTTGCTTTCCCGAGTGAGGTAGACACAGGACACGTGCCACGCCCTCACCGCAGCCTCTCCTCCAACGGGTCTCAAAACTAATCCTATAGCTCAGGTATTACCCGCAGCCGTTTCCTAGGACAGTTTTAGTTTTAAGTCTGTGTTGAGATGATTCACCCAGACTGTTAACTACCTCCGATCCTTGCACCACACCCAAAGTTTTACCTCGTGCCTTGCCCGACCAAGCAGCAGGAGTGGGGACGTTTAGCAGACGAGGGAGCGCAAGTTAACGGTAGCTCATCTCCTGATTTAGCATTGTAATTGTTAATCGATCTGGTGTCATTTACAGCCTAGGCACAAGGCTCATGGATGTTGTTTTATAATCAAAAGCTAATAAAACTGTTTAAAACCTCCCATGTTTCTGTTGTTTAATTGAACCAAGTTTTCCACTTCCAAGAACAAAAGGGTGTTTGAAATAAGAATCCAGAATTTTACATTTTGCTTTGCTTTAATCAATAACTTTTGCAGGGGAACAGCGGTATAGCACAATAATGATTACACTGGATTTTAAAGAGATTACATGATGAATAATTTTCACTCCTTAGTCCCTTTTTTAGTTGTTAACCTTTCCTGGGCAAGGTAGATCTCAGTCCCTGTAGATGGGCTTGAGACAGGCTCTTGGACTCCTCTCTGCTCTGCCACGGACGTCCTTTAGTCCGGCCGGCCACGCCCGGTCTCACTTAGGAACACAAGTACCCACACAGTTTACCTACTCTCTCTATATGTCTGTCTGACTGTCTGAAGAAGTGAGACAATTGAAAGAAATGATGACTAATAAAGACAGAAAAATAGCTGAACTGTAACAGAAAGTAGATGACATGGAACAATACACAAAAATCGACAACTTAGTGATCACTGGACTGGAAGTTAGGAACCGAACTTATGCAAGAGTTGTTGCTGGTACTAACACAGCAGAAGATGCACCACAGGAAGAACTACAGACTCTGGAGGAGCAAGTAGTAAATTTTTCACAAAACAAAGACACTAACATCGAACATGAGGACATTTCAATCTGTCACACACTGCCCAACAAATCAGATAAATCCAAACCATCCATAGTCATAAAGTTCATTAGCAGGAAATCAAGAAACAGGGTAATAATGCAAGCAAAAAAACTGAAGGGAACAAATGTTTACATAAACGAACACCTAACAAAAAAAAAAAGGAAATATTGCACGAGAAGCAAGGTTGTTAAAAAGACAGAAAAAAACAGCATCAACTTGGACAAGAAATGGAAACATCTGGATCAAAATACAGGAAGGAGCTCAGGCTAAAATAATAAAAGACCTGAAAGATCTGGAAAAACTAAAATGAGCTCAGGAAATGATAGATGATAAATCATCGACATAACTTCACAAACAAGAAATTAACAAAATATAAAACAAACAAATACATTATAACATGGCAACATACGAAGACTTAGAGTTTAAAATATACAATGTTGAAGATGCGATTGATACAAATTTTTTCCCTGCAATAAAAGACTGTGAATATTACAATGAAGAACAGTTTAATGACATCAATATAATGAATGGAGGTCTCTATATTATTCACTTTAACAGTAGAAGTTTAAATGCAAATATGTCCAAAATAACAGATTATTTTAAACAGCTAAACAGAACCTTTACAATAATAGCACTGTCAGAGACATGGCTCAACGATGAAAACACAACTAATGTTCACATGGAAGGGTATGAATTATATCATGTGAACAGAAGCAACAAAAGAGGTGGTGGAGTGGCTTTATTTGTTAAAAATGAAATGAAATGTCAATAATTGTTGATAATATCATGGAAATAATAACAATAGAAATAATAAACAAGAATGATAAAAACATATTGATAAGTTGTGTGTATCGATCACCAGGATCAAATATAGAAATATTCACTGACAAAATCGTACAACTATTGGACAAGAGTTTTAATAAAAGCATTTTTTTCTGTGGAGACTTTAATATTGACCTGGGAAATAAAACAGATTCAAATAACATCAGTACATTTACAAATTCATTGTATAGTTTGAATCTTTATCCGTTAATATCAAAACCAACAAGAATTAGAAGAACATTAGAATGTTCTTCCAAGATGGCCGCGCTCAGAGCAGTTGCAGCTTCACAGGCTCCCGGTACCATCCCAGTTTTTAGAAGTTTTGATATTGACTCTGTGCCTGACTCTGCGCGATTTATGCGTGTGAACTATAGCCGAACCGAACTGATGAGAATAGGAGCGGATTTGCCACGAAATATAGCAGAAATCAGCAACAAACTCAAAGCTACGCTCGGCAGAATGCAGATCTTAAAGTCATCTACCTGGAAGCTGCAGCAGAGGCGTTCCAGCGGGCAGAAGAGGAAGCGCTGCTCCCGGCTTAAGAGGAGAGGATGCCGGGCGGGGGTTATGGTGAGGCTACGAGCTAACGCTAAAGCCGGTAAACTCCCCATGCCGTCTCTCTTTCTGTCGAATGTCCGCTCGTTGGACAACAAGGTGGATTTACTTCGTCTGAGAGCGGGCGCCTCAGAAGAGATGAAGAAGTGTGCAGTGCTTTGCCTCACAGAAACGTGGATTACAAGTGAAACGCCGGACTCAGTCTTCCAGCTGGATGACAGACTTTTTTTTCGAGCGGACCGCTGCAGCGAGCTAACGGGGAAATCACGGGGGGGCGGAGTGTGCATTTACGTGAGTAAGAGTTGGTCCACGAACTGTACTGTTGTAAATAGCTCATGCTCGAAGGCTTTGGAGCAAATAACAGTGAAATGTCGGCCACATTATCTTCCCCGAGAGTTCACAGTGACTTTTATCACAGTTGTTTACATTCCTCCGGACGCTAATGCTAATGAAACACTACAGGAGCTTCATGATATCATCAGCTCGCTGCAGAGCAAACACCCCGAGGCTCTTTACATTGTAGCCGGAGACTTTAACCACGTGAATCTAAAGGACTGTCTCCCAAGCTTTTATCAGCATGTGACGATTCCGACACGTGGAGACCGCACGCTGGACCGTGTTTACACGAACGTAAAAGATGCATACAAAGCCGAACCCCGCCCCCACCTAGGACTGTCAGACCACATCTCAATCTTCCTGGCTCCTGCTTACATGCCCCCGCTGAGACGCTCCAGACCGGTTCAAAAGAAAGTTAAATGTTGGAGCCAGGACAGTGGACCCATACTGAGAGATTGTTTTGATCGAACAGACTGGCAGGTTTTCAGAGAAGCTGCTGAAAATGGAGGTTCGCTTGATCTTGACCAATACACATCCTCAGTACTGGGTTACATTAGTACATGTACTGACACAGTCTCCACTATCAGAAATGTTAAAAGCTACCCAAACAGAAAACCTTGGCTGAATGCAGAGGTGCGTACCCTGCTGGAAGCCAGGAACACTGCCTTCAGGTCTGGAAACTCAGAGGAGCTGAGTAGGACAAGAAAAGAGCTGGTTGCTGGTATTAAGAGGGCCAAGGCCACATATGCAAAGAGGATCGAGGGTCAATTCATCTCACAAGACCCTCGGAGCATGTGGAGGGGCATTAAGTGCATAACAGATTATAAAGGAAGGAGTGAACAATGTCCCAAAGACCCATCTCTGCCTGATGCCCTCAACAAGTTCTATGCACGCTTTGAAGACCCGAACAGACCACCCAGCACCAGACTCACCTCACCACCGGATGAAGAGCATCTCAGCGTGACCTCAGCAGAAGTAAGGAGTACCTTCAGGAGGATTAATCCGCACAAAGCAACTGGCCCAGACAACATCCCCGGAAAAGTGTTGAAGGAATGTGCTGATCAGCTCTGTGAGGTGCTGGCAGACATCTTTAACACCTCACTTACCCTGGAGACAGTTCCCACCTGCCTGAAGACTGCCACCATCATCCCAGTCCCAAAAAGCTCTACAGTGACTGGTCTGAATGACTATCGGCCAGTGGCCCTCACCCCGATAGTCGCTAAATGCTTCGAAAAACTGGTCATGACTCACATCAAAACAACCATCAACATCAACGAGGACCCTCATCAGTACGCATACCGTGAGAACCGATCAACAGAGGATGCAATCTCCTCTGTGGTCCACACTGCACTCAACCACCTGGAGCAGAAAAACTCTTACGTCCGTATGCTCTTTGTGGACTTCACATCCGCCTTCAACACCATGATCCCCCAAACCCTGATGGACAAACTATCCACACTAGGACTAAGCCCCTCCATCTGCAACTGGGTACTAGACTTTTTAACAAACAGACCACAGTTAGTGAGGATCCACAACCTCTCCTCCTCCACCATAACCCTCAGCACTGGCTCTCCTCAGGGATGTGTGTTGAGCCCCCTCCTGTTTACTCTGCTCACATATGATTGTGCAGCTACCCATCCAGGCTGTCACATTGTAAAGTTTGCAGATGATACAGCGGTGGTGGGATGCATCACAAACAATGATGAGTCCAGCTACAGGCAGGAGGTGGAACACCTGGAGAGCTGGTGCAGAGAGAATAACCTTCACATCAATGTGAAGAAGACAAAGGAGATGATTGTGGACTTCAGAAGGAACAAAAACACCTACACCCCCCTGAACATAAGAGGATCTGCGGTGGAAGTGGTCTCCAGCTACAAGTACTTGGGTGTACACATGAATGACAACCTCAGCTGGAGCAACAACACCACCAGCCTGATCAAGAAAGCTCATCAGAGACTCTACTTCCTCAGACGGCTGAGGCGAGCTGGTCTGGGAAGCTCAGTCCTCACCTCCTTCTACAGGTGTGCAGTGGAGAGCATCCTGTGCTCCAGCATCAATGTGTGGCATGGAGGCTGCACAGCTGCAGAAAGAAAAGCTTTGCAGAGAGTGGTGAAGGCTGCACAGAAATCTGTTGGAATCAGTCTCCCCACCATCACAGACATCTACACCTCCAGATGCAGGAAGAGGGCCACCTGCATCATGAAGGACCCCACCCACCCAGCACACACACTTTTTGCCCCACTCCCCTCAGGAAGGAGGTTAAGGAGCATTAAGTGTAGAACCACTAGACTGAGGAACAGCTTCTACCCTGAGGCTGTTAGACTCATGAATCTCTAACTAGAATAATCACTGTGAAAAACCATATCATGTTGCTGCTGATCTGTTTCATGTTGCTGCTGATCTGTTTCAATGTTGATGTGTTCATGCGTGCACATCTGCTCACAGACTCATGTTCATGTTTGTGGTGATGTTCAATGTTTTATGTTATGAGTGCTTAGTGTATATTTAGTTGATGTTTTTCTTAGTTCATATCTTAGATGTTATTACTGTTTTTCTTATACATTTTATTGTTGGATGTAACTGGGACCCTGTGTACATAATTTCGCTCCACCACATGTACCACATGAGGTGCGAATGACAATAAAGAAACTCTGACTCTGACTCTGACTCTGAATTACAACTCATAGTGCTACAATAATCGATAATATTTTCACAAATATAACAAATGGGGATGTGATGGGAGGTATTTTAACGAGTGATTTGAGTGATCATTTACCAGTTTTCCTGATTTATAAAAATGATCAAAGCATTACAAAAGAAATTACAATTAAGGAAAAAACAATAAACACATTAAAAAAAAGCAATGGACAAATTAAAAGATGATTTACATAAACAAAGCTGGAAAGACGTGTATGTTGATGATGTGAACAGATCATATGATGAGTTTATAAATATTTTGGGAGCTCTGTATGAAAAGAATTGTGTGCAAAATAATTATACAAAGAGAAATGTTGTTGACCAACCATGGATGATGAAAGGGTTGAGAAATGCTTGTAAAAAAATAAATTATTTGTATACATGTTTCTTGAAATTGAGAACACAAGAGGCCGAAAAGAAATATAAGAAGTATAAAAATAAATTAGTAGCGATTATAAGGAAACACAAAAAGGAATATTATAGTGATTTATTAAATAAAAGTAATGGTGATATGAAAGCTACATGGTGAGTAATAAATAGTGTTCTGAAAAGTCATAAAGCAAAAACAGGTATTTCACAATATTTTTTGAAGGATGACGATGAAATCCATGATGAAAATGAAATTGTAAATGGATTTAATCATCATTTTGTGAACGTTGGATCAAGCCTTGCTGCTAAAATACCAAAAGTAGACAATAATGTGAACCATTCAGTTATAAGTTGTGACAACAGTATTTTTCTTAATGGAACTGACAAAGAAAAATTATGAATGTAATAAAGAATCTTACAGATAAGAGATCAAAAAAGACTGGGTGGACATGGATATGATGTTTGTAAAGGACATAATGAGTTATGTTATCGAGCCGTTTACATATATTTGTAATTTATCATTTTCAAAAGGAATATTTCCAGACAATATGAAAGTAGCTAAGGTAGTTCCTCTCTTTAAAAATGGTGATAAATGTGTGTTCAATAATTATAGACCAATATCCTTATTACCACAGTTCTCAAAAATTCTAGAAAAACTATTTGTGACCAGATTAGATAAATTTATTACTAAACAAAACATTCTAAGTAGCAGTCAGTATGGGTTTAGAGCAAAAAACTCTACATCAATGGCTCTCATGGATATAATAGAACAAATAACTACTGCTGTCGATCAAAAACAGTATTGTGTTAGTATTTTTGTTGATTTAAAAAAAGCATTCGATACTATTGATCACACTATTCTCCTTGAAAAATTAAATAAATATGGTATAAGAGGACCAGCATTGCACTGGGTATCTAGCTATTTGAAAGATAGGAAACAGTTTGTACAAATAAATGGTGTAAGATCTGACCTGTGCAATATCACTTGTGGAGTTGCTCAAGGCTCTGTACTTGGATCAAAGTTATTTATTTTATATGTGAATGACTTAGTGAATGTATCAGGACTCCTCAAATGTGTCCTTTTTGCAGATGACACCACATTTTTTTGTTTGGGTAAAGATGTAAAACGGATGTTGGAATTGATGAAGACAGAATTTGATAAAATACAAACTTGGTTTAAACTTAATAAATTATCATTAAATTTAGATAAAACTAAATACATGATATTTAGTAACAAAAAGAGAACTGTTGATGATCCATTTAAAATTGAGGGTGTTGAGATTTGTAGAGTTAATGAGATTAAATTTTGGGGTGTAATGAATGGATGAACAGCTAACATGGAAGAATCACTTAAATTCTGTAAGAACAAAAATATCTAAATCTATTGCAGTACTATACAAAGTCCATCCATCCATCCATCCATCCATCCATTTTCTTCCGCTTATCCGGGGTCGGGTCGCGGGGGTAGCAGCCTCAGTAGGGAGGCCCAGACTTCCCTCTCCCCAGCCACTTGGGCCAGCTCTTCCGGGGGAATCCCGAGGCGTTCCCAGGCCAGCCGAGAAACATAGTCCCTCCAGCGTGTCCTGGGTCTTCCTCTGGGCCTCCTTCCGGTGGGACGTGTCCGGAACACCTCACCAGGAAGGCGTCCAGAAGGCATCCTAAACAGATGCCCAAGCCACCTCAACTGGCTCCTCTCGACGTGGAGAAGCAGCGGCTCTACTCCGAGTCCCTCCCGGATGATCGAGCTTCTCACCCTGTCTCTAAGGGAGAGTCCAGACACCCTGCGGAGAAAACTCATTTCGGCCGCTTGTATCCGAGATCTCATTCTTTCGGTCACAACCCAAAGCTCGTGACCATAGATGAGGGTGGGAACGTAGATCGATCGGTAAATTGAGAGCTTCGCCTTTTGACTCAGCTCTCTCTTCACCACGACAGACCTGTACAGCGCCCGCTTCACTGCAGACGCTGCACCTATCCGCCTATCGATCTCACGCTCCATTTTTCCCTCATTCGTGAACAAGACCACAAGATACTTGAACTCCTCCACTTCAGGTAGGACCTCCTCCCTGACCCGGAGAGGGCACTCTACCTTTTTCCGGCTCAAGACCATGGCCTTGGATTTGGAGGAACTGATCTTCATCCCGGCCGCATCGCATTCGGCTGTGAACCGCTCCAGCGAAAGCTGTAAATCACGATCTGATGAAGCCAATAAGACCACATCATCTGCAAAAAGCAGAGAAGCAATCCTAAGGCCACCAAAACGGATCCCCTCAACACCTTGGCTGCGCCTAGAAATTCTGTCCATCAAAGTTATGAACAGAATCGGTGACAAAGGGCAACCTTGGCGGAGTCCAACTCTCACCGGGAACAAGCCCGACTTACTGCCGGCGATGCGGACCAGGCTCTGACACCGGTCATACAGGGACCTAACAGCCCGTATCAAAGGGCCCGGTACCCCATACTCCCAGAGTACCCCCAACAGGTCCCCCTGAGGGACGCGGTCGAACGCCTTCTCCAAGTCCACAAAGCACATGTAGACTGGTTGGGCAAACTCCCACGCATCCTCCAGGACCCTGCTGAGAGTGTAGAGCTGGTCCAGTGTTCCACGGCCAGGACAAAAACCGCACTGTTCCTCCTGAATCCGAGGTTCGACTATCCGACGGACCCTCCCCTCCAGAACCCCCGAATAGACCTTACCAGGGAGGCTTAAGAGCGTGATTCCCCTGTAGTTGGAACACACTCTACGGTCCCCCTTTTTGAATAGGGGGACCACCACCCCAGTCTGCCAATCCAGGGGAACTTCCCCCGATGTCCACGCAATATTGCAGAGTCGCGTAAGCCAACACAACCCTACAACATCCAGAGCCTTAAGGAACTCTGGGCGTATCTCATCCACCCCTGGGGCCCTGCCACCGAGGAGCTTTTTAACCACCTCGGTGACCTCAGCACCAGAGATTGGAGGGCCGACCCAGAGTCCCCAGGCTCTGCTTCCTCAGTGGAAGACGTGCCGGTGGGATTGAGGAGGTCTTCAAAGTATTCCGCCCACCGACCCACAACATCCCGAGTTGAGGTCAGCAGCACACCACTCCCACTATAAACAGTGTTGGTGGTGTACCGCTTTCCCCCCCTGAGACGCCGGATGGTAGACCAGAATCGTCTCGAAGCCGTGCGGAAGTCGTTCTCCATGGCCTCTCCGAACTCCTCCCATGCCCGAGCTTTTGCCTCAGCAACCACCCAAGCCGCATGTCGCTTGGACTGCCGGTACCCATCAGCTGCTTCCGGGGTCCCACAGGCGAAAAAGGCCAGATAGGACTCCTTCTTCAGCCTGACAGCATCCCTCACCGATGGTGTCCACCATTGGGTTCGAGGGTTGCCGCCGCGACAGGCACCAACAACCTTGCGGCCGCAGCTCTGGTAAGCCGCCTTGACAATAGAGGCACGAAACATGGTCCACTCAGACTCAATGTCCCCCACCTCCCTCGGAACATGTACTACTATACAAAGTCAGGGAATTATTAAATGATAAAGCTCTGTACATGTTGTATAACACAATCATTGTTCCACATTTAATCTATTGCATTGATGTTTTGGGGAAAGCGTGTAAAACTTTTACAAAACCTATTTTTATTTTACAGAAAAGAGCTGTAAGAATCATCACCAGAAAGCATTACTGTCACCCATCAAGCACATTATTTTATCAACTGAAGTTATTGAAGTTCCACGATTTGGTAGATTATAGTGTTTTATCAGTTATGTATAGGGCTCAAAATAACACATTACCATTAAATATCCAAAGAAATTTTGTTAAAAGACAAAGTTGTTATAATCTTAAGGGAATAGAGATATTTGTCAAACCAAAATTCAGAACTAGTGTGAAATGAAGGTCTACCTCAATCCAAGGAGTTGGATTGTGGAATGGTCTAGAGAGTGATGTTAAAAATGCCAAGTCAATGTGTACATTTAAGAAAAAGATCAAAGCTGAATTGTTAAAAAAGTATATATGAAGTAGCTTAGTGTGTGTTTTGTATTAGAATTAGAAAAATTAGAAAGTTATTCATTTTGTTCTGTTACTTGAAAATTATTATGATTGAAATAATTGTTTGAAAAAAGGGGCAGATATAATAAGATTTTTTCTTCTTTCTGCTGCCTTTCATTTTAAATCTTTTGTATCTTTTTTTTATATTGTTATGGAATTGTTTTGTACTTTTTTAAAATGAATAAACTTTATACCATTTATACCATACCATTTATACCATACCTGACCCAACACATTATTCCTTACCACAAAGAAAACTCTTCTACAACTCTGAGCAACCAGGTTTGTAACATAATTTATTTTTCTGCTTGTCAATTCATACACCAGACTTCCGGTAAGATGGCGCCCGTGTACATGGCTTGCAATACTCCTCTGCTGATAGTGTTCGGATTATTTTTGTTTTTTGTATTCCTCATCAATGACATCAACTCTCTGCTGGTGTATGACAGACAACAACTTTTGGATCTTCGTTTTTCTGGCACTGATGTCCCTTATCTGGACCATTATCAGAGTACCTCTGGACCCCCCCCCCCCCCCCCCCCCCCCCCCCCGGAGTACCTCCCCCCCCCCCCCCCCCTCCCCCCCCCCCTGGTGGCGGGCATGCCAGCTTACCTTCACTGCGCTCCTCACCTCCCTGCCCAAAGATCTCGCTTCAGACGCCGGGGAAAACGTGCTGGTCAGCTGGTGAAGCTGAAAGCTCTGCGCGCTGCATCTTCCTCTTCAGCTGGCGGTCATGGTCTCAAGCTTCCCGCGTGCATGGACCAGGTAACCAGCGGGAGTTGTCAGCCGTTGCACAGCTTGGACCGGCCTGGAGGGGATGTTATTGAAAACCTGCGGCCATTAGCGCGCGCTAACTCCACTGCTGCTGGCTCTACTTTGGACAATATCCGGATGTGTTTGGTCAACGCAAGATCTGTTACCAACAAAACTTTTATCCTCAGGGATTACTTTCAACAGCACTATCTGGACTTTTTCTGTATCACAGAGACTTGGATGTCTCCGGGTGAGTCCAGCGCCTTAACGGAATTACTGGCACCGAACAGTCTATGTTTTAACGCCCCGCAGCCATCAGGCCGGCGCGGTGGTGGATTATTAACAATATTCAAATCAACTTTTGACTGTAAACAACTGCCCATCCCAGTTTCCCGCACCAGCTTTGAGCTGAGCATCTTTGAACTCGGCCACTCGCCTCCGACGTTATTTGCACTTGTCTACCGCCCACCTCGATCTAAGGACTTCATAAATGAGTTTTCTGACTTCTTGGCTGAAATCACACCAAAATATGAGCATCTTTTCATTATTGGTGACTTTAATTTGCATGTGTGCTGTCCTGAGAAGCCCTTGGTTAAGGACTTTTTAGATTTATTGGACTCGTTTAATTTAACTCAGCATGTAAACGGTCGCACCCAAAAGCGTGGACATACACTGGACCTTGTTTTGACTCATGATGTGACTGTTAATAATCTTGTTATTGGTGATAATGTTTTTTCAGACCACATGCCAGTCCGGTTTGAGTTCACCCTCCCCCATCTAACGCCTAAGTCGTGCATTCCTGCACGTCGCACCCGGACCATTAACAACTTCACTGCCACACGTTTCACAGATGTTTATAACTCTGAAATGATCATTCAGCCCCCAGTGTTTCTCACCACCTCTGAGGAGCTGACATCCCAGTTCAACTCTGTCTGCTTAAAGACTCTGGATCATGTTGCGCCTGTTAAAACTAGAAAATCAAAACTCAGAGCAGAACCTTGGCTGAGTGACGTCACCAAGGCCGCTAGGCAGCAATGTAGGAGGGCGGAACGAAAGTGGAGGAAAGACAGGCTGCAGGTCTCTTTCCAAATACTTAAAGAGAGTTGGCGCTGTTATCAGAAAACAGTAAAAGCTGCAAAATCAAAATTCTTCTCTGATATAATTACCTCAAACTCTCACAACCCACGTGTCCTCTTCTCCACCCTAAACTCTGTTCTCCACCTCACTGAACCATCATCTCTGGAAGCCTCGACTGAGCTGTGCGACAACTTCCTACATTTCTTTGTGGAAAAAATTGCGACCACCCGGGCTCTCATTTCCCCTCCAACTCATGACCCATCCATCCCATCTCAATCTGTAGCACCTTTTGACCATTTTGAACCCATCACTCTATCTTCTCTAGAGCAGGTCATGTGCAGCTTGAAACCTTCTGGTTCCCCCTTTGATGTGGTCCCCCCTCGACTACTAAAGGAGGTTTTTCCTTCTCTAGGTCCGTCCATTCTTGCCATAGTAAACAGTAGTTTATCCACTGGTGTGGTTCCAAAAACCTTTAAACATGCTGCCATCCAGCCTCTCCTGAAAAAAACCAAACCTTGACCCCTCACTCGTTTCCAACTTCTGGCCTGTCTCCAAAATCCCATTTGTTACTAAAGTACTGGAGAAAATAGTCGAGTCCCAGTTGAAGTGCTTCTTGGAGGATCATACCATCTTAGAGCTTTTCCAATCTGGCTTTAAACCTCTCCACAGCACTGAAACTGCCCTGCTGAAGGTCTTTAACGACATCTTCAGATTCACAGATACCGGTGATTCTGTGCTGCTTATCCTGTTGGACCTCGCAGCCGCCTTTGACACCATCGACCATGAGATCCTCATTGCTAGGTTGGAGCAGTGGGTGGGCGTCACAGGATCAGCCCTCAATTGGTTCAGATCTTACCTCACTGACAGATCCTTTTGTGTCTCCATCAAGGATTTTAGTTCCGCAAAAGCAGAGCTTAAATGGGGGGTTCCGCAGGGGTCCATACAGGGTCCCCTCCTATTCTCTTTATACCTGCTGCCGCTTGGTGCTATTTTCCGGAAACACAACATACCCTTCCACTTCTATGCCGATGACTGTCAAATTTACTTCCCCCTAAGACACAATGGTACATGCTCTATTCAACCGCTGCTCAACTGCCTGGCTGACATCAGGGACTGGATGGCTTTAAATTTCTTAAGTTTCAATGAAAAGAAGTCTGAATTCATGTTGTTCCCTCCCAATGACACAATCACAAACCACTTCATCAACATTTCCGCTCTAACCCTGTCAGAAAAACAAAGAGTCACTAATCTGGGCGTGATAATGGACCCTTCCCTGAAACTTAACAATCATGTAAACATGATTGTTAAATCATGCTTCTTCCAACGGAGGCGGCTGTCTAAATTGAAGCCCATATTGTCCAAAAAGAACCTGGAGACAGTAATACATGCATTCATTACATCTAGGCTTGATTACTGCAATTCGCTCCTGTTTGGTATCAGTCAGACCTCCATTGCATGACTACAACTGGTCCAGAATGTAGCAGCCCGATTTTTAACCGGTACAGGCAAAAGAAAGCACATTACACCAGTTTTGGCCTCACTGCACTGGTTACCGGTTCACTTTCGAATCCAGTTCAAAATACTCATGTATGTCTACAAATCACTGAACAGTGTCGCCCACCCCACCCCCCCATCTCTCTGATTTGCTACAACCGTATGTCCTACCACGCTCCCTGCATACAGCCGACCAGTTGCTCCTCACAGTTCCAGGAACTCGTCTTAAGCGCAGAGGTGACAGGGCCTTCTCTGTAGCAGGACCAAGACTCTGGAACGAGTTACCTCTGCTTGTCAGACAGGCCCCCTCCCTCTCGGTTTTCAAGTCCCGTTTAAAAACTCACTACTATTCAATAGCTTTCAACACAAGATGATCTGTGTTTTGATCTTGTATGCTCTACACTGGTTTGTCGTCATTATCTGCATCGTTTTTTGTCTATATTCTGATTTACCTCATTTTGTATATTGCTTTGTGTGTTACCTGTTGTTTTGTCTGTACAGCACTTTGGTTGGCCTTGTTGCTGTTTTAAGTGCTTTATAAATAAAGTGGTATGGTATGGTATGGTATGGTATACACCACTGCTATAATTTGGCATAAGGTTTCATTAAGTCAGAGTCAGAGTCAGAGTTTCTTTATTGTCATTCGCACCTCATGTGGTACATGTGGTGGAGCGAAATTATGTACACGGGGTCCCAGTTACATCCAACAATAAAATGTATAAGAAAAACAGTAATGACATCTAAGATATGAACTAAGAAAACATCAACTAAATATACACTAAGCACTCAAAACATAAAACATTGAACATCAGCACAAACATGAACATGAGTCTGTGAGCAGATGTGCACGCATGAACACATCAACATTGAAACAGATCAGCAGCAACACGAAACAGATCAGCAGCAACATGATATGGTCTTTCACAGCGATTATTCTAGTCAGAGATTCATGAGTCCAACAGCCCCAGGGTAGAAGCTGTTCCTCAGTCTAGTGGTTCTACACTTAATGCTCCTCAACCTCCTTCCTGAGGGGAGCGGGGCAAAAAGTGTGTGCGCTGGGTGGGCGGGGTCCTTCACGATGCAGGCGGCCCTCCTCCCGCATCCGGAGGTGTAGACGTCCGCGATGGTGGGGAGACCGATTCCAACAGATTTCTGTGCAGCCTTCACCACTCTCTGCAAAACTTTTCCCTCTGCAGCTGTGCAGCCCCCATGCCACACATTGATGCTCGAGCACAGGACGCTCTCCACTGCACACCTGTAGAAGGAGGTGAGGACTGAGCTTCCCAGACCAGCTCGCCTCAGCCGTCTGAGGAAGCAGAGTCTCTGATGAGCTTTCTTGATCAGGCTGGTGGTGTTTAAGGACTAATTAAGGACTAATTTTGAGGAACGTCCTCTGACCATGTTTTTTTAATTCAGTAAGAGGCAAATTTCCCCATCTCACTCTCGGATGTGGGCCGTTCCTGGTCCTCGATCTGGTTGATATTGAAGAAAAAAAGGGTTTAGGGATAATCCGGGCTGATGGGTTGAAGAATAGTTCCAAAAAAGAAACTTATTACAAATGGATTTCACCCTAGTTCTTCTCCAGCAGAGACCGTCCAAAATTGCCCTATTAATCTACAATTCGTCCAGAGGTTCTTCGTGTCTTGTCCTGAGCTCCCTCGTTTGTGAAGTGGATCCCCAAAACAGCAGAGATTTCACTGAAACTTTTGTTTATATAGCCTGAGATTTTGACTGACATCTCCAGACCAGTCACCCCATCAGGCTAATCCATCCCATTTGGGTTGGACCTTGGTCTAATTTTACAGGCTTCTTATGAGATTTTGCCAGTCACTCCTAATGCATATTAAAATCTGGGTGTATTTTGGTCAATAATGGACATTCACCCTTGAGTTGTCCTATTCTGATTTGCTCAGAGCTGTGTTCTGGGACTTTCCCCTTGTGTAACACCTGTAAATGAACATATATCTGTGAGATATTATTCATAAATTAAACGGATTCTTTCATTTTTCTGGACTGAATAATATCGTGCATTGAATGAGTAAATGTGACGTGAGACGTTAATTTTCTTTGACCCATCAAAATGAATGCGGTCATTTATTAACAGAATCAAAGTTTAACATCAAACATTTACATTAATTTGGCAACATTGATTACAATAACACATAATTAATTAGCTTTACAATCAGAAACCATACGGCCATGGTTTCCAGCTTCAAGCTTTACAACAGACATTTCTGAAAATATCTGGATTAATTACTGGCAGATAGAAGAGTTTTAAAGATGGGAAATGAAGGAGTTTAAATGGAGAGAGATGGGTGAAGATGTATGTGTCTGTATAAGATGTAGGTCTGTAGACCAGAACGACAACACGCTCCCTTGGATGCAGCTTAACCCACGGTACACTTTGGTTGAGATCGACTCTTTACCTTTGCAGATGATAGTTTCGGTGTCGGTGTAGAGTTTCCTTTCAACTCTTTCCAGCGTCTCCGTAAGAACAGCTAAAACCTCAGGAGTCGTGAGATCATCCCAGAACAGACTTCTTCATTGTTCCTCTGAACTTCTCTCGTTCAGGGACTTCTCATTCGAGGTCCTCCCTGGAACGTTGTTCAGCTTAGTTCCCGTTGTTCTCCAGCATTCCAGCATTCAGCATTCTGAACTCTGCTGCTCTCGCATTCTCTGCTCTCTGAGAACTAGGAAGTGTTGACCCTTTTAAAGAGGTCACTTCCGGCTCCTCATGTGAACTTCCTGATTGGTCGAAATGAACCAACAGGGTGTGGTTTTAGTGATGTAAGAGGTTATTAAAAGTC
>NC_056518.1:38699-46966 GCF_014905685.2 Nematolebias whitei
GTATAGACGCCCTGTGTTCTGGCGATAGAGTTGTACCTTTAGCAGAGACCATCCTACCGAGGAAAGAGACTTGTGTACGAACTGCTTGAAGTTTAGATTTACTAACTTTAAAACCTGCATCATGAAGGTGAAGCAGGACAGCCTGAGTGGCTGTAAGACAGTCATGTACTGTTTCAGAGGCTATCAACAAATCATCAACATATTGAACCAAAGTGGTGCCTCTGGGGAGTGGAAGCTGTTCAAGAATGTTCTTTAAAACATGATTGAAAATGCCTGGCGATAATGCAAAACCCTGAGGCAAGCGAGTGTATCTATACTGACAACCGTTAAATGTAAATGAGAAAATGTCACGCAGGTCCTCTGATAAGGGCAGGCAATAAAAGGCGTTAGCCAAATCAATGCAGGTCATCCACTTCTGGTTTGGTGTCAGTTGGGTCAGTGCAACATATGGATTTGGTACTGGTGACGTAGGTGTCTTAAGTATGGCATTGATCGACCTAAGATCATGTACCATTCTGTACTTTCCAGTCCCCGCCTTCTCAACAGGTAGAATGGGAGTATTCCAGTCTGAATGTGAGTGTTCGAGGACCCCTGCTTTCAGCAACCCTTGGACTGTATCAGTCAAACCTTGTTCAGCTTCAGGTCTATGAGAATACTGATACAACCATATAGGTTCGTTGTGGGTCAGTTCAAAAGAGATTGGGAGGCATTTAACATGTCCTACATCCTCAGGTCCCTGAGACCAGAGAGATGCAGGAAGTGTGTCTAACATCTGAGGAACATCTGAATGGTCAGTTTTTTCTCTGCCATGGTCTCTGGAGATCACCTCATGTTCTAGCTTACCTACATCATGTACAGCTAAGTCAATGCTATAACAGTCGGTTGATGACGAGTAAACGAGCTGAGGTATTTGTGTTGGGACCCAATCAGTGGCAGAGACAGCAGCTTTCACCATTGGGCCCAAATCTTTAGCTTGATGTGTGGGAGCTAAAGCTAAAGAGACGTGTGGGATCGCTTCAGACGACATCATGTACCACTCCAGTTGAGATGGTGTGAGGTTGACGTGAGAAGCTACGCCTTGTGGACCAACTATGAGTCGGTCTGATATTAATGGCCACTCAGTGTCCTGCAAGTGCTGAGCAAAATGCTCCCTGTAACAATCGTCAGAATCACGGTCATAAAAAAGAGTTACATGTAAAGGATCTAGAGGTGGGACATAGGGACGCAGAGCATCAAGCCAAGGCTTCCACAACAAGTAAGCAGAGTAAAGTCCTGTGTGTTCAGGTGTCTCTGGGCGCAGCAACGCCCAGTAAATGTCAGCTACTTCCTCATGTATCGGCTGTACCAAGCACTGTGATGACAAAGAGGAGGAAGAAGCAGAACAAGTCCAGGTCACACCACTTGGTAAGGTAACACGTAAACCAGTTTGTTCACACATTATTGTTGCACCAAGTTTCTTTAACAAGTCTCTTCCAAGCAGGTTGACAGGTACACGTGTGGACAAAACAAATGGATGTGTCACTGTTTGAAGTCCTGCTGTTACTACGAGAGGTTCAGTTAGAGACAGTTTTTGTTGCACCCCAGCGAAACCGATCACAGACACCGTGTCAGCACTGGCATGTTCATCAAATCCCTGCTCATTGAGGGTTGAATAAGTAGCTCCAGTGTCCACGAGGAATGATAGATCTTTATTCATGACCCTCATTTTCACCATAGGGTCTGCTCCTCCCCCTATGGTGTGATTACTCTGTGGGGTGTGTCATTGCTGGTAGTATCCACCTGGTGGCGCCCAAGATGGATCCTGCTGGCCAGAGGTAGGTGCCGGTGGCGCCATCTGGTGGTTGGGAGCTGAGTAGTGATGTGCTCCTCCTCTTTGGGCGTTGGCCTGCTTGTGATAACAATCTCTTGCCCAGTGACCTGGTCTGTGACAGTAATGGCAAACATCTGTTGCTCTGCCTCCCTGCGTGTAACCCCGACCGAAACCTCTGCCCCGAGACCCCCCTCTTTCTCCCCACTGCCCTCTTGACCGTCCCCGAGGGTATACAACAGGAAGCGGGGGTTGGGCAGTTACAGGACACTGATAAGCAGCATCAGAACACTGAAACACAGTGTCAGCTTGTACCATCTGTTTTGAATCTTTCTTAGTTTGAACTACATCCCTAGCCTGTTTCAATTGTAACTTTAAGAGCTGCGTTTGCATATCTTTCAGTTCAGAGGAAGTTTTAGTCTCCTCATCAGCCACACATTGCAGATGATGAATAAGATGCCGTTCCCACTGAGCAGCATCTGCTGTGGGTAAATCAGGGTTAAGTTTCATTGCCTTACTGACTGCTGCGGGCACACCATCCAATATTGCTTGTCTAAAAAAATACTTTTGATTTTCCCCTTGAGCATGGCAGTAAGTTCTGTCATACCAATCTTGTTTACACACATCTAAATATGTAATGGGGTTTTGACCAGGCTTCCAGGTGAACTTAGGAACCCCTGTACCTTCTGGAAGGGGATAAGCCTGTCTGAGAGCGGCGGCAAGTCTCTGATACTCCAACAACATGCAAGTTGAGTCTGGTATGTTTCTATTCCAGCCTGCAGCCCTCTCTATCTCATCCATCCTTGTAGAAGTTACACACCTTCCCAATAGTGCCCTCATGTCTCCCACAGCTAAATTAATACCTTTAGTTAAGGAGTCCACTACGTTTAACCACTTACTTCCTCCTTCTGTGAGGGGAGGGAGTTTGTCTACTAACGCCTGCACATCACCTAACGCAAGAGGTTTATAACGTATCTGATTTCCTGCCTGCAGAAGAGGAAATGAACCAGTACTTAACAATGGATCCACGCTTTCAACAGGGTTAGAAGCGTGATCTGGTGGTGGAAGAGCTGCCGACAAATCAGAAGTAATTCGTATTGCTTGTGGCCAAAAAGGATTCTGTACATGTGTCTGAGACGGGGCAGGCAATTGGTGAGTACAGGTGAGCGGGTTTTGAGACAATCCTGCACGATTCCTCCAACCCTGCAAACCCACAAGCAGGCCCTCTCCATCATGAAAGCTGTCAGAGGGAGGTGCTGAGGATGCAAGGATGGAAGAAGTGTGCGAATCAGGGTGTCCTGAGGGATTAACAGACTGACTCCACCCATCCTTAATCACCCATTGCTGTGTGCTGTTTATATTCCCTTCACCCTCTGTGTGGAATGGTTTATTGAAGGACTGTGTCTTCTTTCCTGGTGCCGCAAATAGTTTTGTTTTAACTGGGTCTAATGACTCTCCCATCTGCTGCGAGGGGGTGTCATTAACCCCCTCCACTTGCAACGTTCCCTCTTGTAGGTGATATATGGGGTACATTCCTGTGGGGGGAGGTGCTGACTGATTGCCACTCCGGTTGTAAGGAGGGGGATCTGAACTACCCATTTCCTCCACCTTTTTCATAGGCTGTTCTACCAGCTGCGGTGTTCTCAACAAATGATATGAACCTTGTGCTACAAAAACCAATTTCAACCACTCTTTTCTTTCATAAATCACTTCTCTCATCAACTTTCTGTATTTATTCTTATGCAAGGCATTCGCTTCTCTCTTTTTCTTGTCAAATTTATCCTCTTCACTCGAGCACTCTTTAATTTTATCCCACATCAAAGATATCACATCTTGTTTCTCTTCTGCATTATTTTCTATTTTTTGTAATTTTTGCACGAGAGCCTTTTTTAGCTTTTTATCATATTGCAGCAGCTCGAGAGCTTGTCTCACTATTTCTAATTGCTCTTTTACCGGTTTAAAACTTTCCTGCTCACATTTTTGTAACATTACACGCTGCACCTCTGTGTCCATTCTCACAAGAAATCCAACCACACAGCACACCTCTGTTTTATTGCCACTGGAAAATTCTGGAACTTTTTTATTTTTTCTTCTTCTGATACTCCACATTCATACTGTGGTCTTATATTTGACAAAGACATAAACACAAAATAAACAAACAAGATACTGACCACTTATTTCAACATTCACGCAAGTCACAGACGCCAGAAATATTCACAATGGTCACCCTTGAAAATGTTGTTTTTTTTTTTTAAGACAAAATGTGTTGACTCCCTTTTAATATCCTAGAAGACAGCAATACTTGTGAACCCGTGACCTCTCTATTCCACCACAGGTCATAAATTATTTTATCATCAATTTACTTTTTAGTTCTGTTTTATTTTAATCTATTCGGTGCGTGCGTCGTATTTAATTAATTAATATCTCACCCAAGTCCCGTACTCACTTAATGAACTTCCAATTTTTAAGTAAGCTTAAATTAACACTGTTTTAAGTTAGACACCACCCTAACGAGTTTACAGTTCAACTCTGTCTCAGAGTTACAGAGGTAGCGGCGGATAAATGATTTTATCCTACAACCCCACCTCCTCTGGTCCAGAATCTCGTCAGATTCTGGTTGGCGCGACAATTGCGTGTTTTCCCTGGGACTGGTTTTATTTACTTTATCTTTATTCTTACAGTCGACATAAAATTCTCTATTTAAAACTATTTATTTTTTGAGAGTCAACCACACTGAGCAACAATTTGCCTATTCGTAAGTCCAATTTACAGATTTCGTATTTAACAGGCTCTGCTTACCTCCTTCTGATGAATGACGCGTCTAGTTCAGTATGGAAGACTCCGCAGGATAATTATTTCTCACATCTCGGTGGGACCTCCATTTTTGTTGTGATTTTCTTATTTCTCCACCCGAGTTCTGTAGTAACCGCTTCAATCCTGCAGATATCAGTCAAATCATTGCACATTAAATACGACAATGGCACCTTTAAGTTTATGAATATTTAATAAGTAAAGTAACACAGAAGTAATAATGTTGTCACAGATTCACAAGTATAAACAGTGGGTTAGTTAAATGCAGTCGTTATTTTATCATATTAAATCTGGATGCATCCCTTAATCTGAAACAATACAACCTGCTTTTATCTTTTCTGCTCCAAACTGCTCCTGGCTGCTGCGTCCCTCTGCTTCATTCTGCTGCTGGCACACTCACACACACACGAGGAGACGACTCTTCACTTCTCTTTGTCTCAGCAAAACAGGGCGTTCCTTCACACAGAATAACTAACTTTTTAGCGCGCTTTGAGTCTGTCTGCGTTCTGATTGGTCAGTAGCAAAAGTGGTTTACATCGTGTTACATTATATAAACAGGAAATGAAGAGCCTCTTCAAAGTAAAACAGGAAATGGGTCAATTTCAAAATAAAATAAGAATTAGGAGTCAGATTCTAAAAGGAACAAATATTATTCCACAACACCCCCCACCCGCTTTCCTGCTGCGCTCTTTTGTTCTGTGAACCCTTAAAAAGCCTCTTTTTTTCCTGCATACCTCTTACTTGGAAGGATCAGCTGGTCTCTCAACAAAATCGATGAACTTCTCCCGACAGGAGTCAGGGTAAGGAGGACACTCTGAACTCTAGAGGAAAAATTGGATTCATGATGACGACTAGAATCTACTGTTTGGGTTGGTGGAATCTGGTTGTCTACAAATTCGTGTGGAGGTGTTGAAGCTTGACAGTGCTCGGACTGAATGTGGAGCTGTGACAGGGATTTGGAGCAACTGTATCAGGACTGTGATCTCCCTGGCAGCACTCATGAATAGTGGGAATAATCTTGGAGAAAGCTGTGAGCTCGACTTTGGAGTAAAGGATCAATTCGGCTGTTTTGGAGTTTCCATCAGAGAATATGTACCAGCGAGACTTCAAAGGCAGAAACAACAATTCACGAGTTCTGCCTGACCCAAACTGTGGCCTTGATGCCGGACTTATCTCAACTCCTCCTGGAATGTTCAGAAAACAACAAAGATGCTTTGACTGTTTCCTCACCCCTCCCTTCCCCAAGGCCGTGGACATGTAACAGAACCTCAACTGAGCTGAAGATGAACGTCACCTCTTATCTGGACAATGGCTGAGGGGGGGCTCTGGACTATGCTACAACTTTCACTTAAAACTTCAACATCTTCTCCGGCCTATATGTTCATGTATAACGTCTGTTTATGTTGCTTTGCTGTGGTAGGTTTGTTTGATGCCTCAAATTGTGCCCTATCTAGGACACGGTGTGAGAGATCTTTTTTTATACCGTCTCTCCTCATGTTTTCTTTCCTTTTCTTATTTAAGCAAAATATTATTCTGAATGAGAATAAGAAGGCCACGCTGATTATTTTTAGCCTCAGCTTCGTGCACTCCGCCCATCTTCGGACAACTGTACGTACATATTCATGTTGTATCTCGGTGCAATGCCAATAAAGTTTATTCTGATTCTGATTCTGAAATACATGTCTGAGGGCGTCAGACCTATGGTGGCTGTAGACAAACTTTATATTAATGGTCAGTTGTTCAGGGAACGAGACGTCACTCCGTGACTTTATTAAAAAGAACAACAGGTTAGTTTGAAGCAGGGCTGTTCAATGACGGCCCGTGGGCCAAATCAGTCCCACAGGTGAGCTAAGTTCAGTCCACCAATGGGTTCACTCTTAAAACGAAACTAGAGTATAAAACAAAGTAACTTAATGATAAGAACTGGTGGATATCTGACCCCTGGGCACTTGGCTCTCGGTAACTGTGGCCCCCTGGGCAGTTAAGTTGAACAGTCCTGGTTTAACGCTTGTAACACTGGAGGTAAATTAACTGGCATTTGTAAATAAAATGTAAAGCACAGCTTGGTAAGGTGTCTGCACTGATGGTGGTGAACGGTGTCAAAGCTATTTTATTTATTTATTTATTTGTTTGTTTGTTTTTTTTCCTCTCTTTTATTTTTTATTTTTTTATTTTTTTATTTTTTTCTCTTTTACGTTGTCTTTTTACAAGAGACTCATAAATCTATTACAACTGCAGATGATCTTAAATCACCTGACTTTCCTGATGTGTTTTGTGCCTGCTATAACTCAAGACAAAGGGGAGTGGCAATATTAATACACAAAAATGTTAATTTTTCAGTACTAGACACAGTTACAGACCCAGAGGGTAGATATTTAATAATAAAACTTTGTATAAATAAGTACAAGCTGTGTATTGTCAGTATATATGCCCCAAATGTTGATGAAACCTCTTTTTTCATGATTTTTTTCTCAGCATTGTCTGATCATTTGGATTGCTCACTTATACTTGGAGGTGACCTCAACTTTGGTCTAAATGAAGAATTAGACAGATGTAGTAAAGCAGGAGCTCAGAGCAGATGGCACTTGTCAAAAATGCACGGAGTTCAGCCTGCTCTTATAGGGAACGGGCAAGTCAAGACATGTTATTCTGTGTTATTCTGCTAGTTTCATGCCCTGTTTGTAGGCCTCGAAGCCTTGAATAATCAAAACCATGTGTAAAGCAACACGAACACTCACACACCCCATAAGCACGAATGTATATGACACACAACTACACATGCTCACTAAGACGCACACACACACAGGCCCGTTTGAGAGGCACACACACGCAGGGAGAGAACAGCAGAAGCAGAAAATGTTTTTCTTTTTAATAAAAATTACCAGTTTCAGATGAATGAGAAAGATGTGTTTATAATAAATCAATAAACAAGTAGATCAAGTGATATTATAAACTTTGTGATTTTAAAATGTAATCGTTATGATTTTACAATATAATCTGTTTTTAAGCTTAGTCATGTTGTTGAAAGAAAAGAACCGGTAGCTTCATGAATGTTCTAGAAGTTACAAGTAAGGGTGTGTAGTGAACTAAGCCTCAGGTCAAATCTGGCCCTGAGGGCCTTCCTGGGACAAGAACTGTCATTTCATTGATTTGAGTCCAGAAACACAAAATTAAGTTCATCCAGAGACTTTCTAAGTGTGTCCTGCACTGATCAATTGAAAGAACACTCTCTTTTTTATTATCATTACTATTTTACAAATGTCTTAATAATCAAAAGTGTGTTTAGTTCAAACCATTTTAAATGTTGAAGTGAACTACTTATTTTAAATCAACTGTGAAACAGTATTAATGATTTTTAATCCTCATTCAAAGTAGAAATCAAGTTAATGTTTGTAACAAAAGTAATTATGCGTTTTGATTTTCTGTCTGAAATGAGCAAGTGTAAGTCGGTCAAAAGTCAATTTTCGGTCAACTACATGTTTACTGGAAAGAAATGTCATGTTTAACTTTTTCAGACAGATAGAAGTAGAACTGGCACCAAAAAGTCTCGGTTTCTTCAAAACATCTTCTGTCTGTTCTTAAACAATCTAATCTTCCTCCTTGACTTTTAATAACCTCTTACATCACTAAAACCACACCCTGTTGGTTC
>NC_056518.1:47066-52788 GCF_014905685.2 Nematolebias whitei
GACTTTTAATAACCTCTTACATCACTAAAACCACACCCTGTTGGTTCGTTTCGACCAATCAGGAAGTTCTCATGAGGAGCCGGAAGTGACCTCTTTAAAAGGGTCAACACTTCCTAGTTCTCAGAGAGCAGAGAATGCGAGAGCAGCAGAGTTCAGAATGCTGAATGCTGGAATGCTGGAGAACAACGGGAGCTAAGTTGAACAACGTTCCAGGGAGGACCTCGAATGAGAAGTCCCTGAACGAGAGAAGTTCAGAGGAACAATGAAGAAGTCTGTTCTGGGATGATCTCACGACTCCTGAGGTTTTAGCTGTTCTTACGGAGACGCTGGAAAGAGTTGAAAGGAAACTCTACACCGACGTCGAAACTATCATCTGCAAAGGTAAAGAGTCGATCTCAACCAAAGTGTACCGTGGGTTAAGCTACATCCAAGGGAGCGTGTTGTCGTTCTGGTCTACAGACCTACATCTTATACAGACACATACATCTTTACCCATCTCTCTCCATTTAAACTCCTTCATTTCCCATCTTTAAAACTCTTCTATCTGCCAGTAATTAATCCAGATATTTTCAGAAATGTCTGTTGTAAAGCTTGAAGCTAGAAACCATGGCCGTATGGTTTCTGATTGTAAAGCTAATTAATTGTGTTATTGTAATCAATGTTGCCAAATTAATGTAAATGTTTGATGTTAAACTTTGATTCTGTTAATAAATGACCGCATTCATTTTGATGGGTCAAAGAAAATTAACGTCTCACGTCACATTTACTCATTCAATGCACGATATTATTCAGTCCAGAAAAATGAAAGAATCCGTTTAATTTATGAATAATATCTCACAGATATATGTTCATTTACATCTGGTGGCCTCGTACGGTATCATAAATGGACTGTTATTCGTGTAAAAACTGACTTTTGGCATGAAAAGTGCAGCTTTCTAATCTATCAGCTGTGGGGTTCAGAGAAAGTTTTCAATTGTGGTGTTTTGAAAGCTAAAATAACGTCAATGTGTTTCATTTTAAAGCTGAAATGGTACATCTGTTGTCTGTGAGCTAATAAGCTGTGGAAAGCGTTTGATTATGTTTAATCTGTGGTACAGAGAGGAACGGGTTCTGCTCGACCCGGTTCTGATTCGTTCAAACGAGTCGTTTGCATGATTAAACTGCTGTTTTGAACAGCCGCCGCCGTCTCAGTACGCTTTTGGGAGTTTATTCGTCACATTTTTAACAGAAAAAGGTGCATTTTGACAGTTTTAATGACGAAAGTTGACCGGACTTTGTTCAGGCTAAATGCTAACACGCTAGCTGAAATGACGAAGCGTCATTCGTCGAAAGCCACTGTTTAAACGCTCTGATTCGCTGGAGAGACGAGTGACGTGTCTGTCGTCACTTCCTCTGAGGTCAGATTGTAAAACCCACCCCCGCCGCTGTGCTGTCATTGGTTGATTCAGTCACGTGACCCGGAAATGAGTCTCGGTTCAACCGAAGCCTTTTCTGTGCTTAAAATCACTACATGTGGCATACTACATGTACCCAAAACTCATGTTTCATGCAAAAAAGTCGTGCTTGTTGTAACAACGCCACATTTAAGCTTTAAATCCGTTCAGAAATGTTGATTTGACCGAGTTGCGCTGATGCTAATTTTAAGCTAAGCGGCTAACAACCGGATGTCAACAGAACGATCCACAGGAAGTTGTCATAGACTCCTGCTGGTATAAATAAGCTTACACCACCACCTGCTGTTGAAAGAGGAGTATAACAGTTTTCCTGAAGAGGGACTGATAATCTCCTCATCATTTTTTTTTTCTTTTCTCTTTTCACCCAACCTGGTTTAATGAGTAACTGTTTTAAATAACGAATTTCTGGAAAAGAACGGCTTAAGAAAGCGTTTAAAAACTAAAGTTGCTGTGAAACTTTTAGAAAAATTGTAGGTTTATTTAATGTTAAGTGCTTTAGAGTAAATATCACTGAGAAGCCTGGTTCTTGTATCTGTTAAAAAATAAGCACATTAAAAAAGTAACACTGCCAGAGAGGCATTTACTTAAATATTCATGAATTGGGGTGAATCTTACAATAAGTGCCCATTCATTTGAAGAAGTGGCTTAGACAGTACTATTGAGTAAACCCAGAGGTTAAAATAGTGTGAAACTCACATGACACTTGAATACAAATATTTACCTGTTAAAATAATCTGAAGTTGGCAACTGTTTAACCAAAGTGCTCAACAGTGAATAACCATGGCAGGTGTGACAGAAAAGGATTTTGATCCTTGTGAGATGAAGGACTGTTTAGAGGGAGCATTGACGCTGCTCACAGACTCCTTACATCCATATGGTGAACAGGTGGACAGCATGAACTCAAAAGAGTTATTGGACGAGCTGAAGGTGGTTACAGAGAGTGTGACCTCTACAGATATAACAAAGTCAGGTTATAATCTGCTGGCTAAATTGGTGCTTTTATTGAAAGCATCATTCTATGCAGTGGTAGACAAAGCTGACGACCTTGAGATAAGGTTAAACAGCGAAAAAGAGGTGGTTCAGGAAATTGAAGAACGCTTCCTTCAATTTAAAAGTGAACAAGAGGTCCTAACTAAGAAACATCGTGAACAGATGTCTCAGTCACAGCAAGACGCACGTGCAGAAATTGATTCACTGAACAGCCAAGTACAGTCACTTAATGTATCACTCACTGAAGCCAGGGATGCTAAAGAACTGTTTTCCACAGCATACTTTGCATTAAGACGGGATCACGACGAGAAAATGTCACAAGTTTCCCGCTGCAAAACTGAGATAGACGTGCTTAAAACACAACTTTGCCATGCAGAAAGGAAATATGGTGAGAGGCATGGACCGAATGTGGGGACACACTGGGCTTCAGACCCAAATCTCCTTACATCACACACACCTCCATCCATACCTAAAGTAGCAGGGATAGACCTGAACAGGTCTCCACTACCAAACAGGCAACAGAGAGCATTGAAACTTCCTCTTTCAATAGATGATCTTCAAAAACTCTCAAAATATGTACAACGCTTTGTACCTGGTCCAATGGGTTCAACTGGAACAAAAGCGTACCTGAATGACCTTGAATTCAGACTGAGTGGTTATCCTAATGCTACGGTTGAGGATAAAATCAGTCTGATAAGGCTCACTTCGGACAGAGAGGTGTTCACCTTCATCGAGCGTCAACCTGATGCCACGAGAAGGGATTACAACCTTCTGTGTGAAGCTTTGATCAGGGAGTATGACCCCTGCACGGGACCTGCTGGTTTCCCAGCTGCTGACAAGGTCACGCAAGGCAAGCATGAACATCCAAAGGTTTATTACAAAAGAATCTTCCAAGCTTATTTTGGTTACAGAAATGAAACCGGAATGGAGGAAGAAGAAGGTTTTAAATTTGTTTTCAGCAAAAATCTCCACACTGACATTAAATTGTCAGTACAAATGATGGCAAATTTCAAAGAAAAATCCATCAATGAGATTAAACAGTGTGCTGTGAATGTGTTTGAGGCATGTTCTCATGCTAAGACGCCCATAGAAGTGTTTCCTGGTGTAAAGGTTAAACCCCACTCGCTAGAATTGGAAGGACGGCGTGCATCTCCTCCCCCTCCTAAGAAAGGCAAGAAAAAGCAGTCTTTTCAAACTAACAAACCGCGTCATGAAGGTGCACGCTGGGACAAAAAAGCTCCTCTTTCAGAGGATGAACGTGATTATCGTAAATGGGGTGTGCGTAGGACGCAAAGATATGGGATCCAAGAGGACCCATATTATCAGGGGAAGTCTGAAAAGGAACCCCCAAAAGACGTACCTAACCGTCCCCCACCTCGGACGAAACGAACCGAGGCGAAAAAATCACAAAGGTTCCAGAAACAAGGCCTTACACCTCTGAGCTCGGAAGAGACAGAGAAACTACGCAGGTTGTTAGAAACTTTGAAACACACTGACACGGGAAACCAACCTGGAGCACTATGCAGTGATGTAATCACTATTACATCTGAGGGCGCGAATGACAACATGACAGATGTCGGTGGAACACACCAAGACATTGTTGTTGTTGCCTCCAACAACCCCTCATCGGAAGAAGGATGGGTAAACTCACACACAAACGATGACGAGTCATCGCAAGCTGAACACTCAGAAACAGCTACTGCTGTGCTGACGGTTCAGACAAACCGAGATTACACAGACAAGGCTGAACGTGTGAAGAAACATCAGAAAAAACCTAAGAGGTTTCTGTGTAACTTTATCAGAAGGGGGGTCGCCAAGAAGGCGTACCTGTCAGTAACACTCGTAGGTGTCCTCACACATGAAGCACTTCTGGACGGTGGGGCAGACATAACAATTATGTCAGCTAAACTGTTCGAGGAGCTGAGGACAGCCGCTGCCGGTGTTAACAGGATAATACCTCTCACAGAATGTGCTATAGAAATGCAGGGTCTCTCAGAGAAGAGGACAACCCTGACAGCTATAGCAATGGTTCACATGCAGGTTGGCAGAATGACACTATACCACCCGGTACACGTGTCTTGTGTTGACTCATTCCCATTTTTGGTTGGCCAGGATTTTATAAATCGCTTCGACGCGGTTATAGATTATGGTGATCAGACAATGTGGGCCAAGGTGAGCAAACCACTGCCAATACAAATGCCTCCGGAGTGTAACACAAACTGCCTAACAGCAGGTACCGCGGAAGGCGCAAAGGACCCCTCAGCCGAGGACACGAGCCCGGTGAGTACTCCTCTGAAATCATGTGAAACCAAAGAGACCCACCCGGTGGTCCAAACTCTGAGCCAACAAGACAGCCTCCTCTGTGAGCTGGAGCAGTCAGAGTCCACCAAACACTACCTACCACTGGTAGTTAAAGGTGTAGAGATCCAAGGATCCCACACCAACGATGCTGTTCTGTCTCTGTGGACAGATAAATCAGCAATTAACCGAGCTTTCTATGAAACCTTGGTTCACAAACACGTGGGCCTAGAACTAATTAAAAAAGCTTTCCGCTTTCCATTAGTTCCCAATAGTTCACAGGTAATGACCGCAGAAGGAGTCATTAACCTAAAACTGAACTGGAACCAACGAGAACTGGTTCACCCGTTTCTCGTGATCCAAAACTTACCACATGCAACCTACATAGGCTCTGACATTTTGGTAAGGTTGGGTGTCCACGTGGACACCATCAACAAGGTGCTGTGGTCCCTGAAACCAGCCACAAAGAATCCTCCTGTGCTAGACACAGCAAACCTTAAGGCTGGGCAGACCATTCCAGAGGCCTGCCAGGTTGACAGCAACCAAACCACCACAGTACCACCTCAGGTGATTAACCTAATGGTGCGAATCCACGTCATAGCTGGACAAGCTATTAGCCATAAACAGGCATATTTTCAACCTTCTCCTGCATTTTTCAACTTGGGACTGTCCGTGGAAGCCACGAACCAAGTGAGCCTTGACTCCAGGACCACATCTGTTGCTGTGTGTAACACAGGCACGGATGAGGTGCTGATCCCAAAAAACACTATGCTAGGATGGTTGATTTCCACTGATTTTCATGATTTTGAACTAGGCATTCCATTTCTGGGAGGACTCCCAGATAACCTGGTACCGAGTCAAGAAACTGGGCCAGTATGGTTCACAAAACCAACACAGGCCATAGCTCTTTTCTCAACCGATGACGTCGACCAGGGACCTCAAACCTATGGTGTCTTACCCATAGACAGGTCCGACGACTC
>NC_056518.1:52888-78331 GCF_014905685.2 Nematolebias whitei
TCTTTTTCAGCTAATATTAATAAAAATCTACGCACTAAGATATCAGAAATATCAACAAAAATTCAGAATATTGATAGGCAAAATGCCGTTAATCCGTCACATGATTTGCTGAAACAGCGACAGGATCTTCAGATGGAACTTAATCTTTTAACTACATTTGATGCGGAGCGACTCTTGATACGATCTCGAGCCACTTATTATGAACATGGGGAAAAACCAAGTAGACTTCTGGCACATCAATTGAAACGAAAAGCTGGCTCTCACATAATATCACAAATCAACGATCGGTCGGGCAATCTTGTTTCAGATCCTGTCTCTATTAATGATACTTTTAAAAAATTCTACTGCAATTTGTATAAGTCTGAACTACAAGCAGACTCAAATGAGCTATGTGCCTTTCTTCAGGATATTGACATACCTAGGATAGACAAATTGCTTTCTGACCAACTTGAAGCTCCCATTAAATTAGAAGAAATATTTGCGTCAATTAAGGATATGCAAAGTGGTAAAACACCTGGCTCAGATGGTTTCTCTGCCGAATTTTTCAAAAAATTTAAAGATAAAATAGCCCCTCTTCTTCTTGAGGTTTATAATGAGTCATTTGGGCAGGGCTTGTTGCCTCCCACCTTGACTCAGGCCTCAATTTCTCTCCTGTTAAAGAAGGATAAGGATCCTACTGCCTGCGAGTCCTATAGACCTCTTTCACTTTTGAATGTGGATTTTAAGATTTTGTCTAAAGTACTCGCGACTCGGCTTGAGACAGTTCTCCCTCGGATTATTTCACAAGAACAGAATGGATTCATTAAAGGTCGCCAGTTGTTTTTTAATACTCGTACACTGTTGAATACAATTTTTTCAACTCATTCCTCTAAATCTCCTGAAGTGATAATTTCTCTTGATGCCGAGAAAGCTTTTGATCGAGTGGAATGGGAATATCTCTTTGCTGTTCTTAATGGGTTTGGTTTTGGAGAGAGGTTTGTGTCTTGGATCAAGCTACTTTATACATCCCCTCAAGCATGTATTCTCAGTAATTCCGTCCAATCTGATTATTTTACGGTGGGACGTGGTACTAGACAGGGTTGCCCTCTCTCTCCCCTCTTGTTTGCGTTAGCCATTGAACCCCTTTCCGTTGCTCTAAGATCCCTTTCTTCTTTTCATGGAATCGTCCGCTCTGGTGTCGAGCTTAAATTGTCCTTATATGCAGATGACCTTCTCCTGTATGTCTCTGACCCTTTACGGAGTCTTCCCCCAATTTTAAATATTCTAGAAAAATTTGGATCATATTCTGGCTATAAAATTAACTCACTTAAAAGTGAATGCTATCCAGTGAATTCATTAGCTTTAAAGCTTAAGCCTTCTGATATCCCTTTTAGGCTCAGTCCCTCGGGATTTAGGTACTTAGGAATTAATATTACACGTACTTTGCCCTCAATGTTTTCTCAGAATTATGCCTCACTAGTTTCCCAAATTGCATCAGATTTACAGAGATGGAACTCTCTCCCTCTTTCATTGATTGGTAGGATTAATATTATCAAAATGAATGTGCTACCTAGACTTTTGTTTTTATATCAAAATATCCCTCTGTTCTTGCCCAAACAGTTCTTCAGGTCCCTGGATCAGATGGTCTCATCTTTTTTATGGAACGGAAAGGCCCCCAGAATGAGACTTTCTTTATTACAACAGTTCACCACAAACGGGGGTCTTTCTCTACCTAATTTTACAATGTATTACTGGTCCTCACATATCCATAAACTGACTTATTGGTTAAATTCACCTGATCTGATTTGGTGTAAACTTGAAATTCAGTCGATTTCTGCATCTTTTTCGCCCGCTTCAATTATTTATTCATCATTACCAATTAAATTATCCTCAGTTACTACAAATCCTATAGTGCTCTCAACACTCAGGATCTGGTCACAATTTAGGTCCCACTTTAAATTTGTATCACCCTCTAATAAAATGCCGTTACTAAAGAATCACATTTTTTCTCCAGCATCTAATAATGCTGCCTATAGAATTTGGTATGAGAAAGGTATTAGAACAATGAGAGACCTGTACGAAGATGGTTTATTTCTTAGTTTTTCAGAATTGTCTTCTAAATTTAATCTACCCACTTCACATTTGTTTCTTTACTTCCAAATTAGGCATTGCGTTTCATCGCAGTTTCAAAATTTTCTAACTTTGCCTACTGACCCACCATGGGTTGAACTCTTAGTTTTGAGCCCCAATTTGAAATCTCCTCTTTCAATTATTTATGGAAAACTTATGGCAATAGAGGCCGACTCATCGGGTAAAACTAGAACTGCATGGGAACGTGAACTGGGTGTTAAACTATCAGATTCATGGTGGGATAAAGTTATTCTCAACATACGTCAGAGTACACCATGTGCCAGACTACAGTTAATACAATTTAAAGTAATAAATAGAGTACACTTCTCAAAAACACATTTATCTAAAATGTTCCCCTCAATACCAGACCAGTGTGATAGATGTCAGACTTCACCTTGCAACTTAAGTCATATGTTCTTTTTCTGCCCAAAACTGCAAGGGTTTTGGAAATATTTTTTCTCCATATTCTCAGGAGTTTTTAAGATTCAGTTTCAAAGTGATCCACTTATTGCCATTTTTGGAGTTCCTGGGACCACACTTAATCTATCCCGCCAGCAGGGGGAGGTCTTGGCCTTTTGCTCTCTCCTTGCCAGACGTTGTATTTTGCTCGCCTGGAAATCTCCCACACCACCATCCACATCACAATGGCTTAATACTGTAAGATTATTCTTGAAGATGGAAAAAATTTTACTAACAGTGAAAGGTAGTTCAGAAAAATTTACCCACAAGTGGACACCCTTTGTGTCATATGTAAAATCTTTACCTTCATAGCGTATAGACTGATATGATTGACTCATCACATTACCATGTGGCTTGATTTTGGAGGATAAATGAAAGAGTGAAATACTGTTTTCCTTTTGGTTTGTTGGGTCCCTCCTGTTCGTTCCTCCTCCCCCTCTCTCTCTCTCTCTCTTTTTTTTTCTCTCTCTTTTTTTTTTTCCTTTTTTTTTTTTTTTTTTTGTTTAGGGGGGGTAGGGGAGGGGGGGGAAGAGGGGAGGGAGGGGGGAAAAGGGGGAAGGAAAAAGAGAAAAAATTGGAGAAGTCATGTAAATTTTGTATAATGTATGTAATGTCAATTATATATTCTCCTGATAAATAAAAATTAAAAAAAAAAAAAAGAAGATGTAATTGTTTTAGGTGGTAACTTAAACAGAAAACTTTCTTTTTTCTGATAAGTTTACTCTTATTTAGTGATTTAGCAATTAAACGTGTATTATCTTTCCAGCAAATGAGTAAACTTTATCTACTCTGTGAATATCTGTATCTGTATCTTTTAAAAAGTGTCTAATTTTTATTTTGCACCTCTGTCTTGAGGAATTACCAGTGAATAAAAATGTGTTGGTAAATGCCTTTCTGCATAAATACCTTAATCACTTTTTAAATGCAAGATAACAGTGATAATTCAACTTGAGGAACGTTTATTAACTCAAAAATTCGTCTTACAGAAATAAATACGTTTAATTTCACTCAAAATAACCTAAAAACGAAGTGAAACTGTGATATCAAGTTTCCACAGGAGGGGGCAGTGTTTAGCTTTTTACCAGCAGGAGCGTATGACAACTTCCTGTGAACGTTCTGTTGACATCCTGTTGTTAGCCGCTTAGCTTAAAATTAGCTTCGGCTAAACTCGGTTAAAATCAACATTTCTGAACGTATTTCAAGCTAAAACGTGGCGTTGTTTCAACAAGCACGACTTTTTTGCATGAACATGAGTTTTTGGGGACTTGTGGCAGCTTCATTTAGTGATTTTAAGCACAGAAAAAGCTTCGGTGCAACCGAGCTTTACAACCTGACATGGAGGAAGTGACGTAGGCACGTCACACATCCGGTCGTTAGCTGTTAGCTTAAAATTAGCATCGGCTAGCGTTGTTCAAAAACATCATTTAATGACGGATTTTAAACTCAAACGTGGCAAAATTTCAGCGATTAGGCTTCAAAGAAACGAGCAGTGGATCAGAATGCAACTTTAAAGCGTTTTTCAACTTTAAAAAGCAGATTGAAATTCCCTAAGAAGACGAGCTTCATTTCTGGGTCACGTGACTGAATCTACCAATGATAGAGCAGCAACGGGGTGGGTTCTTATATCGCTGACTCAGAGGAAGTGACGCAAGCACGTCACTCACTTCTCAGTGAATCACAGCGTCCCAACTCAGCCGTTTTCAACCAATCACGGATCGTTTTTCCAGCTAGCATGTTAGCCTTAGCCTGAACAAGTCTGTCAACTTTTCGTCTTTTAAACAGTCAAAATGCACTATTTTCTGTTAAAAATGTAACGAATCAACTCTGAGCTTAACGGAGTCGGCGCTCCGTGGCAAAACGTCTTTTAAACCATTTAAAACAACTCGTTCGAACTTGTCAAAACGAGCCGGACCAGAGTCACGTCTGGACCACAGTTCAAACAGAATAACGTTTCCACACAAACCCAGCTTCAGTTACACATAACAGACGTACAATTCAGCTTTCAAAAAGACACGTTGACTCACAATTTCAGCTTTCAAAGCATCACTAGCTGCAAACATGCAGTATTTTCTCCAAGCATCGCAGCTGCTCTGCGTTTCACACAGCTACAATCTGCATGTTCTTCACAGCAGAATCTGCAATTTTTTCTTTCATGCCAACATGATATTCAATTGTCACACGAATACAGTCCATTTTATGAATTTATACGGGCCACCAGTATGTAGTAGAACATATGCTGTCATATATTCATAGATAAAACGGATTCTTTCATTTTTCTGGACTGTATAATGACGTGCATCTGAATTTAATAAAATGTGGACGTGAGACGTTAATTATCTTTGACTCACCAACGACAGTGGGTCATTTATTAACAGAATCAAGTTTAACACATCACACATTTACATTAATTGGCAAAAATTGAAAATAACGACAGCTTATTAATCAGTTTACAGGAAGTAAACAATGCAGCGATTGTTCTCACTTCCAGTAGTACAACAGATTATTAACCACACGGCGGTGATTGAAAAACTTTGCTTCAGACATTTCTAAAAATATCTGTAATGATTTTTAGCAGATAGAAGAATTTTAAAGATGGGAAATGAAGTTTATCTTGAGAGAGATGTGTGAGGGAATTTGTCTGTTTTAACCAGCACAGCACGCTCCTTTGGACCAGCTTGTCCCAACGGTACACTTTGGTTGAAGATCGACTTTTTACCTTTCTGAAGATATGTCAGTTCCGGCGTAAAGTTCCACTTCGAGCCACTTTTCAGCGTCTCTGTAAGAACAGCTAAACCTCGGGAGTCGTGAGGTCATCCAAAACAGAAATTTCATAATTCCCAGATCTTCTCTCGTTCAGTTTGATCTTCTTTCAGCAGCATCCTGAATTCCAGCCTTCATGAACTCTGGAACTGCTGGAGCTGCAAACTCTCCACCCGACTCCAACTGGAGGTGGAACCTCTTGCAGAACTCTCCATCATCAGCTGATCCTTCTCAAACTTACTGCTCTGAGCTCTAACTAGGTTGAACTAGGAAGTGCCAACATTTAAAGAAGCTCACTTCCGGTTCATTTGAGAACTTTCTGATTGGTCGATGGACCAAAACAGAGGTGTGTTTTGTGATGTAAGGTGTTATGAAAAGTCAAGGAAAAAGATTAAGATTGTTTAAGAACAGACAAAAGATTGTTATGAAGAATTCAGACTTCGTGGAGTCACTTCTCCAGTATCTTGCTGTAAAAGTTAAACATGACATTTCTTTTTCAGTAAACTTGCAGTTGACCGAAACTTGAACTTTGACCAACTTACACCACTTCGCTCATTGAAGACAGAAAATCAGACAATGCATCATTAACCTGATTTCTTCTTTGAATGAGGATTAAAAATCGTTATTACTGTTTCACAGTTGATTTAAAAATGAGTAGTTCACTTCAACATGTAAACATTGTTTGAACTAACACAATTTGATTATCAAAACATTTGTAAAATGGTAATGATAATAGAAAGTAGTCTTCTTTTACTTGATTAATTCAAGAAAGAAAGTCTCAGGATGGGTCAACCTGTATTTCTGGATGCAAATCAATGAAATGACAAGTTCTGTCCCATATGGTCCTTAAGGTCAAGGTTTTGACATCAGGCCTAGTTCACTACACAGCTGATGATTAATAAACTCACGGATCGTAACTTCAGCGTCCTCCTCTGCTCGTTCTGGGATCCCTGAGAAGACAAGATTGTCTCGCATGCTCCGAGCATGAATATCCAGGATGGACTCCTTAATTTTCCTGTTATCTCCGGACAGCTGCGTCATCTTCTCAGTGAGTCCTTTAACGTTACCCCTCAGAGTTTGGTTCTCTGCAGCGAGCGACGCCACCTGAGCTTGGCTGAACTCCAGGGACTCCCTCAGTGCTTGGAACTCCTTGTGGAGAAACTCCAACAGGGCCAGCCGGGCATCTAAGCTGGTTAGCTTCTTGTCTATAGAGCCCAGGACATCAGTGAAGCTTTTCTCTGGAGAGGTGGACGTGCAGTTGAGCTCTCCGAACGCGTGCGTTTAGGAGTTGGTGTGGCTGTGGATGTGGTGTTTTTTTGTGGTTTACCCATCACGATGTTGTTAAAACACTCATCCACGTAACTCTCCAGACTGTCCAAGGTTTCCTTGTCCAGTTTTGGTTTATTGAAACAATATGCAGAGGTTATTATTAACAATATTTATTATGCTTGATTGTAATATATTGGCTTGTTTTACCTGAGTTGAATCATTTGTTTAGCAGTATCCTGCCATGTTACTCACGCAGCACAGCTCTCATGTGACCTCAGCAGCTCATCATCACCAGGTACATCCAGGCATCCAGAAGGCATCCTAAACAGATGTCCAAGCCACCTCAAATGGCTCCTCTCGACGTGGAGAAGCAGCGGCTCTACTCTGAGTCCCTCCCGCATGATCGAGCTTCTCACCCTATCTCTAAGGGAGAGCCCAGACACCCTGCGGAGAAAACTCATTTCGGCCGCTTGTATCCGAGATCTCATTCTTTCGGTCACAACCCAAAGCTCGTGACCATAGATTAGGGTAGGAACGGAGATCGATCGGTAAATTGAGAGCTTCGCCTTTTGACTCAGCTCTCTCTTCACCACAACAGACCTGTACAGCGCCTGCTTCACTGCAGATGCTGCACTTATCCGCCTATCGATCTCACGCTCCATTTTTCCCTCATTTGTGAACAAGACCCCAAGATACTTGAACTCCTTCACTTCAGGTAGGACCTCCTCCCTGACCCGGAGAGGGCACTCTACCCTTTTCCGGCTCAAGACCATGGCCTCGGATTTGGAGGAACTGATCTTCATCCCGGCCGCTTCGCATTCGGCTGCAAACCGCTCCAGCGAAAGCTGTAAATCACGATCTGATGAAGCCAATAAGACCACATCATCTGCAAAAAGCAGAGACGCAATCCTAAGACCACCAAAACGGATCCCCTCAACACCTTGGCTGTGCCTAGAAATTCTGTCCATAAAAGTTATGAACAGAATCGGTGACAAAGGGCAACTTTGGCGGAGTCCAACTCTCACCGAGAACAAGCCCGACTTACTGCTGGCGATGCGGACCAGGCTCTGACACCGGTCATACAGGGACCTAACAGCCCGTATCAAAGGGCCCGGTACCCCATACTCCCAGAGTACCCCCCCACAGGGTCCCCCGAGGGACGCGGTCGAACGCCTTCTCCAAGTCCACAAAGCACATGTAGACCGGTTGGGCAAACTCCCACGCACCCTCCAGGACCCTGCTGAGAGTGTAGAGCTGGTCCAGTGTTCCACGGCCAGGACGAAAACCGCACTGCTCCTCCTGAATCCGAGGTTCGACTCTCCGATGGACCCTCCTCTCCAGAACCCCCGAGTAGACCTTACCAGGGAGGCTTAAGAGCGTGATTCCCCTGTAGTTGGAACAAACTCTACGGTCCCCCTTTTTGAATAGGGGGACCACCACCCCGGTCTGCCAATCTAGGGGAACTTCCCCCGATGTCCACGCAATATTGCAGAGTCGCATAAGCCAACACAACCCTACAACATCCAGAGCCTTAAGAAACACCGGGCGAATCTCATCCACCCCTGGGGCCCTGCCACTGAGGAGCTTTTTAACCACCTCGGTGACCTCAGCACCAGAGATTGGAGGGCCGACCCAGAGTCCCCAGGCTCCGCTTCCTGAGTGGAAGACGTGCCGGTGGGATTGAGGAGGTCTTCAAAGTATTCCGCCCACCAACCCACAACATCCCGAGTTGAGGTCAGCAGCACACCACTCCCACTATAAAGGCAGTCTTTTTCATTCTTCTTAGCATCACATCGTGCACTATTCCCATGTAAGCTGTTCTAAACTTACTGGTTAAGGGTTTGTGGGCTGCTAAGTTGGGGTACGAGGGCATCATTAAAATGTTGGCCCACTCTCCCAAAGTAGCTTTAACAGTCAGTTCCACTGTCTGCTCTGACCTGTCTGCCCATACTGGTGGAATGTCAATGATTTTGGCCAGCTTCAGGGATGTAGGTTCGTCGCCCATCGCTCGCCTGCACTGGACCCCAACTCAAATCTCTGGCCAACCTTTCCGACACCCTGTGTACATCCAGTATCTCTACCCCCTTCTTTTGTCCTTTCCTTTGCCCTATTCTCAATGGCTTGGTTGGACCATCGTATTATCCTGCTATTGATCCTAAGCTGGCACTACCTTCATCATCGGTGCCCTCCTGGCTCAGATCTGCATCTGTTTCTCCCTGTGAGCTCTTTCCATCGCTTTCCTCGCGCTCTCCATTTAATGGTTGTATTTTTGCAAGTGTCTTACACCCTGACTTCCCACTTGTGAATCTGCACCACTTCTCTGTCGTCTTGTGGCTGAACGTTTCAAGTCTTTTTCTGAGGGTGAGATCAAAGGCGTTTTCAGTTCTTGAGGATTAATCCTTAAAGGGTCCTCGCTTTTCCTTACCCCTTGTAGGGCTTTAACAGACTACTCGAGTAATCGACAGGTCGATTCATAGGACATCTATCGAGTTTTTAAATGTCACATCGAGTATTCACTGTGACGTCATTATGTCGCAGTTACGTCATTGCGTCACTTGTCACGTGATCCGCACCGGGCTACTAGTAGAAGCTACCAAATGATTCCTCCCAGCAGACGGATGGAGTAGAGCAGGCCCAGTCTTGGCAAACTGGTAGAAATGCATCAATGGTATGGAAATATTTCACTAAAGATGAATCTTCCGGTTCAACTACTGTAAGGAAACAGAAAATGAATCAACTTCCTGACTGTTTGGAGCTTGTTGCAAACTGGTGTTATACCATATTCTGTGACCACTGTATATTGTGACCGTAGGGGTTGGTGTTGCATGCACTGTTGCAGGTCACAGAATATGGTGTAACACCAGGTCCAATGACCGATCCAGAACCAGCTTCCTTCTGATCTTGTTTCACAAACTAAAAGCAAAAAATATTAATTTCTAAACCTATTAAAAAAACTATAAACATATTAATATCTAAAACTAAACCTAATGCGCACCATAGCTGGTGGTGGTGTGGGGTTGTCGTCTGCCCCACTGTTTTTAGTTTCGTGTTTTACGTTTCACGTTTCTTTCACTTTTGCAGCTTAATAATAATAACTAATAGTTTTGGTTTTCCTGTGACTTATTTGTAGTATGATAAATGGTAGCATAATACACACTCCCAATGTTTTGTTGGGCTTTTTTTGTAAATAATAAATTACGTTTTTGGGCGGTTTTATTATTTTATTATTTTCATCTTGAGATCCTATGACATCATCAACTACTCGAGTTCTACTCGAGTAGTATTATGTTAATGTCGAGTTTTTAAATGAGGTAGTCGTTCAACCCCTAACCCCTTGTGATGTTGATGGTTTCTCTACATGCTCTTTCCCTAGCTTTAGGGGTTCTTCAATTGTTTATTTTCCTCTGGTTTTGTCATTGAGGCTACGACCCTTGATTTCCGATCTTCATCTAGACGAGTGGGAGTCACAATGATCAATTCCTTCAATGCTGCTGCAGCAGGCATCTCTTTTGCTAACCACATAGCTGAGTGAACTGCCACACGCTCAGCTATTTCCCACTGTAGGTGTTGGGACCGCAACCCATCGACACTCATCACCAGTCACCTAAAACCCTGAGTTATGGCTCGGGATACTCCTCTTTCGAGGGCTCCTAACATTTCCCTCATATATCCTTCATCGCTGGTCGCTTCCTTGTAACTTATAATTGGGACATGTATTATGGCATAATGTGGAAGGTCAGCACCGCTAGTTAGGCTCATTGTTGGCTTCAAGCCTTCTGTCCGCTGTCTTGAATGACTTATCTCTTGTTGATACTCGCTTCCCGCTAGTATCTTTAAAGTTTTTCTGAACGTTGAGTTATGGATCTTATATTTGTGATCGGTGAATACCAACAACCCGTCGGCATCCACAGTCCAAGGGCTCCCTTTCAGCCTACACACTCGGATCCCATTTTGGAGTGGTATGATTTGTGTTTCCTCGGGTAAAGGGTTAAGGGTTTCAGTCAGAGGGAATTTGGGCATGCCTTTTGGTAACGACTTAATTTTCTCTTTCAGCCTCTTCTTGGGCTCTTTCTCATCTTTTTGGTTGGATTTTGGTTCAAGATTTGGTTCCCGATGTTTCTCTTTAGATTCTTTTTTTCTGGAGGTCTCGTTGGGTATTCCAGAGGAACCCTCTCTCGGGTCCTCTTTCTTGTTTCTTTGATCATCATTTGGCTTTAACTTTTGCTGCGTCTTTGTTTTCCCTGGGGGTTCCATGTTCAACCCTTTTCCGCTCATCCAGTACTGGCTCAGCTTCTCTGCTAGACTTTGGGCAATAACATCTAGTTGTTGATCAGCCTTTTCTTTTCCTGCCTCATCATCAAAGGACCAGTCATTGGTATTTTTTTCGACTTTGGCCCCTGATTTTAGGTGCTCACCTTCTGAGTCTAGGTCTGGGTCTTGATTCTTAGTATCCCTATATTGGTTATTGCTTAGGGGAAAGCTTCCAAATGGGAGATTCACAAATGAGGGGTTTGCATGGGAGGCCGGTATAAATGCTCCTTGTTCAGGTCTGACAACATTCAGACTTTCTTTTTCTGCCTGGATTGTTACGATTATTTCACTTTTAGGTGTTTCATCTTTTTCCTCATCCGACTCGGACCCATCCGTATCCCCTGGAGAGCCCCTTCGTGATGTCCGTTCTTTTCCTACCCGTCTCCTGGCATTTTTTCTGTTCATATATGGCTAATCTCATTAACTCCTCCGTGTACTCCTGGTACTTAGGGGCTGCTTTTACGTCGTGTGTAACTAAGAGCCACTCCAATCCTGATGCCCTAGCTACCATTTTTGTTAGGGGGTCATATTCAGTGGAAGGACTGATAACCACCGCCAGTAGCGCACCTACTGGTGTTTCTACCATCTGTATCCACCATTGTAGCCACTTTTTGATCTCTGCTTTGGTTTTTATTTTAGCTGGGTCTCGCATTACTATCATTTGAAGCCCGTTTGTTGCTTTGTTGCAATGGTACACACCCTTTTCTTCGATGCATTTAATCAGGTTTTGTTGCAGGACTTCTTCATTTTTCTCCAGATTACTGTCTTTGAATTGGAGCTGCTTCAGCGGGTGCCAGGTTTCATAACCTTTTCCATATGGGAGGATTCCTACCCTCACTCCTAGTATCTCTCTTTCTGACTCGGGTGTCACTTCTGTCGGATCGTTTGGCTTGGGCTGGTTCTCCAATTCTACATCTTCTGCCACTTCGTCCATTTTTCTGTTTTTGTTGTCTCGAGTTGCCTGTTCCGCAGAGTCTCCCAACTCTATTCCTTGTACTTCAGATGGGAACAGACTAGCTGCTTAACTTATTACTTGGATTATGGTCAGTAATCCTTCGTAAGCCCTTATACCCCACCCACTTTCTAGTGGATTACTAAGGGGTATTTGGCTGGTGGCCTGGTCCAGCCACTCACACTCCCTCAACTCTAGGGATTGTGTTCTTTTTCAGCGTTTGATCAGTCCTCTGATACGTGCCTTCTCTTTGGGGGGTCTTTACACTAAAAAACGTATCCCACTGCTGCCACCATGTTTCGCTTTCCCGAGTGAGGTAGACACAGGATACGTGCCACACCCTCACTGCAGCCTCTCCTCCAACGGGTATCAAAACTAATCCTATGGCTCAGGTGTTACCCGCAGCCGTTTCCTAGGACAGTTTTAGTCTAAGGCTGTGTTGAGATCATTCACCCAGACTGTTAACTACCTACGATCCTTGCACCACACCCAAAGTTTCACCTCGTGCCTCGCCCGACCTAGCAGCAGGAGTGGGGACGTTTAGCAGACGAGGAAGCGCAAGTTAACGGTAGCTCATCTCCTGATTTAGCGTTACAATTGTTAACCAATCTGGCTTTGTTTAGAGTCTAGGCGCTAGACTCTTGGATGTTGTTTTATAATCAAAAGCTAATAAACCGTTAAAAACCTCCCGTGCTTCTGTTGTTTCTCTGAACCAAGTTTTCCACTTCCAAGAACAAAGAGGGTGATGAAATAAGAATCCAGAATTTTATGTTTTGCTTTATTTTAATCAATAATCTTTGCAGGGGAACAGCGGTATGCACAATAATGATTACATTTGATTACAAAGAGGTTATGTGATGAATAATATTCACTCCTTAGTCCCTTTCCAGTTGTTGACCTTTCCTAGGCAAGGTAGATTTCTGTCCCTGTGGATGGCTTGAGGATGGCTCATGGACTCCACTCTGCTCAGTCTCGGAGGTCTTTCGTACGACCGGCCAAGCCCTGACTCACCCAGGAACACAAGTATCCACACAGTTTACCTACTCTCCCTACCTGACCCAACACATTATTTCTTACTGCAACGAAGACCTTTCTGCAACTCTGAGCAACCAGGTTTATAATATAATTGGTCTTTCTTTTTGCCAATACATACACTACTGTTTTAATTTGGAATAAGGTTTTATTTAGGACTAAGTTTGAGAAACGTCTCTTTACCATTTTACTGATCTTAGCAAGAAGCAGATTTTCCCATCCCCTCGTGGATGTGGGCCATTTCTGGTCTTTTTCAGCTGGTCTGATTTTGAAGAAAAGGATTCAGGAATGATCCGGGCTGAAGGTAGATAAATGGCTCCAAACGAAGCGTACTCCAATGGATTTCACTCTTATTCTTCTTCAGCTGAGACCGTCCAAAACTTGTCCTATTAATCCACAATTGTCTCGTGGTCCAAACAGGTCCTGTTTGTTACATCCACACACGAGTAGTGGTCCCCAACAGCAGAGGTTTCACAGAGACATCCGTATATATAGCCTGAGGATTTGACTGACACCTCTAAAACGATCATACCATCGGACAAACCCATCCTCTTTTGGGCTGGGCCTAGACCCGACTCTCAGGCTCATCTATGAGGATCTGCCAGTCATTCCTAATGCATATTAAAATCTGGGTGTACTTGTTCATTTGTGCTTAGTCATGCTAAGTCGCATTTCTCTGGTGCTTCAGAGTTGTTTTCAAGGTCCTGTCATTGCGAAATACTTCTGCTTGTGTAACTTTTTCCACTCACAACTCCCTTCTAGAACATTCGAGAACACTGGGTTCATTCCTTCAATTTTCAACATCATAAACAAACTTAAACAGAATACATTCTAAAATCATAATGTTTACATTTTAAAATCACAAAGTTTTACTTTTTAGAATCACAAAGATTATAGTATCACTTGATTATCTACTTGTTTATTGATTATTATAACCACTTCTTTATCATTCATCTGAAAACTGACAATTTTATTAGAAAGAAAAGACACTCTCAACCACGTATGTCAGGTTGCAGCAGGGTGAGGGTGCACCTGGTTATGATGAGCTGCTGAGGTCACGTGAGAGCTGTGCTGAGTGAGTAACATGGCAAGATACTGCTAAACAAAAACGATTCAACTCAGGTAAAACAAGCCAATATATTCAAAAAGCGTTCAATACAAAAACAACTGGACTTTATTTGTAACAGAAGACGTTTCACTCCTCATCCGAGGAGCTTTCTCAATTCAAAGAGCAGAACGATCAATTTCCTAAAGAGATCCTCGATCAGAGGCGAGTTTTGTTTCCAATCAGAAAGAAATACATGTCTGAGGGCGTCAGAGCTACGGTGGCTGTAGACAAACTTTATATTAATGGTCAGTTGTTCAGGGAACGGGACGTCACTCCATGGCTTTATTAAAAAGAACAACAGGTTAGTTTGAAGCATGGCTGTTCAACTGACGGCCCATGGGTCAAATCAGGCCCACAAGTGAGCTAAGTTCGGTCCACCAATGGGTTCACTCTTAAAATGAAACTAGAGTATAAAACAAAGTAACTTAATGATAAGAACTGGTGGATATCTGACCCCTGGGCACTTGGCTCTCGGTAACTGTGGCCCCCTGGGCAGTTAAGTTGAACAGTCCTGGTTTAACGCTTGTAACACTGGAGGTAAATTAACTTGCATTTGTAAATAAAATGTAAAGCACAGCTTGGTAAGGTGTCTGCACTGGTGGTGGTGAACGGTGTCAAAGCTATTTTATTTATTTATTTGTTTGTTTATTTATTTATTTATTTATTTATTTATTTATTTATTTGTTTGTTTTTTTCCTCTCTTTTCCTTTTTATTTATTTTTTTTCTCTCTTTTACGTTTATCTGTTACCACATCACTTCATCAGTCTTTTTCTCTTCTTTACCAACAAACATTTACACACAAGCACACCAAAACATACACACGCGTGCACACACTCGCACACACACCAGAGAACGTTATATCTTTCAACTTCTCTCACACCCAGCTTCTACTCAATATTCTTGTATCTTTCCACGTCAAACTTCACTGTGTGTTTCTAAACATCTAAACAGGCAATCTCAAGCAATAACTGTGATTTTAGTTGGATCTGTTTGTCTCTATGGTGACATGCGCTGGTCAGCTTTAGCTACTCACGCACAACTATGGGCACATTAAGGTTTGTGACTTGGAATGTGAGTGGAACCAGTACTCAGCAAAAAAAGATTAGGAATTTTAAACCAGCTTAAAAGATTACAGGCAGATGTCTTTTTACAAGAGACTCATAAATCTATTACAACTGCAGATGATCTTAACTCACCTGACTTTCCTGATGTGTTTTGTACCTGCTATAACTCAAGGCAAAGGGGAGTGGCAATATTAATATACAAAAATGTTAATTTTTCAGTACTAGACACAGTTACAGACGCAGAGGGTAGATATTTAATAATAAAACTTTATATAAATAACTATAAGTTGTGTATTGTCAGCATATTTGCCCCAAATGATGATGACACCTCTTTTTTTCATGATTTTTTCTCAGCATTGTTTGATCACTTGGATTGTTCACTTATACTTGGAGGTGACCTCAACTTTGATCTAAATGAAGAATTACACAGATGTAGTAAAGCAGGAACTCAGTGCAGATGGCAGTCCATAAATATAGTTAAATAGTACATGAGTGCCCCTCCCTGGGCTGCCACCTTATCGTGGTGGAGGGGTTTGAGTGTCCCAATGATCCTAGGAGCTATGCTGTCAGGGGCTTTATGCCCCTAGTAGGGTCACCCATGGCAGACAGATCCTAGGTGAGGGACCAGACAAAGTGCAGCCCAAAGACCCCAATGATGAGATACACAAATGGACCTAGTGTTCCCTTGCCCGGACGTGGGTCACCGGGGCCCAACTCTGGAGCCAGGCCTGGAGGTGGGGCACGCGGGCGAGCGCCTGGTGGCCGGGCTTTTACCCATGGAGCTTGGCCGGGCACAGCCCGAAGAGGAGACGTGGGTCCCCCTTCCCATGGGCTCACCACCTGTGGGAGGGGCCAAAGGGGTCGGGTGCAATGTGGGATGGGTTGTGGCCAAGGGCGGGGACCCTGGCGGTCTGATCCTCGGCTACAGAAGCTAGCTATTGGGACGTGGAATGTCACCTCACTGGTGGGGAAGGAGCCTGAGCTGGTGTGTGAGGCTGAGAGGTTCCGGCTAGAAATAGTCGGACTCACCTCTACGCATGGCTCGGGCTCTGGAACCAGTTTCCTTGAGAGGGGCTGGACACTCTTCCACTCTGGAGTTGCCCCTGGTGAGAGGCGCCGAGCAGGCGTGGGCGTACTTATTGCCCCCCAACTTGGTGCCTGTGTGTTGGGGTTCACCCCGGTGAATGAGAGGGTGGCCTCCCTCCGCCTACGTGTGGGGGGACGGGCTCTGACTGTCGTTTGTGCTTATGCACCAAATGGCAGTTCAGATTATCCACCCTTTCTGGAGTCCTTGGAGGGGGTACTGGAAAGTGCACCTTCTGGGGACTCCCTTGTTCTGCTGGGGGACTTCAATGCTCATGTGGGCAATGACAGTGAGACCTGGAGGGGTGTGGTTGGGAGGAACGGCCCCCCTGATCTGAACCAGAGTGGTGTTCTGTTGTTAGACTTCTGTGCTCGTCATGGATTGTCAATAACGAACACCTTGTTCAAGCATAAGGGTGTCCATATGCACCGCACGTACGGATGGCCGTTGCGCTTCACGGGAGCTATTAATCTCTAAAATTAAAATTTAATTTAACTGCAAACAATTCAAACGAGTTAAACTAATATTGTTGACTCACTTAATGGTCCGTGGTGGATCAGGTTCACATGTCGTGGCTTTGCTGACTGTTGGAGCCGCGTGAGTCGCGTGGGATCCTGTGGGCGTTGGCCGCTGGGTAGCGGTCAGGTGGAGGTCGGCGTTCGAGAGGCGGGTGGACCTCGTCGCTGGTGTAGGCTTTCGGCTATTCAGCCGTGGGGCTGCGGCGGCTGGGACGAGGCGCGGCGGGGCGATATCGCAATTGGAACGGCGTTCCAGTGTGGAACCAAACTGCTGACGTGTTCTTGGAGCGCTGGAGTAACAGGTTTTAAATTTCCCGGGATTCGGACTCGCGGCGTCGGCTGGTTTGTGGAAGAAAGAGGATTTAGATCAACGTCTTGCTGAACCGCTGCCATCGGGCAGGAGGAGACTGTGAGTTTATAATGGCCAAATCCAAACAAAAAAAAAAACATGAATTGGAACCAAGTTCTGATGATATGGAAGAAATAAAAAAATCTTTGAGTTTTATGAGCGCTGAACTCTCAAAGGTAACATCCCAGCAGAAACTTCTGATTGGGTTGTTTGAGGAAGTGAAACAACTAAAACTACAAATAAACCTCAAAGATAAAAAAATAATGGAACTCGAAGAAAGATTGGATGACTTGGAACAGATATCTAAACAAGACAATCTGATTATAACAGGGTTGGACATTAAACGTTCATTTGCAAAAGTTACCTCAGGTGAAGAAACTACGGAAGATTCGTCTCTTCAGGAACAACTAACTCTGGAAGAAAAGGTGGTCTCTTTCCTGCAGGCTAAAAAGATTGACATTCACCATGAAGATATCTCTTTGTGTCATACCCTTCCTGGCAAAATTGATAAATCTAAACCGGTCATTGTTTTGAAATTCATCAGCAGGAAATTAAGAAATAAGGTAATAATGCAGGCAAAAAAACTAAAGGGAACAAACGTGTATATAAATGAACATTTAACAAAAAGAAATGGAAATCTTGCACGAGAAGCACGGTTATTAAAAAAACAAAACAAATTATTTTCGACATGGACAAGAAATGGAAAAATATGGATAAAAGCACAAGATGGATCACAACCAAAAATAGTAAAAGACATGAAGGATTTAGATAAATTTAGATAAATCTAGATGACAAATAATTACAGACATGTAAAACTTTGAACATATAAAATGCATAAGAATTAGACTGATGAACAAAAACACTGAATAATAATGACGTATGATGAATCAGAATTCAATGTTGAAGAGGTGATTGACAAAAAATTTTTTCCAATTAGAAAAGAAAGTAAATATTATAATGATGATCAGTTCAATGTTATAAACACAACTAAAGAAGATCTTTCTATTATTCATTTAAATTGCAGAAGTTTAAATGCAAATATATTAAACATTTCAGAGTATTTACAAGGATTAAATAAGACTTTCAAAATAATAACATTATCTGAGACATGGTTAAACGATGAAAATATGAATAATGCTTTCATTGAAGGGTATAAGTTACATCATATTAACAGAAAAAACAAAAGAGGAGGTGGAGTGGCTATATTTATAGACAATGAAATCAAATGCAAATTGATAAGCGAAATGTCAATAATGGTGGAAGATATGTTGGAAATGATAACAATAGAAATAATAAAAAATAATACAAAGAACATCATAATAAGTTGTGTATATCGATCGCCATCCTCAAATATTGAGCTATTCACTGATAAACTATTGGAGTTATTAGAAAAAAGTAGAAATAAAAAAATTTTTCTATGTGGAGACTTCAATATTGACCTAGGAAATATCACTGATTCAAACAACATAAGTATATTCATAAATTCAATGTATAGTCTAAATCTTTGTCCATTAATATCAAATCCTACAAGAATTACAACTCAAAGTGTTACTATAATTGATAATATTTTCACAAATGTAACAGACGGTGATATGCTGAGTGGTATCTTGAAGACTGATCTTAGTGATCACCTACCAGTCTTCACTATTTACAAGAAAGAAAATGGTATAATTAAAACAACTACAAGAAAAAACAAAAAAATTAACACGTCAAAAAAAGCATTAGACAAATTAAAAGCTGAGTTGGAACATCAAAAATGGGATAATGTGTACATAAATGATGTGAATAAATCTTATGATGAATTTATGACAATTCTAGAGGTCATCTATTATAAACATTGTATGCAAAAGAATTACATTAAGAAAAACAAAGTGGATTATCCATGGATGACCAAAGGATTAAGAAATGCATGTAAAAAAAAGAATCATTTGTATTCGTGTTTTTTTAAATCAAGGACCAAGGAGGCTGAAGAGAAATACAAAAAATACAAAAACAAATTAGTTAGTATCATAAGGAAACACAAGAGGGAATACTATAGTAAATCATTGTATGAATGTAAAGGTGATATGCGCACAACATGGAGAGTAATGAATACTGTTTTAAAAAAGCATAAAGAGAGAACGGGACTTTCACAACATTTTGTGGAAAACGATGTGGAAATCTATGAAAATGATGAGATTGTCAATGGATTTAATAATTATTTTGCAAATGTTGGGTCTTGTCTAGCAGCTTCGATTCCTAAAGTGGAAAAAAAATTAAGTTATTTAAGAAATGGTTGTGTTTTCACAGTTACTAATAAATGTTCTATTAGAGAAGCCTTATACACTTATGCATGCTCACAACCACACACAAATAGAAGCAGGGATGCTTATGTAGGCTTTATATGTAGATATATAGATATGTATGTGAGTGTATATTCATGTGTATGTATGTATGTATGTATATAGGCGTAGGTATGGGTATATATATTTATGGAAACTTACTGCAAAGCCATGAATATTTTAAGTTCTTTATACATATGTATTTTGTTGCTGTGTTTTGTCATGTTCTTTGCAGGTGAACAGACAGTGGCCGGGTGTTTTGACGTGTGCTCTATTTGTATATATTTCTTATATTTTGGAGTCTTACTTTGTCTTTTCTTTCTTTCTATCCTATTAAAAAAAACCAAAAAAAAAACCTATACTAGAATGTCACTATAATAAATATTTCATAATAATGGTGTGGAGAGGATGGCTGTAAGGGGAGAAGGGAGGCCATCACAGAAAAAAAGAAGAAAAAAAAAAAATAAGAAATGGTTGTGTTGACAGTATGTTCTTGAGTGGAACAGATAAGGAGGAAATAATGAAAGTTGTCAAAAAATTTGCTGATAAAAGATCAAAGGATTGTGAAAATATGGATATGGTGGTTGTAAAGGAAATAATGAGTTATGTGATTGAGCCATTTACATACATCTGTAATTTATCATTTTCAAAAGGAATTTTCCCAGATAGAATGAAGGTTGCTAAGGTAGTTCCTCTTTTTAAAAATGGTGACAAATGTACATTTAGTAATTATAGGCCTATATCTCTATTACCACAGTTCTCTAAAATTCTTGAAAAATTGTTTATGATTAGATTAGATAAATTTCTTGAGAAAAATAATATTTTAAGTAGTAATCAATATGGTTTTAGGTCAAACTGTTCAACATCTTTGGCTCTCATGGAGTTGATAGAACAAATTACTACAGCGGTTGATCAAAAACAACATTGCATAAGTATATTTGTGGACTTGAAAAAAGCATTTGACACAATCGATCACACCATTCTGCTTGATAAATTGAATCATTATGGTATTAGAGGTCCTGCTTTGCAGTGGATAAGCAGTTATTTGAGAGATAGAAGACAGTTTGTTCAAATAGATGAAGTAAAATCTAATTTGTGCAGAACTCCATGTGGTGTACCACAAGGTTCAATACTTGGACCTAAATTGTTTATATTATATGTAAATGACTTAATTGAAGTATCTGATATCTTCAAATGTGTTTTGTTTGCTGATGACACTACTTTTTTCTGTCTGGGTAAAGATATGGAACAATTAATTGAGTTGATGAACAAGGAATTTGTAAAAATACAGGATTTGTTTAAATCAAATAAGTTATCATTGAATATTGATAAAACTAATTTTATGGTATTTAGTAAAAAAAGATAACTTTGGATTTTTGTTTCAAAATTGATGGCATTAAAATATGTAGAGTAAATGAAGTAAAGTTTCTGGGCGTAATCATTGATGATAAACTATCATGGAAACAACATATAAATTTTGTAAAAACTAAAATATCAAAGTCCAGTGCAGTATTATATAGAGTAAGGGACTTGTTAAATAATGAAGCTTTACATTTACTTTATAATACAATTGTAGTCCCACATTTTACTTATTGTGCCAATGTTTGGGGTACAGCATGTAAATCCACAACAAGGCCTATATTTATTCTGCAAAAAAGAGCAGTAAGAATTATAACAAGAAAGAGTTATTGTCATCCTTCTAATGTTCTGTTCAGTCAATTGAAATTACTTAAGTTTTATGATTTGGTGGATTATAATATTCTTTTACTTATGTTTAAGGCCCATAATTGTTTGCTGCCATCAAACATTCAAACATATTTTGTAAAAAGGACGAGTGGTTATAATCTAAAGGGATCAGAGATCTTTGTAAAACCTAAGTACAGAACCAGTTTGAAGGGACGCTCGACCATACATGGAATAGGTTTATGGAATAATTTGGAGGATGATGCAAAAATGGAGAAGTCAATTTTTACATTTAAGAAAAAGATAAAAACTATTTTGTTGGAAAAATATAAACAACTGTTTGTCTAATTATTTTAAATGTAAAATCTGTTTGAGTTATCTACGTTGTTGCAATATTGTGATTGACTTTTTGTTTGAATTGATAGTTAAATTTATCTGTTAAAGAAGGAGCAGATTTGATAAGAATTTTTTTCTTCTTCTGCTTCCTTTCATTTTATGTTTATTTTTTTAAATTATCTCAATTGTATTTGTGTGTTTTTTTAATGGAACTGAAATGAATGAAATAAATAAATAAATTTAAAAAAAAAATGTGCTCTTGGCACCAGGACACCCTAGGCCGCAGTTCGATGATCGACTTTGTCATCGTCTCATCTGATCTGCGGCCACATGTCTTGGACACTCGGGTGAAGAGAGGGGCAGAGCTGTCAACTGATCACTACCTGGTTGTGAGTTGGCTCCGATGGTGGGGGAGGATGCCGCTCAGACCTGGCAGACCCAAACGTATTGTGAGGGTTTGCTGGGAACGTCTGGCAGAGTCTCCTGTGAGACGGAGTTTCAACTCCCACCTCCGGGAGAACTTTGAACATGTTCCGAGGGAGGTGGGGGACATTGAGTCTGAGTGGACCATGTTTCGTGCTTCTATTGTCGAGGCAGCTTACCAGAGCTGCGGCCGCAAGGTTGTCGGTGCCTGTCGTGGCGGCAACCCTCGAACCCGATGGTGGACACCGTCGGTGAGGGATGCTGTCAGGCTGAAGAAGGAGTCCTATCGGGCCTTTTTGGCCTGTGGGACCCCGGAAGCAGCTGATGGGTACCGACAGTCCAAGCGACATGCGGCTCAGGTGGTTGCTGAGGCAAAATCTCGGGCATGGGAGGTGTTGGGAGAGGCCATGGAGAATGACTTCCGCACGGCTTCGAGACGATTCTGGTCCACCATCCGGCGTCTCAGGGGGGGGAAAGCGGTACGCCACCAACACTGTTTATAGTGGGAGTGGTGTGCTGCTGACCTCAACTCGGGATGTTGTGGGTCGGTGGGCGGAATACTTTGAAGACCTCCTCAATCCCACCGGCACGTCTTCCACTGAGGAAGCGGAGCCTGAGGACTCTGGGTCGGGCCCTCCAATCTCTGGTGCTGAGGTCACCAAGGTGGTTAAAAAGCTCCTCGGTGGCAGGGCCCCAGGGGTGGATGAGATTCGCCCGGAGTTCCTTAAGGCTCTGGATGTTGTAGGGTTGTGTTGGCTTACGCGACTCTGCAATATTGCGTGGACATCGGGGGAAGTTCCCCTGGATTGACAGACCGGGGTGGTGGTCCCCCTATTCAAAAAGGGGGACCGAAGAGTGTGTTCCGACTACAGGGGAATCACGCTCTTAAGCCTCCCTGGTAAGGTCTATTCGGGGGTTCTGGAGAGGAGGGTCCGTCGGATAGTCGAACCTCGGATTCAGGAGGAACAGTGCGGTTTTCGTCCTGGCCGTGGAACACTGGACCAGCTCTACACTCTCAGCAGGGTCCTGGAGGGTGCGTGGGAGTTTGCCCAACCAGTCTACATGTGCTTTGTGGACTTGGAGAAGGCGTTCGACCGCGTCCCTCGGGGAGCCCTGTGGGGGGTACTCTGGGAGTATGGGGTACCGGGCCCTTTGATACGGGCTGTTAGGTCCCTGTATGACTGGTGTCAGAGCCTGGTCCGCATCGCCGGCAGTAAGTCGGGCTTGTTCCCGGTGAGAGTTGGACTCCGCCAAGGTTGCCCTTTGTCACCGATTCTGTTCATAACTTTTATGGACAGAAATTCTAGGCGCAGCCAAGGTTGAGGGGATCAGTTTTGGTGGCCTTAGGATTGCGTCTCTGCTTTTTGCAGATGATGTGGTCTTATTGGCTTCATCAGATCGTGATCTACAGCTTTTGCTGGAGAGGTTCGCAGCCGAATGCGATGCGGCCGGGATGAAGATCAGTTCCTCCAAATCCGAGGCCATGGCCTTGAGCCGGAAAAGGGTAGAGTGCCCTCTCCGGGTCAGGGAGGAGGTCCTACCCCAAGTGGAGGAGTTCAAGTAACTTGGGGTCTTGTTCACGAATGAGGGAAAAATGGAGCGTGAGATCGATAGGCGGATAGGTGCAGTGTCAGCAGTGAAGCGGGCGCTGTACAGGTCTGTCATGGTGAAGAGAGAGCTGAGTCAAAAGGCGAAGCTCTCAATTTACCGATCGATCTACGTTCCCACCCTCATCTATGGTCACGAGCTTTGGGTTGTGACCGAAAGAATGAGATCTCGGATACAAGCGGCCGAAATGAGTTTTCTCCGCAGGGTGTCTGGGCTCTCCCTTAGAGACAGGGTGAGAAGCTCGATCATCCGGGAGGGACTCGGAGTAGAGCCGCTGCTTCTCCACATCGAGAGGAGCCAGTTGAGGTGGCTTGGGCATCTGTTTAGGATGCCTTCTGGACGTCTCCCTGGTGAGGTGTTCCGGACCCGTCCCACCGGAAGGAGGCCCAGAGGAAGACCCAGGACACGCTGGAGGGACTATGTTTCTCGACTGGCCTGGGAACGCCTTGGGATTCCCCCGGAAGAGCTGGCCCAAGTGGCTGGGGAGAGGGAAGTCTGGGCCTCCCTACTTAGGCTGCTACCCCCGCGACCCGACCCCGGATAAGCGGAAGAAAATGGATGGATGGATGGATGGATGGATGGAGTACATGAGTGATTACGGACTTTGTGATGCATGGCGATCTCTTCACCCGAACCGTAGGGAGTATACTTTCTTCTCACCTGTCCATCACTCTTACTCTCATCTGGATTATTTTTTAGTCAGCAGCTCGTTGTTGACGGACATCTCGGACACTGAGATACACCCTATAGCTGTCAGTGATCATGCTCCTGTCTCTTTAATTCTAGCAAACAGAAAATGAATCCCAAAAAGCATAAACTGGAGATTTAATATATCATTGCTTGAAGATGTAGATTTTATCAAATATTTACAGAAGAGTGGGCTTCATATCTGGAGTATAATGACTTGCCAAGAACATCAGCATCTGTTCTCTGGGAGGCAGGGAAAGCAGTGATGAGAGGTAAAATAATCTCATTCTCATCACATAAGAAGAAAAAAGAAAATAAACATATTCAGGAATTAGAAGAAACCATTAAATTGTTAGAAGCCTCCCAAGATAAAGACATGCTGGAGAAAATGTGTAAAGCAAAATTAGAATTAAATGAACTTATTAACAAAAAAACTCAATTCTTAATACAAAGACTCAGAAAAGAAAATTTTGAGCAGAACAATAAATCAGGTAGCTTTCTAGCAAAACAGCTTAAAATAAATAAGGAAAAAACAACTATTCATGGTGTTAAAGACTTGACTGGGAATACAGTTTATGATCCTGAAAGAATAAACAGCATTTTCAGAGATTTTTATAAAGCTTTATACTCACCCCAGATAAACCCATCAGATAATGAAATTTATCAATTTCTGGATAAAATAACACTTCCTAAATTATCCGATAATCAATCAATGGAGTTGGACTCACCACTGACAACAGTGGAACTCCAGGAAGCCCTCAAAAGCATGTCCAATAAAAAAAGCTCCAGGTCCAGATGGATTTCCATCAGAGTTCAACAAAGAATTCTGGAATATCCTGGCAACACTATTTCACAGAATGCTACAGGAAACTGAGAAAAATAACAGACTTCCAGAAAATATAAACTCAGCCAACATTAGTCTCCTGTTAAAACCAGGCAAAGATCCTGTATTACCTACCAGTTATCGTCCCATATCTCTTATCAATGTTGATCTTAAAATAATTTGTAAAGCCCTCTCAAAAAGATTAGAAAAGATATCCTGATGCATGCTCAATAATCCAGGTAGAAAAATCTAAAAATGTTAAATCTGGTCCTCTGGACATTCAAAAAAACAAAACAAAGCAAATCAACAACAAAAAAAAAAATGTAGAAACGTTTCGTCTCTCATCCGAGAGACTTCCTCAGTCTGAGGAGCTGTATTCAGCTCAGTCTCTTAAATAGCACCGTCTCAGGGTGGATCAACCAGTTTTGCTGCTGACAACCAAAACCAGCTGATCACATGCTCAAGAAGGACCATTAGCATAACAATGGATCATTAGCACCTGATGGCTGTTTACTGTTCACAGAGGGCTGAGTGATACTAGCAATC
>NC_056518.1:78431-92495 GCF_014905685.2 Nematolebias whitei
GGCACCACACCGCAAAAACCCTAAAACACCTTCTTGTGTCAGGTGACCCCCACCGAACTAGCAAAATAAAAAGATTTAAAATATATAATAGGCACTAATCTGGGAGAACAAGAACTCTTACACTAATTATAATTCAAAACATTAAATCCTTAATTGTAAACAAAACACACAAATTATAATTCTAAACGTTAAATCCCTAATTGTAAGAAAAACACGCTAATTATAATTCTAAACATTAATTCCCTAATTGTAAACAAAACACACTAATTATAGTTCTAAACATTAAATCCCTAATTGTAAACAAAACACACTAATTATAATTCTAAAAATTAAATCCCTAATTGTAAACAAAACACACTAATTATAATTCTAAACATTAAATCCTTAATTGTAAACAAAACATACTAATTATAATTCAGAACATTAAACCCCTGAATGTAAACAAATAAGTCCGTGAGTATAGACAGAACACTTTGATTACATTTTCAAACCTGAATAATAATAATGACTAATAATACTGACATTCCTGAGTGTGAGATTGATCATATTAATTGTAATGCTCATTTTGTAATCGACTCAATGTAAATCTTCGCCTCCTCAGCAGAGGTAAACACCCGCGTGTTACCCTCAAACGTGATCTTCAGCCGGGCCGGGTGGAGCAGGCCGAACCGAACCCCCTCGATGTCCCGCAGCTTGCGACGACATTCCGTGAAGGCTGCCCGCGCCCGGGCCGTTTTGGCAGTGTAGTCAGGGAAAACGAAGATATTCGTACCGTTCACTTTGACCCGCTGCAACTCCCTCGCCTTCGCCAGGATTTTCACACAGTCCGCTTGGTAGTGAAACTTAGCTACAATCGGACGGGCCCGCTCGCCTGCTTTCGGTTTGGGGGCTGGGATGCGATGAGCGCGGTCCAGCAGCGGCTCCTCCTCGAGGTCGAAGGCCTCCTTTAGCATCCGAGATACCGCAGCCGTTGTCGCCGCTGATGGGGGTCATCCTCCGGAACACCAATGATGCGGATGTTCTGACGTCGAGACCGGGACTCCAGGTCATCGCACTTATCCTCCAACTGTGCCACCGTCTTAGTAAGGACGTCAACTGTTTTCTGGAGGTTCACGATGTCGTCAGTGCAGGTGGAGACGGACTTCTCTACCTCTGTTACCGTTAGCTTTAGCCCCGTGAAGCTCTCCTGCACCGCTGCTAGCCCAGACGATAGCTCCTTTTTGAAGGCGGACAGCTCGGCATTAATCGACGAGAGACTTTCACCCAGAACAGCATGGAATTCTGCTTTAATTATAGCAGCAAGGTCCTCTCGGAGAGCTACAAGTATTTCTTGCTTAAGGCTGCTGACGTCGCCCTCAGACGGAGGAGGTGATCCAGGACAGCTCGAGGCTTCACTACGAGGATTAGGCCGCAGGTGAGCGTGGATCGAACTTACCCCTTTAGTCGGTTTTGGTGGCATTTTAATGGCCAAATAGGAGGGTTATGTAAAGTGTGTAAGTTAGCTATTGTTTGCTGTCGGACTCGGGAAAAAGTGCCCAGGCATTAATCAGAGAAAAGGCTAATTCTGTAGGAGCACACCCAAACACACCTTATCTCACCGCCATTCAGCCGGAAGTCTCCAGGATCAAGATCTTTTAACAGTTTATTGACCTCACTGACTGAGAATGGAGAAAAAGAGAAGGTGTGATTAACTGAGGATTGACTTGTAGGAGGGATTTGATTTGAAGAAGTTTGGTTATTAAGTGAAGTGGCTGATTTTCCATTAGTTACTGTGTCAAATAAAGAACCAGAAGCAACAAAATGTTTGTTGAAACAGTTCAGGATCTTGTGCTTATTTGACACAGGAACAGAGTTAACGAGAAGTTGTTATGGGAGGTCAGATGATTGGGGGGTGCCTGAGAGAGATTTAATTGTTTTCCAGAATCTGTTAGGGTCATTTAGATTTTTGGAGGTCTGAGATAAGAAATAGTTGCGTTTTGCTGCTTTGACAGCAGTTGTACATTTATTCCTCATCTGTCGAAAACTCAACCAATCAGTGTCTGAGCCAGATTTTCTCGCTGCAGCCCAAAGATGATCTCTCCTGTGCAGGAGGTCAGCTAGCTCTGGAGTAAACCAGGGGCTGTCTCGTCCCTTTATTCTGAACTGACGAAAAGGAGCATGTAAGTTCAGGAAATAAATGAAATTATTATGGAAATAGTTCCAAGCAGAGTTCACATCATCAATTAACAGAATACGATGCCAGTCAAAGTGAGACAGATCCCAGAGGAATGACTGTTCACAGAAATGTTTCAGATCCCTTTTTTTAATTAATCTGGGCTTAGAAGGTGGAAGTTTATTATTTCTTAAAGCCGCTGTCACACAATGATCACTCAAAAGATCAGCGAATACACCTGTACCAGGGAATTTGTGAGGCATATTAGTTAGAAACAGGTCTAAGATGGAGGAATTGTCAGGGTGGCTTTTATTTAATCTGGTGGGGGAGTCGATCAGTTGGGTTAAATTAAAAGACAAGCAACATTCCTTGAATTTGTCACAGAGGGGGGGGTCGACTTACACCAATCAATGTTGAGATCTCCAGCTAAAAAGACCTCTGTGAATTTTAAATTACCAAGGAATTCCTTCATGGCATTTAATGCCTCAGGTGAAGCTGAGGGGGGGTGGTAGCAGCAGACTACAGTTAAAACTTGGCCTCCATTCAAGGTGATGTTTACAGATAAGGCTTCAAACTGATTTGGAATGGTTTTGGAAATCACAAGACTTGAAACCAGGGTATCTCTAATAATGACTCCACCCCCCTTTTTTGACGATCACAGCGGTAGATGTTAAATCCATTGATTGCCACGTCATTATTCATTACAGATTTGTTGAGCCAGGACTCAGAAATAAAGATAACATCAGCCCCAGAAGAACTGACCAGGATTTTCACAGCATCAAGTTTTTTCAGAAGGCTACGAGCGTTTACATGCAGAAAATGAAGCCCAGAGGCATTTTTAAAGTCATTTGGTGTGCTGTAATTAATGGGGGGTCCAGTGTTGGGTTGAATTCCTGAGAGCAGTAACAACATTATTATCAGACATTTTCTTGGGTTTTTTGTGACTGATGTGTGATTACAGGAGTTAACAGTGTGGCAATTTTCCCCCATAATTGAACCATGAGAAACATTAATGAAGACGCGATCATTCAGAACCCAAAAACAGTGAAAGTTGCAGTGATGGACAGATTCAGGTGTATTAACAAGATTCAGTGACTCCAGATAATCTGAGAACTGAAAATAGTGACAGTAATATGAATGATGCAGAAAAGTTTCAGACCATAAAACGTCACAGTTCAAATGGGCAAACAAACCCGACGAGGTGGCCCAACTGCAGTTTGAGTCAGGCTGAGGGGGGCTCCGGCCCCCCTGTGAAGAAGGATGGATGGATGGATGGATGCTCCCATGAGAAACAGAAGCTGGGTCCAGAATCAACAGGCCGAAACAGAAACAGAAAATTCACAGCAAATAGCAGAGCGAGCTGTCAGAAAATCCTCCTGAAGTGAAAGGCATGGTCCAAGTTCGTTTCAGGTCAACAGGTGCCAACAACGTGATCCGGAATAAAATTAATTATTATCCAGGTGAGTTTGGATGGAGGCCTGCAGCAGCTCCGATACAAACTCCGAACTTCACTCGAGCACCACGCAGCCCTGCTCCTCCACGCTGCTCCTCCACGCTGCTCCTCCGCTTCTCAGCACCCGACAGCACGGGGCACCCCCGGTGAAAAACGAGACTGACCGGAGAGGCTGAGGCTGAAGTCGGCAACTGGTCCGGTCCGGTTCTGCTCCAGTTCGGCTCCGGCGCTCCAAGCACGAGAGACGAAGAGGCTGAAGGTATCCCTGGCCCGGTTTTGCTCCGGTCCGGCGGCCCAGTCTGGCAGCGCGGTTCTGCTCCGGTCCGGCAGCCCGGCGGCGCGGTTCTGCTCCGGTCCGGCGGCGCTTCAAAGCACCGGAGCGTCTCCTCCAGGTGAACACAACGACTCTACGGAGGTGGATCGTCTTTCAGTAAAAGTAACGGGCTGCTCACTGAAGCTGAGACCGGCTCTGTAGAAGACGAATTTCCCCACAGCCACCTCGATTCGGTTCTGGTCCAATTCGAGGGACACAGGTACACTTCCCCCACACCTATGGAAACACCACGAGGGCCAGTCCAGCTGAAAACCAGCGAAATACCACCCGGCGATATTTGTCGGAACCAGGTAGAACCACAAATGTCCAGATAAGAGTTCGTTGAGGTCCAGAGAGAGAGAGAAAAAACACCAGACCTTCGTGCGTCGACTCCCCAGCTCGAGGGGTCACCTGGCCGGCAGGGTGTGCTCAGAGTGACCGATGGGGGGGGGAGCGGCCGATCGGTCCAGGGCCAAAATTATTATTTTTTTTTTTTTTTTTTTGGACGGTCCCGTCCGGCTCTCTGAGTCACTGAACACTGAATTCGGTTGGAAGGAGGACCAACTTTAGTCCGGTTCGAAAAACGGGTCAGTTTGATGATAAAAGACTGCAGAGAAGCCGGAGGGAGCTGCTGTCCATCAGCTCGCCGGAAGTGTTTAAAATGTTCTGAGTTGCAACACAACAGTAAAGATTTCACATTAATTAAGTATGCTGATGACATTGCCCTAGTTGCTGGTCTGAAAGACACCAACAGTCCCTCCTACTCCCAGCTCATAGACCAGCTCTCTATCTGGTTTGATGACAGTTTCCTGGCCCTTAATGTCAATAAAACCAAGGAACTTTGTTTGGGAGGTAGATGGGGAGCAGCCAGCACCAGACCTACTTTTAGGCCTTCTATTATAAAAGGGCAGGAAGTAGAGCAGGTGACTAATTTTAAATACCTTGGAACAATAATTGACAACAAGTTGACCTTTGAACCCAACACTGACTATATTTACAAAAAAGCTAGACAGCGTCTCCACCTTCTGTATAAGCTAAGGAGCTTTAATGCAAGCAAAATTACTTTGCAGTTGGTGTACAGGTCACTGGTTGAAAGTGTTGTTTCATTTAATATTGTCTCATGGTATGGGAACCTCCTAGCCAGAGACAGGAACAAGTTGTCCCGGGTGGTCAGACAAGGTAATAAAGTCATTGGTCATCAACAAATGACACTTACAGACCTGTACAGTCAGGTTCTGGGAAAAAAGGCAATCCAGGTTTACAATGACCCAACTCATCCACTGCAACCATTATTCAGGTTGGTACCATCTGGTAGAAGACTCCTGGTTCCTTTAGCAAAGAAAAACGGGTACAAAAAGTCATTTGTTCCCTCTGCGGTGAATGTACTTAACAAGGTTCTATTTAAACGCAGCCTCACATAACAAACCACTGTCTGCTGAGATGTTTTCATATTCTAATGTATTGTGTATTTTAGAATGGTTTTAACTGAATGTTTTAAATTGATTTAGCAAAGTTTGGTTTTAAGTTTTTTAGAGTTTTTAATCACATTTTTATTTTGTTTTATAAGCCATATGTCAAAGACAAATCTCCATTTCATTGAATGTTATGGACAATAAAGTTGAATTGATTGATTGATTGATTGATTGTCGCCTAGTGGACATGGGGTGGCCTCTACATCTTGCGGGAGACCCATCCTCTCTAAGCGGGTCTGCTCAGCAGCCAGACCCACATGTGCTGACCTATTTCTGGGTAACTCCTGATCGCTCCTCCCGCCTGGAGGAGAGCATCCCCCCTCCATGACAGTTTCCACGGGCATCCCGATAATAGGCGTCGTAGAACCGGAACCCTGGTGCGTTCACGTGCTCGGTAGCCACCAGGAGAGCTGTCAATCCCTCCTCCTGAACTTGGTTCAAAAAACCGTAATATCAGAGGCGCTGGGGGAACATGTAAAATCGTTTTTGGCCATGGGTTATGAGCGAACACATCCAACCCCCAGTGGTGGTTCGTCTCGTGGACTCAGTGAAGACCATAGTTGACACTGAGCATTTCCTCGTGTCGCAAACAGGTCCACGGCCGCTTTGCCAAATTCCTGCCACGTCTGGGCCATCAGACTGAGGTGGAGGGTCCACTCCCCATGATGCGGACTGCCCCTGGATATCACATCTGCCTCTTGTACAGAACACCGGGGATGTACACTGCTCTGATGGAGAGCAGATTTTGGTGTGCCCAACACAGTACTTTCCTTGCAATGTGTAACATTTGGGCTGCGTTGATTCTGTAGCACAGGAACAAAGTGTTAAATCACATTCAGAACCGTGCAACCCTCCAGAACATTTATATGAGCTGTTGTGAGAAAGCCACAGCGCCCCTACAGCTCAAGATAGGCATGTTACCCCTCAACCTGACACCGGTGCGTCTGTGAGGACTGACACATGTGACATAGGTCTGCTGAGGGGGGCTCCCTCCAACAAAAACCAGGGGTTTTCCCAGTGTTGGAGGTCTGCTCTCACAGAGGGAGGAACAGTGATCGTCCACCTCTTTCTTGCCTCACCAGATCCATGCGTTGACAACATCCTGTTTAACAGCTTTATGATGAAAAATATCTGTTATTACTCTGCCCGGTTTTACGTGGCGGAGCTGGGCTCTTAGAGAGTCGATTCTCGTCTGTTGATACACGAATAAACAAGTTTAGCCCCACTCCCAGATAAGAATCGTCTGGGCCGGGAGGATCGAACTTTTCAAATTTTATGGCGAAGCCCAGAATTGGCAGGTGTGACGTCAACATCTGAGCCTGAGCCAACATGTGAAGCAGTCTGCCCACGATCGCCTTGTTGAAAAACTGACAGGTCCACATCGGTCTCGTTCCTCTAGTCCGTTTGGAACCAGGAAGTAACGTGAGTAACAACCTGTGTTTCCCTCTCCGCTGGGAAACCCATGGACTTATGCCTTTAGGGATGAGACCTGGTCTGGTGATGGCAGAACCGTCTCTAAAACTCCTCCAAGTGGAGGGGGTCGGGCTGCAAGTTGCAACACATAACCCCTGCTATCAGCTTTGACCATCTTTGCCTGGTGAGAAAGCTCGCAGCCACTCCGCATAAAGTCCGTGGGGTGGACGCGTGTTTGGGTGGTGCGTCATGTTTTAACGGATGTCAGTCAATCCACTGCCTCTACTGCTGTCATGAGCTGCGGGAGTGTGTTCTGCGTGACCCACAGGCGAAGCTCGGCTCTGAGCGCATCTGTGTGCTGCACTTGACTGCGGATCCACATTCTTTTCTATGTGGAACGGTGTGTGTTGAGGAGAGGCGTGTAAAAACTGTTGACGCCGTGGGAGCGCGCGTTGACTCCACTGTGGTGAGATGCGTGCCGCTTCTGCCGAGAGCGAGATACGTTACTGGGCTTGTACAGCGATCTCACGTTTATGTTGACGTGAGCGGTGAGCGCTGAACACTGCGTGCGCGCCTTCATAACGCAGCGCCGTATGAGTGAAGGCTGCTCGCACAGCAGGAGCGCACGTTGGCAACGTTTTGTGAGGGGTGTGCAGCTTGGGCTGAAAAAACAAGTTATTCCACTGACACTCGTTGTGCGGCCACTTTCACTTATGACTGTTGTGTCATGTGGGCGTCTCGCCTTGCTTGGAGTGACGTTGATTGAAACAGCCTTAAAAAAGGCCACCGGCTCATTCGTGTGGGGTGTGTGTGACGGAGCCGCTGTCAGGTCATCGAGCTGACAGACTGGCTAAAAAGACACTTCATCATAAAATGATGTTTTATTCCCACAGTCGTGTCATCTTCACACACATCCAGCAAACCGTCATACAGTCATCTCCCCCTAGGCTCTGTGGTTTGTTGTCCTAGGGCACCCGCGTTGGCAATCTCCGGGAAAAGTTGAACTTCCGGATATCGGAGATGTCTGACGGGCGGGGCTGACGTAGCAGAGCTGGGAGGCGTTGTACAGCCATGGAACATCTTGAAAGTGATCTCTCGTTGATGAGGGCCCTCCAACAAAAAGCTTTCTGCAGCTCCTCTGAGAAGGAGGTGGAATGACGGGCCAGGTGAACATCTGGGAAACCTCATCCTCCGGCTGCAATGCGAGACCGACAGACAACAAAGAGGTGCACCGGTTGAGGATGACGTCAGCTGCCCTGCAGAGGGAGCATACGTCTCCTCCCGCCTCTGAACGTGTACGCCAACAGCATAACATGTTGTTCGCTGCAGCCGCCTGGAAACATACGCTGGTGAGCTCGGTTGGAGAGTGATGTCACCGTCTAGTTATGCTATCCGGAGGCATGGGCCGCTGGTCCAACCTGGACATCTTGCTCCGAGAAAAGCCTCCATCAAGGCTCAGCTCCCGGGGGCACTGAGGGAATTTCCGCTCGGTGAACCCCTCCACTCTGGTGATGGGCGCGGATGTGGGAATCGGCGCCCTATTCTACCAGGACCGGCTGCAGCCTCGTCCCAGAAGGACGTCACCGCTGGGAAAGCGAGGCCAGATGGGGATCAGGATGACGTGCCGGAGTGGAGCCCAGAAACCTTCCCGCTGGATCATCCGAACTGGCGAGGGAGGCGAGGGACGTAAAAAAGGTCCCTTCATGTCAGCCGCCTCCTGGATTAAGCCGGGCAAACTCCAGAGGGCGCCGGCGGCTGGGAGCGGTGTGGTCGCCGATGCGAAACAAGGTGGGTGGGGGGGTGAGCATTTGCTCAACCCCCCTCTACCGACACTACGCTCTCCAGAAGGGAATGAGCAGTGGGGGCTGCTGCTGACGTCGCCTGTCCCAGAGGAACCATCCAATTCGCTCCGAGGGTCGGTGATAAGAGAAAAATTACAAGATGGCGTCGTCCAGCGTGTAGTGACCTGCCACTGAGAAATACACCTCGGCGCTTACCTTGAAACAAGACTGCTCGTCTGCTTCCCTCGGGGAGGAGAACTCACCGGGACGACAGGAGGTTGACATAATGGGCCAGGCAGTCTTAACAAAGGTTGGTCAGCTATACATCTTTCCTTCTTCGTTCTTCTGACAGTGCTATTAGCTCACTGAAGAAAAATGGGAGCCGATTACCCGCTCTTAACATAATTTATACAGACTGGGTGGGGCCCACACAGCAGGTGGGCGTGGACTAAATTTTTCAGTGTAATGCTTCGCATAACGGGATAAAACCCATCAGCGACAGCCTTAAAGGGCGAAGCCTATATGAAATAGAACTTCAGATTCGCCAATTAGAAATTGAAGCAGAGAAGGAGATAAAAGTAAAACCGCTTGAAGTGGAAGCCATGAGGCTTTCACAAAGACAAACTTTGTCAAGTTCTTCTGTTTATCCTGGTCCTCTGCAGGTGTCATCAGATAAACACAAATTTGATGTAAACAAAAATATTGCTTTAGTGCCAAACATTTAGGGAGACGTAAGTTGATTCCTATTTTAATGCCTTTGAAAGGATTGTAACAGCACTAGAATGGCCAAAGGACATGTGGGCTGTGCTACTGCAATGCAAGTTAGTGGGGAAGGCTCAAGAGGTGGTATCGTCTCTTTCCACTGAGGACAGCATGAGGTATGAAAATTTGAAAGAGTCTATATTTTGTGCTTATGAGCTTGTGCCGGAAGCCTACAGGCAAAAGTTTAGAAATCACAAGAGGTCTAGTGGTCAAACGCATCTAGAGTTTGCCCGAGAGAAAGGGATTCTTTTTGAAAAATGGTGTGCTGGTAATGAAGTTAAGGGAAACTTTGAATCTCTTCGTTAGTTAATCTTGTTGGAAGACTTTAAACATGCATTACCAGAGAAAATTTTTTTTTCTTGAATGAGCAAAAGGTTGACTCACTGTCAAAAGCAGCCATTTTGGCTGATGAGTTTATACTGACACGTAAAAATGTGTTCACTTCCTCACCTCATCCAGAAAAGGTTTTGGACACCCGGTCCTCAAAACCTGAACCGGGTCAATCTGAGACCAAGGTCAAATCATTTTCATCACGTGAAGCACGGGAATGCTTCTATTGTCACAGAAAAGGTCACGTCATCGCTGACTGCCTTTCTCTGAAGAAAAAGACCTCATCACCTCCAACAGAGGGGATGGGTTTGCTTAAAAATGTGTCTGTTCCCAGCCGCCTAAAGTCTGAAACTGAGGATACTAAATTGGAACCTTGTTTTAAACCCTTTTTTATGCAAGGTTTCATTTCCTTGACGGGGGATCCAAAGGATGACCAACCGGTAAAAATATTAAGGACACCGGAGGTTCTCAGTCTATCCTTCGGGAGTGTATTTTGCCTTTGTCTGTCCGGTCATCTTGTCAGTCAAGTGTAGTAGTCCAAGGTATTGGAATGACTGTTGTGTCTACACCTTTGCATAATGTTCACATCGATTCATCTCTTGTAAATGGCTTTTGCAGAGTTGCTGTCCTACTCACTTTAACCATTAAGGGGGTTGATCTCATTCTGGGGAATGACTTGGCTGGTGGGAAGGTGTTGCCGGTGCCTGAGGTTCTGGACATGCCTAACACAAGCTCTGAGTTGGAGCAACCAACATCTTCTGATATTTTTCCTGCTTGTGTGGTAACAAGATCCCAGTCAAAGAAATATGACATTGATTTGTCTGACTTTTTCCTAGCAGTGGAACAGTTGCTTGAAACTGTTGGATCAGATGTTAATCTTACTAACAAATCTGAAAAGGGGTCATCTTTGTCTTTTCTTCCGATGAACACCCCTAATTACACACTCCCAGAAAACTCTGTAGTTCTTTGAGATTGGTGGGGACTTTGAGGTTGTCTAGGCCTTGGGTGCGAGTCAATTGTGGTTGTACTCCGTCCGGACCTACTAGGAGGCCAACGTAGTCCACCTTGGTTCTGCACCACTGGCACTTTGACAGTGAGATTTTAGCACCAGCAGTTGTTAGCTGATCTAGGACGTGGTCGATCTCAGCCAAATGAGAGTCCAGTGTTGGCTGCCTCAAAAGGATGTCGTCCACGTAGATCAGTGTCCCACGCTCGCGGGCGTCTGGACATGCTTTGTTCAAAAAGATGTTGAACTCTGCAGGTGAGTTAGCGTAGCCAAAGGGACACCTGGTAAAGGTGTATTGTCGGCTGCCAAAAGTGAAAGCTAGTTTGTGTTGGTCCTCGGCGCGCACAGGGATGGTCCAAAAACCAGAGGCAACGTCGAGGGTAGAGAAGTACTTACCATCGGTGACCTGGTGCTGATAACGCCAAGGTCGCGAGTTCGATCCCCGTACGGGCCACCAGTATGTAGTGAGAGAGCCGAGAGATGGATTTAGCTCAGGGGTGCTCTCTTACATTGTATAATATATGGACTAGTTCAAGTACATGATATTATACTTAATTTAAACGGATTCTTTCATTTTTCTGGACTAAGTGATCTTATGCTTAGAAGTACTGTGTCGGAGATGGTCTAATCAGTGACGTGAGACGTTAATTTTCTTTGACCCATCAAAATGAATGTGGTCATTTATTAACAGAATCAAAATTTAACATCAAACATTGTACACTTGATTATTCTGATTGAATGCAATAACACAGCTTAATTAATGAGCTTTACAATGAGAAATCATACGGCCATGATTTCTCACTTGCAGCTAAAAACAACAGACATATCTGAAGATATCTGGATTAATTACTGGCAAGATAGAAGAGTTTTAAAGATGGGGAATGAAGGAGTTTAAATGGAGAGAAAAGATGTGGATGAGGATGTATGTCTGTAGACCAGAACAACACGCTCCTTTCAAGCGCAGTTTGCCTGTGGTACACTGGTAGTGAAGCTCATGATGACTCTTTTACCTTGGCAGAGGATGAATCAGCTGCAGTAAGAGGTCCCTGGTACGCTACCTTTCAGCGTCTCCTCAGGGCGGCTGCGACTCGGCAGAAGTCGTGAGAACTCGTTCCACAGAACAAACTTCCTCAGAAGTTATAAGGCATTCACCGGGTGGAGCCACAGCGAGGCATCGTGGCTCCTACAGGAACTCCAGCCGAACTCCATCAGTACCAGAAGAACTAACGGGACTCTGAGAAGACTCAGAGGAACTCAGAACTTCTGTTCTCTCTCGGAACTTTGGTTCATGTCTCCCAGAACTTCTGTTCTCCTGTGCTCCCAGAACTTCTGAGACTAGGAAGTGTCGACCTTTAAAGAGTTCTGTTTCCGGTCCCTTTTGGGAAGTCCTTATTGGTTGAAAGAACCAACAGGGGTGTGGTTTTAGTGACGTAAGAGGGTTACTACGAGTCAGAAAAACAGTGAGATGTTTAGGAACAGACAGAGAAATGTTTAGGAGCGGACAGAGAAATGTTTTGGCGAAGTGGGGGGACACAGGTGCCATTAGCTTCTTATTTCTGTCTGAGAGGTTTAAAAACATGACAGTTCGTTCCAATAACTTCTTTCTGACTTTCGACCGACATCACTACTTCTCATTTCAGACAGAAGATCAAAATGCATAATTACTCTGTAACAGACATTAACTTGATTTCTACTTTGAATGAGGATTAAAAAATCATTAATACTGTTTCACAGTTGATTTAAAACGAGTAGTTCACTTCAACATTTAAAATGATTTGAACTAAGCACAATTTTGATTATCAAGACATTTGTAAAAATAGTAATGACAATATAAAAAGAGAGTGTTCTTTCAATTGATTAGTGCAGGATACAATTAGAAAGTCTCTGGATGAGCTAATTTGTATTTCTGGATTCAAATCAATGAAATAACAGTTCCTGTCCCATTAAGGTCTTCAGGGTCAGGTTTTGACCAGAGGCTTAGTTCACTACAAAGTGCTGACAAAATTAAGTTACCAGCTTCTAGAGAGGAATTTATTGTTGCACAGAAACAAGAGGCCTCTTTTTTGAAATGTTTGTCTTCTGTTCTTACCCAGGAGGGATCCAAAGAAAATAAAGTGGTGTATGTTGTTGAGGACGGTCTTCTGTTGCGGTGCTGGGCAGGTGACAACTTTGAAGATTGGGGTGCAGTTTATCAGGTTGTTGTACCAAAAGTTTTCCGCTTGCAGGTGCTAGCATTAGCACATGATCACCCCCTATCAGGACACTTGGGCATAACTAAAACTTATAATAATGTCCTCAAACTTTTTTCTGGCCAGGACTCAAGTCTGATGTTTCACATTATTGTCATACTTGCCATGTTTGCCAAGTGGCTGGCAAACCAAATCAAGTAATTCCCCCTGCTCCCTTGTCACCGATTCCAGTAATGGGTGAACCATTTGAAAGAGTGATTGTTGATTGTGTGGGACCTTTGCCAAAATCAAAATGTGGAAACCAATTTATTCTAACAATAATATGTGCTTCCACTTGATTTCCAGAAGCAGTGCCCCTGCAGAGGATTACTGCCCTTGTCATTACCAAAGCGCTAGTAAAGTTTTCAGTATTTGGACTTCCCAAAGTTGTCCAAACTGACCAGGGAACCCACTTTAAGTCTAGAATCTTTGCCCAGGTACTGAAAGCATTAGGTGTGAAGCATGTAACATCAAGCTCTTACCATCCTGAAAGTCAGGGTGTGCTTGAAAGGTTTCACCAGACGTTGAAGTCCATGTTACTCAAGTACTGTATGGACTCTGTTGTGGTTTCCACCACAATCGTGTTCAAGACAGCTGAGACGGTCACCTTAGTTCAAAAGATTTATTTGACAAACAGGAGTTACAGATATTCAGCGATAAACATTTACATTTGTTAAATATATGCATATATTGGAGCATTAAAAGAACGAACCCTCTCGGTCTGTGCTCTCCCGGAAATGCTCGCTGGACGTATGTTATTTCTGGCTTTTATCAAAGTTTGAGAAGGCTAGCTTTCTGATTGGTTCTGGGGTTGCTATAGTTACGGGTCTAGCCCGCCCCCTCAAGGCCCTTTCTTACTGCATTCCAGAGATAAGTTTTATGACACCCTGGTCTCTGTAAAATCAAGTTCTTTATTCATGTTAATGTGTTAGTCTGCTTTATTGGTAATTAGTGTGTCACGATTGCTACACGAATAATTAATCACTATTAATTATTACCTACCTTATGTATATGTGTTAATCAATAAGTCTGTTGAAGGCCCCCAGAACCTGGTGATTCTCTGCTTTAAGGCAGATACATAATAGGACGATTTGTTTCCTTGTCTGCGTTTAGACTGTTAACACTCTGTTGTGGAGCATCTAATCATGAATTAT
>NC_056518.1:92595-93400 GCF_014905685.2 Nematolebias whitei
TATTATTAGTCATTATTATTATTCAGGTTTGAAAATGTAATCAAAGTGTTCTGTCTATACTCACGGACTTATTTGTTTACATTCAGGGGTTTAATGTTCTGAATTATAATTAGTATGTTTTGTTTACAATTAAGGATTTAATGTTTAGAATTATAATTAGTGTGTTTTGTTTACAATTAGGGATTTAATTTTTAGAATTATAATTAGTGTGTTTTGTTTACAATTAGGGATTTAATGTTTAGAACTATAATTAGTGTGTTTTGTTTACAATTAGGGAATTAATGTTTAGAATTATAATTAGTGTGTTTTTCTTACAATTAGGGATTTAATGTTTAGAATTATAATTAGTGTGTTTTGTTTACAATTAAGGATTTAATGTTTAGAATTATAATTAGTGTGTTTTGTTTACAATTAGGGATTTAATGTTTAGAACTATAATTAGTGTGTTTTGTTTACAATTAGGGAATTAATGTTTAGAATTATAATTAGCGTGTTTTTCTTACAATTAGGGATTTAACGTTTAGAATTATAATTTGTGTGTTTTGTTTACAATTAAGGATTTAATGTTTTGAATTATAATTAGTGTAAGAGTTCTTGTTCTCCCAGATTAGTGCCTATTATATATTTTAAATCTTTTTATTTTGCTAGTTCGGTGGGGGTCACCTGACACAAGAAGGTGTTTTAGGGTTTTTGCGGTGTGGTGCCATTTGGCTGTAAGGCTAAGTTTTCTGATGACTCCCGTTGGAGTCTGCACAGCCCCTTCGTTTGGGGAAGGGCTAAGTGCGATTATGGGGGGGGGGGGGGG
>NC_056518.1:93500-107456 GCF_014905685.2 Nematolebias whitei
AACGCCTGAACCCAGACATAATATTCCTACAGGAAACACATTTGCAAAATTCAAATCAAGTCAGGCTCAAATATCCATGGACTGGGGAGATTTATCATTCGAGCTTCAACTCAAAAGCTAGAGGAGTTGCCATAATATTTAATAAGAACATTCATTTTACAGCATCAAGAATAATGAAGGATATAAATGGCAGATTTCTTATAATTGCAGGCTCCTTGTTCCACACTCCTGTTTTATTAGTAAACATTTATGCACCAAACTTTGATAAACCAGATTTTATAAACAATCTAGTTAGCACACTTCCATATCTTGATACTCATTTGTTAATTCTAGCTGGAGACCTGAATTGTGTAATGAATCCATCATTAGATCGCTCCTCTTCTCGGTCCTATACACAGTCTAATATGTCTAAATCTATTTTGGATTTTGTGTCCCAAAATGGATATGTAGATCCATGGAGGACACGGAATCCACTAACAAGGACCTATTCTTTTTACTCTCAAATACACCAATCCTATTCCCGTATAGATTATTTTTTTGTTGATAGCTCTTTAATGCAGAGAGTCACGTCTTCTGAATACTATCCGATTGTTATTTCAGACCATTCTCCTCTAAGCATTGATATAAATTTTATAAACAAACCCAATTCTAGTCCTCGTTGGAGATTTAATACTCTCCTGTTATCAGATGAGCCATTTAATAAATTCATCTTATCATCAATTGATGATTTTCTAAGGTTCAATAAGAGCGATACAATTTCTCCCTCACTACTATGGGAAACATTAAAAGCTTATCTTCGGGGTCAGATTATTTCTTTTTCAGCTAATATTAATAAAAATCTACGCACTAAGATATCAGAAATATCAACAAAAATTCAGAATATTGATAGGCAAAATGCCGTTAATCCGTCACATGATTTGCTGAAACAGCGACAGGATCTTCAGATGGAACTTGATCTTTTAACTACATCTGATGCGGAGCGACTCTTGATACGATCTCGAGCCACTTATTATGAACATGGGGAAAAACCAAGTAGACTTCTGGCACATCAATTGAAACGAAAAGCCGGCTCTCACATAATATCACAAATCAACGATCGGTCGGGCAATCTTGTTTCAGATCCTGTCTCTATTAATGATACTTTTAAAAAATTCTACTGCAATTTGTATAAGTCTGAACTACAAGCAAGACTCAAATGAGCTATGTGCCTTTCTTCAGGATATTGACATACCTAGGATAGACAAATTGCTTTCTGACCAACTTGAAGCTCCCATTAAATTAGAAGAAATATTTGCGTCAATTAAGGATATGCAAAGTGGTAAAACACCTGGCTCAGATGGTTTCTCTGCCGAATTTTTCAAAAAATTTAAAGATAAAATAGCCCCTCTTCTTCTTGAGGTTTATAATGAGTCATTTGGGCAGGGCTTGTTGCCTCCCACCTTGACTCAGGCCTCAATTTCTCTCCTGTTAAAGAAGGATAAGGATCCTACTGCCTGCGAGTCCTATAGACCTCTTTCACTTTTGAATGTGGATTTTAAGATTTTGTCTAAAGTACTCGCGACTCGGCTTGAGACAGTTCTCCCTCGGATTATTTCACAAGAACAGAATGGATTCATTAAAGGTCGCCAGTTGTTTTTTAATACTCGTACACTGTTGAATACAATTTTTTCAACTCATTCCTCTAAATCTCCTGAAGTGATAATTTCTCTTGATGCCGAGAAAGCCTTTGATCGAGTGGAATGGGAATATCTCTTTGCTGTTCTTAATGGGTTTGGTTTTGGAGAGAGGTTTGTGTCTTGGATCAAGCTACTTTATACATCCCCTCAAGCATGTATTCTCAGTAATTCCGTCCAATCTGATTATTTTACGGTGGGACGTGGTACTAGACAGGGTTGCCCTCTTTCTCCCCTCTTGTTTGCGTTAGCCATTGAACCCCTATCCGTTGCTCTAAGATCCCTTTCTTCTTTTCATGGAATCGTCCGCTCTGGTGTCGAGCTTAAATTGTCCTTATATGCAGATGACCTTCTCCTGTATGTCTCTGACCCTTTACGGAGTCTTCCCCCAATTTTAAATATTCTAGAAAAATTTGGATCATATTCTGGCTATAAAATTAACTCACTTAAAAGTGAATGCTATCCAGTGAATTCATTAGCTTTAAAGCTTAAGCCTTCTGATATTCCTTTTAGGCTCAGTCCCTCGGGATTTAGGTACTTAGGAATTAATATTACACGTACTTTGCCCTCAATGTTTTCTCAGAATTATGCCTCACTAGTTTCCCAAATTGCATCAGATTTACAGAGATGGAACTCTCTCCCTCTTTCATTGATTGGTAGGATTAATATTATCAAAATGAATGTGCTACCTAGACTTTTGTTTTTATATCAAAATATCCCTCTGTTCTTGCCCAAACAGTTCTTCAGGTCCCTGGATCAGATGGTCTCATCTTTTTTATGGAACGGAAAGGCCCCCAGAATGAGACTTTCTTTATTACAACAGTTCACCACAAACGGGGGTCTTTCTCTACCTAATTTTACAATGTATTACTGGTCCTCACATATCCATAAACTGACTTATTGGTTAAATTCACCTGATCTGATTTGGTGTAAACTTGAAATTCAGTCGATTTCTGCATCTTTTTCGCCCGCTTCAATTATTTATTCATCATTACCAATTAAATTATCCTCAGTTACTACAAATCCTATAGTGCTCTCAACACTCAGGATCTGGTCACAATTTAGGTCCCACTTTAAATTTGTATCACCCTCTAATAAAATGCCGTTACTAAAGAATCACATTTTTTCTCCAGCATCTAATAATGCTGCCTATAGAATTTGGTATGAGAAAGGTATTAGAACAATGAGAGACCTGTACGAAGATGGTTTATTTCTTAGTTTTTCAGAATTGTCTTCTAAATTTAATCTACCCACTTCACATTTGTTTCTTTACTTCCAAATTAGGCATTACGTTTCATCGCAGTTTCAAAATTTTCTAACTTTGCCTACTGACCCACCATGGGTTGAACTCTTAGTTTTGAGCCCCAATTTGAAATCTCCTCTTTCAATTATTTATGGAAAACTTATGGCAATAGAGGCCGATTCATCGGGTAAAACTAGAACTGCATGGGAACGTGAACTGGGTGTTAAACTATCAGATTCATGGTGGGATAAAGTTATTCTCAGCATACGTCAGAGTACACCATGTGCCAGACTACAGTTAATACAATTTAAAGTAATAAATAGAGTACACTTCTCAAAAACACATTTATCTAAAATGTTTCCCTCAATACCAGACCAGTGTGATAGATGTCAGACTTCACCTTGCAACTTAAGTCATATGTTCTTTTTCTGCCCAAAACTGCAAGGGTTTTGGAAATATTTTTTCTCCATACTCTCAGGAGTTTTTAAGATTCAGTTTCAAAGTGATCCACTTATTGCTATTTTTGGAGTTCCTGGGACCACACTTAATCTATCCCGTCAGCAGGGGGAGGTCTTGGCCTTTAGCTCTCTCCTTGCCAGACGTTGTATTTTGCTCGCCTGGAAATCTCCCACACCACCATCCACATCACAATGGCTTAATACTGTAAGATCATACTTGAAGATGGAAAAAATTTTACTAACAGTGAAAGGTAGTTCAGAAAAATTTACCCACAAGTGGACACCCTTTGTGTCATATGTAAAATCTTTACCTTCATAGCGTATAGACTGATATGATTGACTCATCACATTACCATGTGACTTGTTTTTAGAGGATAAATGAAAGACTGAAATACTGTTTTCCTTTTGGTTTGTTGGGTCCCTCCTGTTCGTTCCTCCTCCCCCTCTCTCTCTTTTTTTTTTTTTTTTTTTTTCTCTCTCCTTTTTTTTTTTCTTTCCTTATTTTGTCTTGTTTTTGGTTAAGGGGGGAAGGGGAGGGAGGGGAAGAGGGGAGGGAGGGGGGGAAAGGGGGAAGAAAAAAAAGAAAAAATTGGAGAAGTCATGTAAATTTTGTATAATGTATGTAATGTCAATTATATATTCTCCTGATAAATAAAAATTAAAAAAAAAAAAAAGATCTTGATCCTAAAAAATCTGCAGGTCCAGATGAACTTCCACCTTATTTCTTAAGGCTGGCTGCTCATATCATCACAGTCTCTGTGACCCACATCTTCAATCTCTCCATAAGACAAAACTCCATCCCAGACACTTGGAAAACAGCCTTTGTTCTTCCTTTGCTGAAGGGAGGAGACCCCACCTCACTGAACAACTATCGACCAATCTCTAAACTCTGTATTTTAGCCAAGATTCTAGAAAAACTGATAAACTCTCAAATCAAAAATTACCTGGACTCATTTAACATCTTACCTCCACATCAATCTGGTTTCAGGAAACAACACAGCACAACCACTGCTTCACTGAAGGTTCTTAATTATGTTGTTGAAGCACTGGATGCTAAGGATTATTGTGCTGCACTTTTCTTAGACCTGTCTAAAGCTTTTGACACTGTGGATCATAACATCTTGTGTCATAAACTCTCAGAAATCGGTTTCTCAGATCACACCATTGGTTGGTTCTCTAACTATCTTTCAGACCGGAGGCAATGTGTTCAACATAATGGTACTTCCTCCAGTTATTTAACAGTCAACAATGGTGTACCACAAGGCTCAGTCTTAGGACCCACCCTCTTTACAATCTACATACATAATATAGGTAAAAACATCCCTAATGCATCCATACATTTCTATGCTGACGACACAGTTGTTTATTGTCGAGCTAAAACAGTTGCTAAGGCTTTCCAGCTTTTGAAATCTGCATTTAACTACATCCAGACTGATTTGTTCCGCCTCAAACTTGTCCTAAATGCCGAAAAAACCAAAGGGATGCTTTTTTCAAATAGGAAGTTGGTTCCAGCAGTTCTTCCTCCGATTTTATCCTCAAATGGTGTCCCCATTGAGTTTGTTGATTCCTATAAATATTTGGGTATCTTGGTCGACTCACATCTTTCTTTTAAGCTCCATGTGGAAAACTTGGTAAAGAAACTGAAAGTTAAACTGGGTTTCTTTTTCAGAAACAAATCCTGTCTAACCCTGAATGCTAGAAAACGCCTTGTATCTGTGACTTTCCTTCCCTCAATTGACTTTGGTGACATTATTTACATGAACGCTCCTACAAGAACCCTGCAGATGTTGGATGCTGTCTATCATGGTGCACTAAGATTCATAACTGGCTGTGATTATCGTACCCACCACTGCACCCTGTATTCATTGGTTAACTGGACATCATTAACTTCACGCAGACTCTCTCACTGGTACATTTTCATCTTTAAATCACTTCTTGGTCTGCTGCCTTCATACATCTCCTCCTACATGTCTCTGCGTGAGTGCAGCTACGGAGTGCGCTCTCAGGACATCATTACCTGCAGTGTTCCCTCAGTGAGGACTGAACTAGGCAAAAGGACCTTCTCCTACTCCGCTCCTGTTTCCTGGAATATCTTACAAAAAGATTTGAAGCTCTCGACCTTGACCTCTCTAAGTGGCTTCAAGAATCTGTTGGACTCCTGGCAGGGACCAATGCAGACATGTTCCTGTTTTTAGTTTTATACATTTGTCTTGGAATCTAGCTGTTTTTTTGTTTTTGTTACCTTTTTCCTTTTAGCCATCCTATTTGTTAAAAAAAAAAAAAAAAAACTGTAGTATGAGTTTTTATAACTGCTTATTGTTGTTGCTGTTGTCCATTGTTGTCATCTTTCTTTGTTGAAATCAGGTCTCTCTTGTAAATGAGTCCTCGAGGCTCAATGGGATTTACCTGTATAAATAAAGGTTGATTGATTGATTGATTTACTGTTGTGTTGCAACTCATTTGTGTATATAGAGAATAAAAGCGGCGATAGCACACAACCCTGTGGAACACCAGTGTTCAAGACCCTACAGTCAGCTAGAGTGTTGTCAACACAAACTCGCTGGGGTCTTCCTCTTAAAAAATTGCTAATCCACAACACAAGATGGCTGCTGACATTTAGATCACACAGGCGTTTCAAAAGTATATGTGGCTGAACCGTATTAAAAGCAGTTGAAAAGTCCATGAATAATATGCAAACAAATGTCTTTGGGTTGTCTAAATGATTGTGGACCTTGTTGAGGAGGGAGAGAGAGGCATCCTCCACCCCTCGGTTAGTCCTATATGCAAACTGCAAAGGGTCCATATGCTCAGCTGTAACAGACATGAGTTCTCTGCTCACTAAGCCCTCCATACATTTGCATAATACAGATGTGAGGGCAATTGGTCTGAAGTCATTCAGTGCCTTTGCATGTGTTATTTTGGGCACTGGGACAATAGTTGACATTTTCCATGCTTGTGGGATAAAGCTAGTGTTAAGAAACAACTCAAATATCTGTTTGAACACAGGACCCAGCTGTGTGGCACATTCTTTTAATACCCTTCCCTTAATCCCATCTGGCCCAGCTGTTTTATGAGGATTGATGTTCTGAAAATTTGAAATTACCTCTTTCTCCTGTAATTCCACAGGAGTTGGTGTCAAGGCTGCACAGAAAGAGTCAATCTCATCACTGAAGTCATGGATGTCAAATCTTGAATAATGAACATTTAGTTTATTTGCAAGACCAAAAGGGTCAGTGTGCTGAAGGGAATCTTTTTGTTTCCTCCCCATTATTGTGTTCAGTCCCCTCCAGGCATCTCTTGCATTGCCATTACTCAGTTCCCTCTCAACTTTATCTTTATAATTTATTTTAACTTTCTTAATCATGCAACTTATTTCCTTCTCTAGTTCCCTCATCTTTTGCATATCTCCTCTTCTGAAAGCTGCTTTCTTTTGGTTTAAAAGATGCTTCATTTCTTTATTTACCCAAGGTTTATTATTAGGGTAAAATCTAACTGTTTTTGTTTTGATAATATTGTCCACACAAAATTAAATGTAACTGGTGATGGTAAAATTCAGCAGTTCAGAGTTTTCAGCAGAGACCTCCTCGCTGAAGAACAGGCTCCAGTCAGTCAGTTCAAAACAAGTCCTCAGCTCATCAACAGAGTCTGTTGTCCAGCACTGAACAGTCTTAACAGCAGGTTTCTCCCTCTTCACTTTCTGACGATATTTTGGCAGCAGGTGGATGACGTTATGGTCAGACTGGCCGAGGGGTGGGCAACACCTGGCCACATACGCACCCTCCAAATTACCAAAACATTTATCAAGAGTCTTGTCTTTTCGTGTCAGACAGGTCACATATTGTTCTAAGTTCGGGAGATAAGTGGGAATATCACAACCATTAAAGTCGCCAAGTAGGAAGATCGGGTCATCCACAGAGTGACGTTGTGCCTTGGTGTAGCTGTCAGTTATGCGCTCAGCTGCTAAAGTGAAGTCCGGTCCAGGCACGTAAACCAGAATAACAGTGATCTGTCTGAACTCACGGGGCAGATAGTAAGGGCGAAAGGATACAGTCATGATCTCGTAGTGTTTTGAACAGTCAGTCTCACGGATCGTCATGTTAGTTGCCCAGCGATTATCCACAAACATGCACAACCCACCTCCAATGCTTTTCTCCGTGCGCTGTGTGTCTCTGTCAAAACAGAGTGTCGTATATCCCTCCAGGTCAGTGACGTCATCATTCTCCGTAAGCCAGGACTCAGTGAAACATAGAAGGTTGGCTCTCCTGAAATCTCTGTCATATTTCAAAAGTCCAGATAACTGCTCCATCTTATTCCTTATTGAACGCACGTTGGAGAGCGTGATTGTCGGGAGGGGGAAGCGGCTGCCCCTCCTTTTAAGCCGGTTCCGTATTCCTCCTCTGGATCCACGCATTTTCTTTTTAGCTGTACCGGTGCCTGATTGATTTACTGACCGGGTTATTTCAGGGCAGCTGTGGAGAAGGGTCGGGGGAGAAGTGCTAGTTTGTTGAAAAGTCAGCAGGTAATTCCGAGAATAGGTAATCCACTGTTCCGTGTATCCAAACGGCCTGCTCTCAGCATTTAAAATGCCCCATATAGTCCAAAACAATAGCCAAACCAGTAATTTTGTTAACACATTTCTTGCCATGTTTGCCAAGCATAAACTGTTCTGCAGTATTGTATATAAAAAATAAATAAAATAAAATACGATATAATAGATAAAAAAAACTGACAAACAACAAGCAAGCCAGACGCCCAGGGTCAGCACTTGCGCATGCGCCCCTCATTCAGTAATCACCCATTTCAAGCTGTTCTCTCATCAGCAGCTGATGGATGGAAATTTGGCGTTCAGCACGATTAAAACGTATGCTGCAGTCATCTCTTCCTATCACAAAGGAACAGCTTTTAATCACCCGCTGATGAAGCGTTTTGTAAAAGGTGTACAGAGAAAGGTGTAGAGGCCACCTCATGTCCACTAGGTGGCGTGCTGTCCTTTTTTGGCAGCAGCTGAGGGACAGAAATTTGGCGTTCAGCACGATTAAACGTATGCTGTAGCCATCTCTTTTTGTCACAAAGATTTTGGAGACAGAACAGCCTTTAACCATCCTCTGATGGAGCATTTTGTAAAAGGTGTATAGAGAAGGTGTAGAGGCCACCTCATGTCCACTAGGCGACGTACTGTTTTTTCTACAGCAGCTGATTGACAGAAATCTGGCGTTCAGCACGATTAAACGTACGCTGCAGCTATCTCTTCCTGTCACGAAGGTTTTCGGGGACAGAACAGCTTTTAATCATCCGCTGATGAAGCGTTTTTTAAAAGATGTAAAGAGATGCAGGCCTGTTTTCACGCCCACTTGCTCCACAGTGGGATTTAACGCTGGTCCTGCGAGCCCTGATCTAAGCTCTATCTGAGCTACTGAATCAGGTTCCAATTAAATTCTTGTCTCTTAAAACAGCCCTGCTGCTAGCTTTAACATCTGCTAAGAGGGTGAGAGATTTATCTGCCCTCTCTGTCGCTCCGTCATGTCTTAGAATTCAGGCTGATGGCAGCTCAGCTGATCTAAGACCAAATCCAGTTTTATGCCTAAAACATCATGAGCTCTTTAAATTAAGAGTGATATTGTTGGAGGGGTTTCTTCCCCTCCCCCCACACAATCAGAAGAAGAAGCATCTTTCAATCTTCTCTGTCCTGTGCGGGTGTTGACGTGTTACATAGCGCGCACAGCTACAATGCGTAAAATTCAACATTTGTTTGTGCATTATAGAGATGCATCTGCAGGTCGCTCGTTATCCACCCAGCACCTGTCACACTGGTTGTGTGAGGCCATTTCTGAAGCCTACAGAGCATCAGATTTAGAGCCTCCTGACAACCTAAGGTCACACTTGACCAGAGGTATCGCATCTTCGACTGCTTTGCATAATGGTATGACAATGCAGGACATTTGCACTGCGGCCGCGTGGTCAACACCCTGCTCATTTATTTGCTTTTATCTACGTGATGTAACGGCTCATTCCATGACACATTCTGTCCTTAGTGTTTTAACAGAATGAATATTATTGTTTCATGGAACCCCGTTTAACTCACATCTGTCTGCATGCATTACAGTGTGAGATGTTGTTATCAGTCACGTTGTGACTGTTATTTTGGTCCTATTGTTACCAATCAGTTCATTTGATTAATAATCAGCTCTCTTGTTATTATTAATCTGTTCATACTGTTCGGCCGTGAACCGGTTGGTTCATGGCTCCTTTTCAGCTTTTCTCCCCTCCGTTGAAACTTTTCCGGGGCGTTCATGCATTCAGAACACAATTACACAGCATGCGTCTGTGCATGGTACACATTACGCAACGCATAATTACGCACATGGGAGCTGAGTGACAAGACATTTTTTGGGCCAGCTGTCGCTTCATACGGTGTTTGAATGGACCCAGTGAGGGGAGGACCACATCTGCTTCGCCCTTAACCCATCAGCGACAGCCTTAAAGGGCGAAGCCTATATGAAATAGAACGTTGGTTACGTACTGTAACCCCAGATTCTATGAATATAGGCGTAGCCCTTTAAGCGTCGGGCCTCACGGGCTCCTAAGTGGCTGAAGAAAAAGCTATTTGGGAGCCGATTACCCGCTCTTAACGTAACTTATACGGACCAGGTGGGGCCCACACAGCAGGTGGGCGTGGACTAAATTTTTCAGTGGAATGCTTCGCATAACGGGATAAAACCCATCAGCGACAGCCTTAAAGGGCTACGCCTATATTCATAGAATCTGGGGTTACAGTACGTAACCAACATTTGAAATTGAACTCTGCCTTCCGCACCATTTCTCTTTCTTGTGCTTCTAACTGAAGGCGAGCTAAACAAACTTTAACTCTGATGTTACCATTGGATCCACTCAAGCCTGGAGGCACAGGATCAAAGCGAGGTAAAGTTGCAGGAGGCATGTCAGGTCCCACCAACACCTTTGGGGGAGTTGCCATTTTTCTTCTTCCATGGAAGGAACCCCTAGATCATCAGAAGGAGCATGGTCATCATAATCATCCAGACCAGTCATATGCATTTCCCCAAGGACCTTTAGCTCAACTAATTTCTGCAAGGCTGTATGCTTAATTACTTTTTTAACATCCTGCCTCTTCACAGGATTGTGAAAATGTTCAGCAATACAAAGCAAGTCCTCCTTACGACATAGTTCCACTTTCTCATAGCTAGGTTCACAAACAAAATCCTGAAGGTCAAAACTCATCTTTTATCACATTTGCAAAAACTCATCAATTACTGTGGTTGTCTTTAGTTCTAAGTATCCCGGATGAACCCCCACTCCAAAGTGGAACAATTTAACGTAGGGTGATTTGATTTCATTGTTTCTCATTATATTTCATGATTTTATGCTTTTATTCATGTTGCTGTAAGATTTTGTTATTAATATTTGATGCTGTGATCTTTTTTGGTAAGCACTTTGATAACAGTTACTGTTTTAAATGTGCTATATAAATAAATGTGACTTGACTGTTTCAATGTAGACAGAAGTACTACAAACAAGGTTAAGCAGCAGGGAGATTTCTGGCCCAAAGAGTGAAACAACAGTATAATCCCACTTTAATAACCTCAGTGGAGAACAAAAAAGGGACCATAGTGACAGACTGGGGAGAGATTAACGAAACATTTAGAATATTTTACCAAAAGTTGTATACATCACAAGGTACAACTGACCAGGAGGCTAAAGACAAGTTCTGGTCACAGATGAATCTGTCCACCCTGTCTGAAGGAAAACAAACACTCTAGAGGAGGTTCAGGAAGCCATAAAAAATAGTTCTGGGAAATCCCCTGGAGATAATGGTCTAATGACACATTCTTACAAAGTATACCTGGATTATTGAGCATGGACTTTGTTGGTTTCAACCAGTTTGACACGACTGTCAACAAGGAAGGGGTCTGGCAATGGAGGAGGGTGCGTGCCATAGAGACCATCTTAGCACCAACATAACTGGTTTGTTCCACTTTGGAGTAAGCTGTTGGGGGAAGAATCAGTTTTGTGTTGTGTGTTTCCATGACTGATGAAGCCTTCTGGATCGAAGGCAAAACATTTCAGCACAAAAATAAGAAAATGTCCAGATGACCTGAATGAAAAATGTTGGATTGTATACCTGGATTATTGAGCAAGGACTTTGTTTTTTACAAAAAAATTATAGACCTAATAGCACCAAGATTAGTGATGGTATTTAAAGATGTAATTGAGAGGGGCACAATGCCAGAAAGTATGCAATCAGCAGCAGTAATTTCTCTTCTACAGAAAATGGTAAATGGACTGTACTTATATAGAGCTTTTCTATCTTATCAAGATACTCAAAGCTAAAAAAAAAAGACTTGCTCTACAGAGGAACAAATGGTCGACTCAATAACTGCACAGTTCCCAAACCATTAACGTTCCACCACTGTGCGTGACAGTTTATATGAGGTATGCTGTGTATCATTTCACCAGATGTGCTGCTGAACATTAAAATTAAACATTTCTACTTTGGTCTCATCCAGATGTCTTGTAGTTCATTCAGATGAAAGTTTACAAACCTACCTGCCAAGTTCTGTTCAGAAAGAAGATAACTTGATGCATGCTCAATAATCCAGGTAGAAAAATCCAAAAAAGTTCAATCTGGTCCTCTGGACATTCAAAAAAACAAAAGCAAAACAAAGCAAAAAAAATTCTAGAAACGTTTCGTCTCTCATCCAAGAGACTTCCTCAGTCTGAGGAGCTGTTTTCAGCTCAGTCTCTTAAATAGCACCTTCTTAGAGTGGATCAACCAGTTTGCTGCTGACAACCAAAACCAGCTGATCACATGCTCAAGAAGGACCATCAGCCTAACAATGGGTCATTAGCACCTGATGGCTGTTTACTACTCACAGAGGGCTGAGTGATACTAGCAATCACAGCATTGTAAGAGGGGGACAGTTGAACCCGGAGGCCTCCACCCCTGTTTAATGATGGATGATTTCTTTTCACAAAGATGGCCTCCTTTACTCCTCTCTCAAACCATCGTTCCTCTCTGTCCAGGATGTGAACATCTTCATCCTTGAAAGAGTGACCGCTGGCCTGGAGATGAGTGTAGACTGCAGAATCCTGGCCTGATGATGTTGATCTTCTGTGCTGGGCCATCCTTTTGGCCAGTGGCTGTTTAGTTTCCCCGATGTAAGACTGATCACAGCCCTCCTGACACTGAACAGCATACACAACATTACTCTGTTTGTGCCGGGGGACTGGATCCTTGGGATGAACCAGTCTTTGCCGTAATGTATTTTGGGGTTTAAAAGCCACTGGGACGTTATGTTTAGAAAATAAACGTCTCAGTTTCTCTGATACCCCCTCAACATACGGAATGACCACTGGTCTGGGTCTGGGTTCCTCCTTTTCACCTGATGGCTGACTGGAGTCCTGTTTGGGTTTCTTCTCTGCTTTCAGGAAGGCCCAGTTAGGATATCCACATTGCTCTAGAGCCTGTTTTGTGTAGGATTTCTCCTTCTGCCTGGCTCCCGAGCTAGTGGGGATGCTGTCTGCTCTGTGATACAAAGTCCTGATGACTCCTAACTTGTGCTCCAAAGGGTGATGGGAGTCAAACTGCAAATACTGGTCTGTGTGGGTGGGTTTGCGGTACACCTCGGTTTGCAAATGTCCTCTATCCGAGACTGAGACCTCACAGTCCAAGAAAGCCAACTTGCCATTTTTTACATCTTCTCGTGTGAACTTGATGTATTTATCCACAGAGTTGATGTGGTCAGTAAAATGTTGGACTTCCTGAGATTTAATTTTAACCCAGGTGTCGTCAACATACCTGAACCAATGACTTGGTGGTGTCCCTGAAAAGGACGTCAAGGCTCTCTTTTCTACCTCCTCCATGTACAGGTTGGCAACAATAGGAGAAACTGGAGACCCCATAGCACACCCATGTTTCTGCCTATAATATTGCTCCCCATATGTGAAGTAGGTTGACTGCAGGCACAGTTTCAAGAGTTGACACAGTTGTTCTGTGGAAAGCGTGGTCCTACTGCTCAGAGTGGTGTCTGATTTTAATCTTAAACTGACCACCTCTACTGCATCATCAACAGGAATGCACGTAAAGAGTGATGTGACATCAAAAGAGACCATTGTTTCATCAGTCTCCATGATGACATCCCTCACCTTATCCACAAAGTCCATGGTGTTCTGTATGTGGTGTTCTGAGCTGCCAACTAAAGGGATGAGTACAGACGCCAGATATTTGGAAACATTGTAAGTGACAGAGTTAATCATGCTAACAATAGGTCTTAAAGGTACACCTTGTTTGTGGATTTTAGGTAAACCATACAGACTAGGTGTGGCCTCCCCTGGGTACAGTCTATGGTACAGAATATGGTCAATAGCCTTGTCCTGCTCCAAATTTTTCAGGCAATCTATCAGAATCGGTGACAAAGGGCAACCTTGGCGGAGTCCAACTCTCACCGGGAACAAGCCCGACTTACTGCCGGCGATGCGGACCAGGTTCTGACACCGGTCATACAGGGACCTAACAGCCCGTATCAAAGGGCCCGGTACCCCATACTCCCAGAGTACCCCCAACAGG
>NC_056518.1:107556-110303 GCF_014905685.2 Nematolebias whitei
AGGCTCTGGATGTTGTAGGGTTGTGTTGGCTTACGCGACTCTGCAATATTGCGTGGACATCGGGGGAAGTTCCCCTGGATTGGCAGACCGGGGTGGTGGTCCCCCTATTCAAAAAGGGGGACCGTAGAGTGTGTTCCAACTACAGGGGAATCACGCTCTTAAGCCTCCCTGGTAAGGTCTATTCGGGGGTTCTGGAGAGGAGGGTCCGTCGGATAGTCGAACCTCGGATTCAGGAGGAACAGTGCGGTTTTTGTCCTGGCCGTGGAACACTGGACCAGCTCTACACTCTCAGCAGGGTCCTGGAGGGTGCGTGGGAGTTTGCCCAACCAGTCTACATGTGCTTTGTGGACTTGGAGAAGGCATTCGACCGCGTCCCTCGAGGGGCCCTGTTGGGGGCCCTGTTGGGGGTACTCTGGGAGTATGGGGTACCGGGCCCTTTGATACGGGCTGTTAGGTCCCTGTATGACCGGTGTCAGAACCTTGTCCGCATCGCTGGCAGTAAGTCGGGCTTGTTCCCGGTGAGAGTTGGACTCCGCCAAGGTTGCCCTTTGTCACCGATTCTGTTCATAACTTTTATGGACAGAATTTCTAGGCGCAGCCAAGGTGTTGAGGGGATCCATTTTGGTGGCCTTAGGATTGCGTCTCTGCTTTTTGCAGATGATGTGGTCTTATTGGCTTCATCAGATCGTGATCTACAGCTTTCGCTGGAGCGGTTCGCAGCCGAATGCGATGCGGCCGGGATGAAGATCAGTTCCTCCAAATCCGAGGCCATGTTCTTGAGCCGGAAAAGGGTAGAGTGCCCTCTCCGGGTCAGGGAGGAGGTCCTACCCCAAGTGGAGGAGTTCAAGTATCTTGGGGTCTTGTTCACGAATGAGGGAAAAATGGAACGTGAGATCGATAGGCGGATAGGTGCAGCGTCTGCAGTGAAGCAGGCGCTGTACAGGTCTGTCGTGGTGAAGAGAGAGCTGAGTCAAAAGGCGAAGCTCTCAATTTACCGATCGATCTACGTTCCCACCCTCATCTATGGTCACGAGCTTTGGGTTGTGACCAAAAGAATGAGATCTCGGATACAAGCGGCCGAAATGAGTTTTCTCCGCAGGGTGTCTGGGCTCTCCCTTAGAGACAGGGTGAGAAGCTCGATCATCCGGGAGGGACTCGGAGTAGAGCCGCTGCTTCTCCACGTCGAGAGGAGCCAGTTGAGGTGGCTTGGGCATCTGTTTAGGATGCCTTCTGGACGCCTCCCTGGTGAGGTGTTCTGGACACGTCCTACCGGAAGGAAGCCCAGAGGAAGACCCATGACACGCTGGAGGGACTATGTTTCTCGGCTGGCCTGGGAACGCCTCGGGATTCCCCCGGAAGAGATGGCCCAAGTGGCTGGGGAGAGGGAAGTCTGGGCCTCCCTACTTAGGCTGCTATCCCCGAGACCCGTCCCCGGATAAGCGGAAGAAAATGGATGGATGGATGGATGGTGATCTAGTAGAGTGCAGTATGAATGGGTAAATGAGGCACAGATTCTAGTGTAGAGCACTTTGAGTGTCTTTTTTTTTGTTAATAAAGTTTTTATTAGTTTCAGAACACATACAACCCAACCCCCCCCCCCCCCCAAAAAAAAACAACAACAACATCTAATAAAACATAATCAACCAGTTCAGCACATATCAAATTAATAATATAAAAGAGTCATAGAAGATTGGTGTGTACAAACATAGTCGAAGGTAACAGAAACAACCACAATGAGCAAAAGTCATTCATCAGTGTTTTCCAAAACGGCAGTTCATTAAAGGTATTTACTGTAAGTTCTGGACTATTGAGCACACCTGAATATAAGCTGTGCCAGCTAAATTTATAAATAAAATTAAATTTTACATAAATGGGCCACACTTGTCTGTAAGCCACGGTAGTTCATGTTGTAACATGAGATATTTACACAGAATTATTACTTTTTTACTTTTAATTAAATACGTACCGTAACATGCACAAATACCGTTTTTTTTTTTTTCTGAACAGTGCATGTAACACGGTTGACAAAAAAAAAAACTGGATTCTACCAGGAAGTCAATGATCACTACCCACCAAGAGACACGTGTATTGGGCAGCTATGTGAGCACCTGGGTGTGGCAAAGCTAAATGTTTTGGTGGCATGAAGCTCATTAGCCCATAAAAAAATCCATAAATTAGCCGCAGTATTGTATAAGCCGCAGTGTTCAAAGTATGTGAAAAAAGTAGCGGCTTATAGTCCAGAAATTACGGGTAGTTGTCCCGGTGTTACACAAGATGAAATAGCCCCAAGATTTCTTGATGTTTTCTATATCATTATTTAGTTTGGCCAGCATTTGTTCATATGACACAATTTCCAACATTAATTCTAACCAGCTTTTAACTTTCAGAGCAGATGTAGATTTCCATAGTTTGAGGATTACTCTGGCAGCTGTGACCATCCCCACCTGCATCAGCGTGCTTTGGTGTTTTGATATATGGGGGAAAGCGTGTAAAACATTTACAAAACTTATTTTTATTTTACAGAAAACAGCTGTAAGAATTATCACCAGAAAGCATTACTGTCACCCATCAAGCACATTATTTTATCAACTGAAGTTATTGAAGTTCCATGATTTGGTAGATTACAGTATTTTATCAGTTATGTATAGGGCTGAAAATAACACATTACCATTAAATATCCAAAGAAATTTTGTTAAAAGGCAAAGTTGTTATAATCTTAAGGGGATAGAGATATTTGTCAAACCAAA
>NC_056518.1:110403-126249 GCF_014905685.2 Nematolebias whitei
ATCAAAACTGAATTGTTAAAAAAGTATATATGAAGTAGCTTAGTGTGTGTTTTGTATTAGAATTAGAAAAATTAGAAAGAGTTATTCATTTTGTTCTGTTACTTGAAAATTATTATGATTGAAATAATTGTTTGAAAAAAGGGGCAGATATAATAAGATTTTTTTCTTCTTTCTGTTGCCTTTCATTTTAAATCTTTTGTATCTTTTTTTATATTGTTATGGAATTGTTTTGTACTTTTTTTAAATGAATAAACTTTATACCACACCATACCATATATTAGGCATCACTGTTTGATCCCCTAATAAGCATAGTCATGGTAACATGGGTACCCCCACACCTATCCACTTTCCTTTGTGTTGTACTACTGTTTTTCAGAATGGAGGAATGTATTTACATTCCCAGATCACATGTATAAAGGTTCCTGGTTCCGTTTTACATTTCCAACATAGGTTATTGGTAAGTAGACCCATTCTATGAAGCCTAGATGGGGTCAAATAAAATCTATGCACCATTTTATAGTGCATAAATTTTCCTCTAGATTTTTTAATATATTTCCCATTATTTGACAATATTCTCAACCATTCATCATCGTTAAAAAAGCAGCCAAGGTCCCTCTGCCAGACAATCCTCAGACCTTTACACATATCCTTTTGCATGCCATTAAATAATTTATACAATGTGGATGTTTTGTATTTGATTCTAGGTGAGTCTATAGAATCCTGTGTTGGGTTATCCTTATGTATTAAATTGTCTTTAACAATACAGTCTCTAATCTGTAGGTATTTCCAGAAATGATCTTTTTTATATTATATCTGATCATGAATTCTGAAAAAGTCATAAAACCCCCATCTTTATATAAATCACCTACATTATGTATTCCCTTCATAAGCCATTGTTTCCAGTAAATAGTTTTTTTTCCCAACACAGATAGAGGGATTAAACCATAATCCAAGGAGAACAAGATGGTGCTGGTGTGTAGGGCTGCCCGTCTCTCGCTCTCTGCTTGTATTGTATTTTTGTTATTTTTACAATGGTTGGTGCAGTGTGCCGAGTCATATTTTCAGTATGATTGTCGGGCACTTTTGGAGCTCCGTACATTTGCTGAAATGCCCGCGGAGTTTTTGTACAGCGGTCAGCACTCTCCTCCACCAGTCCTGTCTGAGATTCCTGCATTCCTTCTGCGTGACCCTGGCCTTTCTCCATGGAGGAAACGTCGCAGATGTCGTGGGAAGCGTGCAGGGATTTTGGTGAAACTGAGGCAAAGTGTGGATTATTCTATCAGGACTCGCTCTGGATCTGATCATCTCCTCTCTGACCCGTGGTGCTCCCGGGGCCCGGCTGCTGGCCAGCTGCCCGCGCGCTCAGTCCATGTAAACACCTGGAGATGTTTACCTGTGCGCCGCACCAGCAGACCTGGAGGAGCTGTTCTTCATAACCTGCGCCCGCTGGCGCGCGGTTCTCCTTCCACGGTTGTGTCTGCATTGGACCCTATCAGGATGTGTTTAATCAATGCAAGGTCCGTTTCCAACAAGACGTTTATCCTCAATGACTTTTTTAAAGATGAGGAGTTGGATGTTCTGTTCGTCACGGAATCTTGGATTTCTGATGGTGAGTCCAGCGCCTTGGTGGAATTACTACCCCTGGACTGTCTGTGTTTCAATGCCCCGCGGCCATCAGGTTGGTGCGGGGGGGATTATTAACAGTTTTTAAAGCAAACTTGGACTGTAAACAGTTGTCCATCCCGGTGTCCCGCGCCAGCTTTGAGCTAAGCGTCTTTGAACTCGGACACTCTCCTCCGGTTCTGTGCGCACTCTTCTACCGCCCCCCTCGTTCCAAGGACTTCATAAATGAATTCTCTGACTTTTTGGCTGATATCACACAGAGATACACTCACTTTTTGTTTATTGGTGACTTTAATTTGCATGTGTGTGTTGTCAGGAGAAGCCCTTAGTGAAGGACTTTCTAGATATATTGGACTCTTTTAATTTAACTCAGCAGGTAAACGGTCCCACCCAAGAACACGGTCACACGCTGGACCTCGTTTTAACACGCGATGTCTCTGTTTCTAATTTGAAAATCGGTGACAATGTTTTTTCAGATCACATGCCTGTATTGTTTGACTTCACCCCCCCCTTGTCCTACTGCTAAGACGTGCGTTCCTGCACGTACTACACGTTCCATTAACCATTTCACTGCTGCTCGTTTTAATGAAGGTTTTAAATCTGAGAGGATCGAACAGCTCTCGGTGTCTCTTACCACTGAGGAGCTAACCTCTCAGTTCAACTCTGCCTGTTTAAATGTTCTGGACCGTGTTGCTCCCCTTAAGACCAGAAAAACGAAACTTGAATCAGAGCCTTGGCTGAATGACATCACTCGAGCCGTTAGGCAGCAGTGTCGCAAAGCTGAACGAAGGTGGAAGAAGGACAGGCTGCAGGTTTCTTTTCAAATGTTAAGGGTTCTTTTCTCCACCCTGAACTCAGTTCTACACCTCAGTGAGCCTTCACCTCTGGATGCCTCAACTGAGCTGTGTGAGAACTTCCTCCATTTCTTTTTAGAAAAAGTGGCAAACACCCGGGCACTCATTTCTCCACCAGCTCATGATCTGTCCATCCCATCTCAGTGTGTGGCTGTGTTTGACCACTTTGAGCCCATCTCTCTGTCTTCTCTGGAGCAGGTAATGTGCAGCATGAAGCCATCTGGTTCCCCCTTTGATGTGGTCCCCCCTCGACTACTAAAGGAAGTTTTTCCTACCCTGGGTCCTTTTATCCTCACTATTCTGAATAGCAGTTTATCCTCAGGTGTGGTGCCAAAGACTTTTAAACATGCTGCTGTCCAGCCCCTCCTGAAAAAACCTAACCTTGACCCCTCAGTCATGTCCAACTTCCGGCCTGTCTCCAGACTCCCATTCACCTCAAAACTACTGGAAAAAATTGTGGAGTCTCTGTTGAAACAGTTTTTGGGGGATCACGCTATCCTAGAGTTATTCCAATCTGGCTTCAAATCTCTCCATAGCACTGAAACTGCTCTACTGAAGGTTTTTAATGACATTTTCATATCCACAGATGCAGGTGATTCAGTGCTGCTTGTCCTATTGGACCTTACATCTGCTTTTGACACCATCAACCACAAGATCCTCATTTCTAGACTGGAGCAGCGGGTGGGCATCACAGGGTCAGCCCTTAAATGGTAATATACTCTCTAAAAAGAACCTTGAGACAGTGATCCACGCCTTCATAACATCTAGGCTTGATTACTGCAATTCACTTCTGTTTGGAATCAGTCAGTCCTCCATTGCACGTCTTCAACTGGTCCAAAATGCTGCAGCCCAATTTTTAACTGGTACAGGCTATAAAGAGCACATCACGCCAGTTTTGGCCTCCCTGCACTGGCTACCCATTCACCTTCGGATCCAATTCAAAATTCTCATGTATGTTTTTAAATCACTGAACAGTTCCGCCCCATCCTATCTCACTGATCTTCTGCAGCCATATGTCCCACCGCGCTCTCTGAGGTCAGCAGACCAGATGCTTCTCTCAGTCCCAGAAACCCGTCGTAAGCTCAGAGGTGACAGGGCTTTCTCTGTTGCAGGTCCACGACTGTGGAATGAGTTGCCACTGAGTGTCCGGCAGGCTCCCACACTCTCAGTCTTTAAGTCTCGCTTGAAGACCCACTTCTATTCTCTTGCCTTTAACATGGTGTGATTTGTTTTGGTCCTGTCTGTACTCTACACTGTTGGCCATTTTAGTTAGCTTCTGCTGCTATTTGTATCTGTATTTTTATTTTATGTTTTCCTGTCTGCTGTGCATGTTTGTTTTCTTTTGTACAGCACTTTGGTTGGCCTTGTTGCTGTTTTAAGTGCTCTATAAATAAATTGGTATGGTATGGTATGGTATGGTATAATGAGGAATACAGTTGTTTAAGATGTGGCATCCCACTTATCTTATGCGCCTCCTTCCATACTAATTTCGAATGTGCTAAAACTGGGTTTGTGAGAAGAAGTTGTCTGTTATCCATTGAACCATGGGAAATAATATCTATTGGTCTAAAAGTACTCACTATTTCTTCTTCAGTATCCATCCAGCTCAGCTTTGTTTTTCTCTTTTCATAGTATTTGGCCAATCTAGACATTTCAAATGCAAGATTATATAGCCTTACATTAGGAAGAGCCATGCCCCCTACGTCCCTTGCATACCATATTTTCTTAATGTTTATTCTGGGTTTCTTCTCATCCCAAAGGAAATCCTTAACATAAATCTCATACTGTTTATAAACCTGGAGTGGGATATCAACAGGCACCATCACAGATAATTGAATAATGGGGCTATCACCATTTTTATTACATTCACCTTTCTCCATAAGAAAGCTTCAATTTCCCCCATTTAGCAAGGTTTGTTTTTTATCTTCTGAAGAAGTGTTTTCATATTCAAAATCATTATCTCTTCTAAATTTGAATGAAGTCGTATTCCTAAATATTTCATACTTGAGGGAACCCATTTAAAATTAAATGGTGTGATATCTTTTGAATTACATGTTTTGGATATTGGCATGCACTCAGATTTGTTCCAATTTATTTTATATCCTGAAAATTTTGAATATGATCCAACACATTGTAACAGTGCTGGTTATAGATTCAATCGGATTTACTATAAACAGCTAAGATGTTGTCTGCATACATGAGCAATTTTTGCTCTTTCCCTCCTATATGTATCCCTCTAATTCTTGGGTCAGCTCTTACTGCAACTGCTAGTGGTTCTACAACCAGCGTGAAAAGCATTGGGGACAGGGCACAACCCTGTCTTGTCCGTCTAGAAAGTTGTGTGTGTGTGTGTGTGTGTGGGGGGGGGGGGGGGGGGATAACTGACTATTCATCATAACCACTGCTCTTGGTTTTGAGTATAATATTTCCACTCATTTGCAGAACACAGATCCAAATCCAAATTTTGGGAGTGCTGTTTTAAGATCCCCCCACTCCACTCAAAGGCTTTCTCAGTATCTAAAGAGAACGCTGCAACAGGGAATAGATTAGAGTAATTTGTGTGTATTAGATGAGAAAGCCCGCTCCTATTGTCAACTGCAAATCTGTTTTTAATGAAGTCTACCTGGTCTTTGTCTATAATGTCAAGAAGTACCTTTTCTAGTCGTGATGCTAGCGTCTTTGTTAGTATTTTACAATCAACTCCTATCAGTCTCTAAGTGTCTTTAAGAATCTGTTGGACACCTGGCAGGGTCCAATGCTGACATGTTCCTGTTTTTAGTTTTCTACATTTGTCTTGGAATCTAGCTGTTTTTTGTTTTGTTACCTTTTCCTTTTAGCCATCCTATTTGTTAAAAAAAAAAAAAAAAAAAAAAAAACTGTAGTATGCTTTTTTTTATAACTGTTTATTGTTGTTGCTGTTGTCCATTGTTGTCATCTTTCTTTGTTGAAATCAGGTCTCTCTTGTGAATGAGTCCTCGAGGCTCAATGGGATTTACCTGTATAAATAAAGGTTGATTGATTGATTGATCAGACTAATGGGCCTGAAATTAGATGGATCTGAAACATTATATTTTTTTCACAATAAGTGATATTAAAGCCTCGTTGAAAGTGCCCGGTAGAGGGTCTGATTTAAAGGCTTCTCTGTATACTTCATGCAGCACTGGGGCAATGGTGTCAGTATACTTTCTATAATGTTCAACTGGAAAGCCATCCAGGCCTGGTGATTTCCCAGTCTTCATAGACAAAATTGTAACTTTAATTTATTCCAAAATAATAGAATCTAACTGTTCTCTTTGCTCATTGGAGATTCATTCAATCTTTATTTATACAGGTTAGTCCCATTGAGCCATGAGGACTCATTTACGAGAGACCTGAGATGGTATAGGTAACTTCAAGGATGAGAAAAAAACAGTTATTTCTTCTGTGTCAGGTTTATTACTGAATGTGTAAAGGTTTTTATAGAACTCTTCAAAGATTCTATTTCTGTCTTTTGCAGAAGTAAATGTCTTACCATCCTTTTTAATTAATGGAATGTTATTGGAGTTATCGTTGCTTAAATTGTCTCACTAATAACCTTCCAAATTTTCTCCTACCTTAATAATATTTAATTTTGAGTCTAAATAAGGTATATTCATTTTTTTATTATATAGATCATGCAAATGGTACTTGAGATTACAAAGTGTTTGATATACATGGTATGAATAATTTTTTGCTAATTTTTTCTGTAAGACACCAATTTCTTTTTCTTTTTTTCCCCAACGTTTTCTTTTTTAACCTTTGATGAATAAGCATAAATTCCCCCCCATGTATGTCTTTGACGCTTTTTATACAGAGGCTATATTATCTGTGGAACCAGCATTTACTTGGAGAAAAAAATTATGATCCTCCAAAATAGAGTTACTAAATGCCTCATTTTGGAGTAGCATTGTTTTAAGTCTCCAACGTCGTCTCCTTTCTTTTACTTTCTTTTTTGACTGAGGAAGTCTCTTGGATGAGAGACGAAATGTTTCTAGATTTTTTTGCTTTGTTTTGTTTTTTGTTTTTTGTTTGAATGTCCAGAGGACCAGATTGAACTTTTTTGGATTTTTCTACCTGGATTATTGAGCATGCATCAGGATATTTCTTTTACTACATTGAAATCTATATTGTAACTCCATTATGCCATGGTCACTTATAATAATCGTTCCTATTTCACAGCTCATTACGGACTCCACTAACTTATTACATACTAAGAAAAAGTCAATTGTAGAATCTATTTTATGACTATGTGAATAAAAAGTATATTCTCTCTCCTGTGTGTTTGCTAGTCTCCATACATCAACTAAATTCCAGTCCTGTACTAACATTTGGATTGCAGCCCTGGTAAGGTGCGTACCCTGCTGGAAGCCAGGAACACTGCCTTCAGGTCTGGAAACTCAGAGGAGCTGAGTAGGACAAGAAAAGAGCTGGTTCCTGGTATTGAGAGGGCCAAGGCCACATATGCACAGAGGATCGAGGGTCAATTCATCTCACAAGACCCTCGGAGCATGTGGAGGGGCATTAAGTGCATAACAGATTATAAAGGAAGGAGTGAACAATGCCCCAAAGACCCATGTCTGCCTGATGCCCTCAACAAGTTCTATGCACGCTTTGAAGACCCGAACAGACCACCCAGCACCAGACTCACCTCACCACCGGATGAAGAGCATCTCAGTGTGACCTCAGCAGAAGTAAGGAGTACCTTGAGGAGGATTAATCCGCACAAAGCAACTGGCCCAGACAACATCCCCGGAAAAGTGTTGAAGGAATGTGCTGATCAGCTCTGTGAGGTGATGGCAGACATCTTTAACACCTCACTTACCCTGGAGACAGTTCCCACCAGCCTGAAGACTGCCACCATCATCCCAGTCCCAAAAAGCTCTACAGTGACTGGTCTGAATGACTATCGGTCAGTGGCCCTCACCCCGATAGTCGCTAAATGCTTTGAAAAACTGGTCATGACTCGCATCAAAACAACCATCAACATCAACGAGGACCCTCATCAGTATGCATACCGTGAGAACCGATCAACAGAGGATGCCATCCCCTCTGTGGTCCACACTGCGCTCAACCACCTGGAGCAGAAAAACTCTTGCGTACGTATGCTCTTTGTGGACTTCACATCCGCCTTCAACACCATGATCCCCCAAACCCTGATGGACAAACTATCCACACTAGGACTAAGCCTCTCCATTTGCAACTGGGTACAAGACTTTTTAACAAACAGACCACAGTCAGTGAGGATCCACAACCTCTCCTCCTCCACCATAACCCTGAGCACTGGCTCTCCTCAGGGATGTGTGTTGAGTCCCCTCCTGTTTACTCTGCTCACGTATGATTGTGCAGCTACCCATCCAGGCTGTCACATTGTAAAGTTTGCAAATGATACAGCGGTGGTGGGATGCATCACAAACAATGATGAGTCCAGCTACAGGCAAGAGGTGGAACACCTGGAGAGCTGGTACAAAGAGAATAACCTTCACATCAATGTGAAGAAGACAAAGGAGATGATTGTGGACTTCAGAAGGAACAAAAACACCTACACCCCCCTGAACATAAGAGGATCTGCGGTGGAAGTGGTCTCCAGCTACAAGTACTTGGGTGTACACATGAATGACTACCTCAGCTGGAGCAACAACACCACCAGCCTGATCAAGAAAGCTCATCAGAGACTCTACTTCCTCAGACGGCTGAGGCGAGCTGGTCTGGGAAGCTCAGTCCTCACCTCCTTCTACAGGTGTGCAGTGGAGAGCATCCTGTGCTCGAGCATCAATGTGTGGCATGGAGGCTGCACAGCTGCAGAAAGAAAAGCTTTGCAGAGAGTGGTGAAGGCTGCACAGAAATCTGTCGGAATCAGCCTCCCCACTATCACAGACATCTACACCTCCAGATGCAGGAAGAGGGCCACCTGCATCATGAAGGACCCCACTCACCCAGCACACACACTTTTTGCCCCACTCCCCTCAGGAAGGAGGTTAAGGAGCATTAAGTGTAGAACCACTAGACTGAGGAACAGCTTCTACCCTGAGGCTGTTAGACTCATGAATCTCTAACCAGAATAATCACTGTGAAAAACCACATCATGTTGCTGCTGATCTGTTTCATGTTGCTGCTGATCTGTTTCATGTTGCTGCTGATCTGTTTCAATGTTGATGTGTTCATGCGTGCACATCTGCTCACACAGACTCATGTTCATGTTTGTGCTGATGTTCAATGTTTTTATGTTATGAGTGCTTAGTGTATATTTAGTTGATGTTTTTCTTAGTTCATATCTTAGATGTTATTACTGTTTTTCTTATACATTTTATTGTTGGATGTAACTGGGACCCTGTGTACATAATTTCGCTCCACCACATGTACCACATGAGGTGCGAATGACAGTAAAGAATCTCTGACTCTCTGACTCTGACTGTCCTTAGGTGATGGTTTCCCACTCGGTATGCTTTTATCAATAACTCCATCCATCACCTGGTTAAAGTCACCTCCCAGAATATTATGACTTTTGGTATTTCCTATTATACTGTTAATTTTAACATGTGGTTTTTTTTTTTGTCTTTCAGATACACCTGGACCTATACCTGGACCTACCATTCTGTGTTCATCTGTCTCTCCTTCCTGTCCTCTCAACCAGCCGGTCAAAGCAGATGGCCGCTTGTCCTGAGCTTGGTTCTGCTGGAGGTTTCTTCCTTTTAAAAAGGGAGTTTTTCTTTCCACTGTTGCCACTGTGCTTGCTCAGGATGGGAGACTGCAACGAAGCCAAGATTCAACTTGTCTGCTGGATTCCTTAGATAGAGAAATTTACTAATTGGCTTTTATGCATGTGAATGTTCCTGTAAAGTGCCCTGAGACAACTTTGTTGTGATTTGGCGCTTGATCTAGAAGGACCATCGGCCTAACAATGGATCATTAGCACACTGATGGCTGTTTACTATTCACAGAGGGCTGAGTGATACTAGCAATAACAGCATTGTAAGAGGGGGACAATTGAACACATAGGCCTCCACCCCTGTTTAATGATGGACAATTTCTTTTCACAAAGATGGCCTCCTTTACTCCTCTCTCAAACCATCGTTCCTCTCTATCCAGGATGTAAATATCTTCATCCCTGAAAGAGTGACCGCTGGCCTGGAGATGAGTGTAGACCGCAGAGTCCTGGCCTGATGGTGTTGCTCTTCTGTGCTTGGCCATCCTTTTGGCCAGTGGCTGTTTAGTTTCCCTGATGTAAGATTGATCACAGCCCTCCTGACACTGAACAGCATACACAATATTACTCTGTTTGTGCCTGGGGACTGGATCTTTGGGATGAACCAGTCTTTGCCGTAATGAATTTTGGGGTTTAAAAGCCACTGGGACGTTGTGTTTAGAAAATAAACGTCTCAGTTTCTCTGATACTCCCACAACATACGGAATGACCACTGGTCTGGGTTCCTCCTTTTCACCTGATGGTTGACTGGTGTCCTGTTTGGGTTTCTTCTCTGCTTTCAGGGAGGCCCAGTTAGGATATCCACATTGCTCTAGAGCCTGTCTTGTGTGGGATTTCTCCTTCTGCCTGGCTCCTGAGCTAGTGGGGATGCTGTCTGTTCTGTGGTACAGAGTCCTGATGACTCCTAACTTGTGCTCCAAAGGGTGATGGGAGTCAAACTGCAAATACTGGTCTGTGTGGGTGGGTTTGCAGTACACCTCACTTTGCAAATGGCCTCTATCAGAGACTGAGACCTCACAGTCCAAGAAAGCCAAACTGCCATTTTTTACATCTTCTTGTGTGAACTTGATGTATTTATCCACAGAGTTGATGTGGTCAGTAAAATGTTGGACTTCCTGAGATTTAATTTTAACCCAGGTGTCATCAACATACCTGAACCAATGACTTGGTGGTGTCCCTAAAAAGGACGTCAAGGCTCTCTTTTCGACCTCCTCCATGTACAGGTTGGCAACAATAGGAGAAACTGGAGACCCCATAGCACACCCATGTTTCTGCCTATAATATTGCTCCCCATATGTGAAGTAGGTTGACTGCAGGCACAGTTTCAAGAGTTGACACAGTTGTTCTGTGGAAAGCGCGGTCCTGCTGCTCAGAGTGGTGTCTGATTTTAATCTTAAACTGACCACCTTTACTTCATCATCAACAGGAATGCACGTAAAGAGTGATGTGACATCAAAAGAGACCATTGTTTCATCAGTCTCCATGATGACATCCCTCACCTTATCCACAAAGTCCATGGTGTTCGGTATGTGGTGTTCTGAGCTGCCAACTAAAGGGATGATTACAGACGCCAGATATTTGGAAACACTGTAAGTGACCGACTTAATCATGCTAACAATTGGTCTTAAAGGTACACCTTGTTTGTGGATTTTAGGTAAACCATACAGACTAGGTGTGGCCTCCCCTGGGTACAGTCTGTGGTACAGAATACAGTCAATAGCCTTGTCCTGCTCCAAATTTTTCAGTCTATCATAACTTTCTCATGATAGACTTTCTGGTTCAAAATCACTGTGCACTTTCCTTTGTCTGCTGGGAGAATGATGATGTTTTTTTCCTTGCTAAGAGTGGTGAGTGCATCCCTGTCCCCTCTTACAATGCTGTTATTGCTAGTATCACTCGGTACTCTGTGAATAGTAAACTGGGTATATAATAATAAAAATGGGGCGGCTGTGGCTGAGTGGTTAGAGCAGTCGTCCTCCACTGCAAGAGTTGGGGGTTCAAATCCACCGGCAGTCAAATGTCGAAGTGTCCCTGGGCAAGACACTGAACCCTTCATAGCCTCCGATGTATGTCCCATCGGTGTATGAATGTAATCTAAAGCACTGATTAGTCTCATTAGAATGATTTGTTCAATTAGCTTTGTAGAGATCTCATAGAGTGCTGTATGAATGGTTAAATGAGGCACAGATTGTAGTGTAAAGTGCTTTGAGTATCTTGAAATAAGAGAAAGGCGCTATATAAGTATAGTCCATTTACCATTTAAACAGCCATCAGTGTGCTAATGATCCATTGTTAGGCCGATGGTCCTTCTAGATCATGTGAGCAGCTGGTTTTGGTTGTCAGCAGCAAAACTGGTTGATCCACTCTGACAAGGTGCTATTTATAAGACTGATCTGAATACAGCACCCCAGATTGAGGAAGTCTTTCGGATGAAAGATGAAACATTTCTACCTTTTTTTTGTTTTGCTTTGTTTTGTTTTTGGATTGTCCAGAGGACCAGATTTAACTTTTAGATTTTTCTACCTGGATTATTGAGCATGCATCAGGATATGAAGATAAGCATTCTTCAGACCAACCCAAAATCTCCCGTTCCCTCCAGTCAAAGCAGGGATTGTGTTTAACTAGCCAGGTAACCCCGAGAATAATAGGGAGCTGGGGTGATTTAATGATAAATTTTATTTTCTCATGATGCTTACCACCAAGTAGTAAAGTAACTGGTTCAGACTCTAGGCTAGTTCTGTGAAACGAGTGTCCATCAAGTGCTAATACTCTGTGGGGTTTAGTAGATTGAACCATCTCAATACCCAAGGATTTAGCAAAGTCCTGATCCATAAATCCAGTATCGGCTCCAGAATCCATAAACACAAATAGAGATTTCTTTATTTAGTACCTGGAGTTTGGCAGGTAGCAGGAGTGGTGAGTGGTGTTCCTGTAAAGTGCCCTGAGACAACTTTGTTGTGATTTGGCGCTATATAAATAAACTGAATTGAATTGAATTGAATTGAATTGAGGAGATAGTGTGATCCTTAATATGACTCAGTAGGACTCCCCTCTCTCCTACTGAGCCTGCTCTTTTCGTGGGCACTTGTTTACAGCATGACCTTCGTTTCCACAGTAGTAGCACAGATTAAATCTCCGTCTTCGCTCTCTCTCCTCCTGGGTGAGACGGCTCCTGCCGATCTGCATGGGTTCCTCTTTCTGTGAAAGTGTGGGTATATTCGCAGGTGAGTTCTTTAAAGCCAGGAACTTTGACTCACCCCACAGACTGGTTGCTCCCTCTGGTCTACCTCCCTTCTCACACGTCCTCTCCAGGATTTGAAGGTCTATGTGGGTTGCCAGATCCTCCAGTGTTTTTAGGGAGTTGGGGTGGTCCTTGGGGGCTAGTTCATCTTTTATTTAATCAGAAAGTCCTTGAAAAAATGCATCTGTTAGTGTTTCTTCATTCCACTGACTGTCTGCAGCAACTGTGTGAAAAATCAATAATTGACCCTCTTCTCCCCTTGCTTTAAAGAAAATAGCATACGGGCAGCCTCTCTCTCAGGTAATATAGGGTCAAACACCCGGCAAAGCTCTTGCATGAACTCAGATAATGAATAACAAAGTCTGGCATCCCGTTGCCACTCGGCTGTCCCCCATAGTTTAGCCTTACCTGACAGAAGAGAGATGACGTAGGCCACTTTGGATCTTTCAGATGGAAATGCTGAGGGTTGCAGCTGGAAATGGATCTCACATTGTGTGATGAATGGACAGCACTGATTCGGATGTCCTTTGAACGTCTCAGGGGGAGGTAATCTGGGTTCACTGATGGGTGGAACTTGGCAGGTGGGCATAGACTTGTATGAATGTGACTTCTGGTAAGATGGTGCCCATGTACATGGCTTGCAATCCACCTCTGCTGATGGTGTTCTGATTATTTTTGTTTTGTTCATTTTTTATCTGTGGTATAAATTTACTCCTGATGTATGACAGACAACAGCTTCTGGATCTTCATTTTTCTGTCACTGATGTTGCTTATTTGAACCATTATCAACGTACTTCTGGACACCCCCCCCCCCCCCCCCCCCCACCCCCCGGCGGACGTGCCAGCTTACCTCCGCTGTGCTCCTCATCTCTCTGCCCGGAGACATCGCTTCAGACGCCGGGGAAAACGTGCTGGTCAGCTGGTGAAGCTTAAAGCTCTGCGCGCTGCATCTTCCTCTTCAGCTGGTGGTCATGGTTTCCATCGCCAGCTTCCCACGTGCCCGGACCAGGTAAACAATGGGAGTTGTCAGCCGGTGCACCACTCAGACCGACCAGGAGGGGCTGTCATTGAAAACCTGAGGCCACTGATGCGTGCTAACTCCACCGCTGCTGGCTCCACTTTGGACAGTATACGGATGTGTTTGGTCAACGTAAGATCTGTTACAAACAAAACTTTTATCCTCAGGGACTACTTTCAAGAGTACGAGTTAGACTTCCGGGGTCCCACAGACCAAAAAGGCCCGATAGAACTCCTTCTTCAGCCTGACAGCATCCCTCACCGACGGTGTCCACCATCGGGTTCAAGGGTTGCCGCCGCGAGAGACACCGACAACCTTGCAGCCGCAGCTCCGGTAAGCCGGCTCAACAATAGAGGCACGAAACATGGTCCACTCAGACTCAATGTCCCCCACCTCCCTCGGAACATGTTCAAAGTTTTCACGGAGGTGGGAGTTAAAACTCCGTCTCACAGGAGACTCTGCCAGACATTCCCAGCAAACCCTCACAATACGTTTGGGTCTGCCAGGTCTGACCGGCATCCTCCCCCATCAGAGCCAACTCACCACTAGGTAGTGATCAGTGGACAGCTCCACCCCTCTCTTCACCCGAGTGTCCAAGACATGTGGCCACAGATCAGATGAGACGATGACATAGTCGATCATTGAACTGTGGCCTAGGGTGTCCTGGTGCCAAGAGCACATATGGACACCCTTATGCTTGAACAAGGTGTTCGTTATTGACAATCCATGATGAGCACAGAAGTCCAACAACAGAACACCACTCTGGTTCAGATCAGGGGGGCCGTTCCTCCCAACCACACCCCTCCAGGTCTCACTGTCATTGCCCACATGAGCATTGAAGTCCCCCAGCAGAACAAGGGAGTCCCCAGGAGGTGCACTTTCCAGTACCCCCTCCAAGGACTCCAGAAAGGGTGGATAATCTGAACTGCCATTTGGTGCATAAGCACAAACGACAGTCAGAACCCGTCCCCCCACACTTAGGCGGAGGGAGGCCACCCTCTCATTCACTGGGGTGAACCACAACACACAAGCACCAAGTTGGGGGACAATAAGTATGCCCACTCCTGCTCGGCGCCTCTCACCAGGGGCAACTCAAGAGTGGAAGAGTGTCCAGCCCCTCTCAAGTGTAGATGAACATATATCTGTGATATATTATCCATAAATTAAACAGATTCTTTCATTTTTCTGGACTGAATAATATCGTGCATTGAAATTAAATGTGACGTGAGATGTTAATTTTCTTTGACCCATCAAATGAATGCGGTCATTTATTAACAGAATCAAAGTTTAACATCAAACATTTACATTAATTTGGCAATTTGATTACAATAACAGCTTAATTAATTAGCTTCACAACTAGAAAACCATACAGCCATGGTATCCTTGTGTAGGGTTTCTGGGGTCTTGTCTTACATGTTGTGTTTTCCCTCATGTTTGCCTGTCACCCCTCTGCATTTCTCCTCCTGTGTTCCAGCACTGTTGCACCTGTGTCTAATTCTAATCACCGCAGGTGTCACTCATTTCACCTTGTTTGTGTCTGTATATATTCAGCCTCTTGGTGTCTTGTCAGTGTCTCTGGATTGTCCTTGTCCTAAGGCTTCATGACCTGTCTCTCCTTGTGTCCTCCTTTAAAGTAAGTTAGCTGCCCCGTCAGCATTTTGTTTTGTTTATTTAATTAATAAACGATTTTACTTATTTACTGGAGCTTCATTCGCCTTCCTGCACTTTGGGTCCCACACACGGAGCCGATCATGACACCTTGTTGCTTTACAACAGACATTTCTGAAAATATCTGGATGAATTACTGGCAAGATAGAAGAGTTTTAAAGAGGGAAAATGAAGTTTATCTTGAGAGAGATGGGTGAGGGAATTTGTCTGTTATAACCAGAACAACACGCTCCTTTGGACCCAACTTAACCAACGGTACACTTTGCGGTTGAAGATCGACTCTTTTACCTTTGCAGACGATAGTTCGGCCTCGGTGTAGAGTTCTCTTCCAACGCTTTCCAGCGTCTCCGTAAGGATAGTAGGGAACTGTTTGGAGTCGTGAGATCATCCCATAACAGACTTCTTCATAGTTCCTCTGAACTTCTCTCGTTCAGCTTAGTTGCCGTTGTTCTCCAGCATTCTGAACTCTGCATTCTCTCTCCGCACTCTCTACTCTATTCCAGCATTTTTTCACTCTCCTATCTTGCCAGTAATTAATCCAGATATTTTCAGAAATGTCTGTTGGTTTAAAGTTGGCCGTATGGTTTTCTAATTGTAAAGCTAATTAATTAAGCTATGTGTTATTGTAATCAATTTGCCAAATTAATGTAAATGTTTGATGTTAAACTTTGATTCTGTTAATAAATGACCGCATTCATTTGATGGGTCAAAGAAAATTAAC
>NC_056518.1:126349-129733 GCF_014905685.2 Nematolebias whitei
GAATCCGTTTAATTTATGAATATATCACAGATATATGTTCTTCTACATCTGGCGGCCCGTACGTTTGTTTCTACATCTGGTGGCCTCGTACGGTATCATAAATGGACTGTTATTCGTTTAACAATTGAATTGATCATGTTGGCATGAAAAGTGCAGATTTCTGCTGTGTGAAATGTAGCGTGTTGCAGCTGTGATGTTCGGAGAATGTTTGCAGTTGTGGTGTTTTGAAAGTTGAAAGTAACGTCAATGTTTCATTTTAAAGCTGAAATGTACGTCTGTTGTGTGTAAAAAGCTGATGAGCTGTGAAAAACGTGGATTCTGTTTAAACGGACTGGGGGTTCTGTTCGACCCGGTTCTGGTCCGGCTCGGTTCTGATAAGTTCGAACGAGTGTTTTAAATGGATGGAGAGACGTTTTTAAAAACTGAGCGCAGTCTCAGTGAGCTTTGAGAGTTTATTCGCCACATTTTTAACAGAAAATAGTGCATTTCGAAAGTTTTAATGACGAAAGTTGACCGGAATGTTCAGGCTAAATGCTAACACGCTAGCTGAAATAGCGAGCAGCGATTGGTCGAAAACCGCTGTTTGAAACGTCCTGATTCGCTGAGAGACGTGTCTGTCGTCACTTCCTCTGATGTCAGGTTGTAAAACCCACCCCCGTTGCTACGCTATGATTGGTAGATTCAGTCACGTGACCCGGAAATGAAGCTCGTCTTCATAAGGAATTTCAATCTGCTGTTTAAAGTTGAAAAACGCTTTAAAGTTGGTTCTGATCCACTGCTCCGTTTCTTTGAAGCCTAATCGCTGAAACTTTGCCACATTTAAGTTTTAAATCCGTCATTAAATGGTGTTTTTGGACCACGCTAGCGATGCTAATTTTAAGCTAACAGCTAACGACCAGATGTCACCAAAGCCACAGGAAGTCATCGCGACTCCTACTGGTCGCCACTAACAGCGTCAGGGTTAAAATAAAATAAGGTTATACTGCCACCTCCTGTTGGAAACTTGAAATCACAGTTTCACTTCGTTTTTAGGATATTTTGGTGAAATTACACGTGTTTATTTTTGTCAGAAGCATTTTTGAGTTAATAAACGTTCCTCCAGCTGAATTATTACTGTTATCTTGCATTTAAAAAGTGATTAAGGTATTTATGCAAGAAAGGCATTTACCAAGACATTTTTCATTCACTGATAATTCCTCAAACGGAGGTGCAAAATGAAAAATTAGAAACTTTTTAAAGATACAGTCCAGATATTCACAGAGTTGATAAAGTTTACTCATTTGCTGAAAAGATAATACACGTTTAATTGCTAGAACACTAAATAAGAGTAATTATATCAGAAAAAGGAAACTTTTCTGATTTATTTTACCACCTAAAACACCACATCTTCCTATTTAATTTTAAATAGAAGATAATGGCAGGAGAAGAGGAGTATAACAGTTTTCCTGAAGAGGGACTGATAAGCTCCTCATAGTTTTTTTTTCTTTTCACCCAACCTGGTTAATGAGTAACTGTTTAAAATAGCAAATTTCTGGAAAAGAACAGCTTAAGAAAGCGTTTAAAAACTAAAGTTGCTTGAAACTTTTAGAAAATTGCAGGTTTATTTAATGTTAAGTGCTTTAGAGTAAATATCACTGAGAAGCCTGGTTCTTGTATCTGTTAAAAATAAGCACGTTAAGTAACACTGCAGAGAAGCATTTACTTAAGAATATTCATGAATTGGGGTAAAACCTACAAATAGGTGCCCACATTTGAATAAGTTGACTTATGACAGTACTTTTGAGTAAATCCAGAGCTTAAAATAGTGTGTGACTCACTGCTTACTTGAATACAAATATTTACCTGTTAAAATAATCTGAAGTTGGCAACTGTTTACACAGATAAGGCTAAACAGTGAATAACCATGGCAGGTGTGATAGAAAAGGATTTTGATCCTTGTGAGATGAAGGACTGGTTAGAGGGAGCGTTGACGCTGCTCACAGAATCCTTACATCCATATGGTGAACAGGTGGACAGCATGAACTCAAAAGAGTTATTGGATGAGCTGAAGGAGGTTGCAGAGAGTGTGACCTCTACAGACATAACAAAGTCAAGCTATGAAAAGCTGGCTAAATTGGCACTATTACTGAAAGCATCATTCTATGCTACGGTAAACAAGGCTGATGACCTTGCAATAAGGTTAAACAGCGAAAAAGAGGTGGTTCAGGAAATTGAAGAACACTACCTTCAATTTAAAAGTGAACACGAGGTCCTCACTAAGAAACATCTTGAACAGATGTTTCAGTCACAGCAAGACGCACGTGCAGAAATTGATTTACTGAACAGCCAAGTACAGTCACTTAATGCATCACTAACTGAAGCCAGGGATGCTAAAGAACTGTGTTCCACAGCATACTTTGCATTAAGACGGGATCACGTCGAGACAATGTCACAAGTTTCCCGCTGCAAAGCTGAGATAGACGTGCTTAAAACACAACTTTGCCATGCAGAAAGGAAATATGGTGAGAGGGATGGACTGAATGTGGAGACACACTGGGCTTCAGACCCAAATCTCCTTACATCACACACACCTCCATCCATACCTAAAGTGGTAGAGACAGACATGAACAGGTCTCCTCTACCGAACAGGCAACAGAGAGCATGGAGACTTCCTCCTTCAATAAATGATTTGCAAAAAATCTCAAAACATGTACAGCGCTTTGTACCGGGACCAATGGGTTCAACTGGCACAAAAGCGTATCTCAAAGACCTTGAATTCAGACTGGGTGGTTATCCTAATGCTACGGTTGAGGATAGAATCAGTCAGATAAGGCTCACTTCGGACAGAGAGGTGTTCACCTTCATCGAGCATCTACCTGATGCAACGAGAAGGGATTACAACCTTCTGTGTGAAGCTTTGATCAGAGAGTACGACCCCTGCACGGGACCTGCTGGTTTCCCGGCTGCTGACAAGGTCACGCAAGGCAAGCATGAACATCCAAAGGTTTATTACAAAAGAATCTTCCAAGCTTATTTTGGTTACAGAAATGAAACCGGAATGGAGGAAGAAGAAGGTTTTAAATTTGTTTTCAGCAAAAATCTCCACACTGACATAAGCATGTCAGTACAAATTATGGCAAATTTCAAAGAAAAATCCATCAATGAGATTAAACAGTGTGCTGTGAATGTGTTTGAGGCATGTTCTCATGCTAAGACGCCCATAGAGGTGTTTCCTGGTATAAAGGTTAAACCCCACTCCCTAGAAATGGAAGGACGGTGTGCATTGACCCCTCCTCCTAAAAAAGGCGAGAAAAAGCAGTATTTTCAAACTAACAAACCGCGTAATGAAGGTGCACGATGGGACAAAAAAGCTCCTCTTTCAGAGGATGAACGTGATTATCGTAA
>NC_056518.1:129833-131524 GCF_014905685.2 Nematolebias whitei
TTAGGCGAGTTGGGAGGAAACAGGTGCCAGCTTCTCTATTTACGTCTGAGAGGATTTAAAAACATGACAGTTCGTTCCAACAAACTTGTTTGCGTTTGTCTCTGACCTTTGACCGACATCACAACCTTGCTCATTTCAGACAGAAGATCAGAAAATGCATAATTACTCTTGTAACCGACATTAACTTGATTTCTACTTTGAATGAGGATTAAAACTCATTAATACTGTTTCACAGTTGATTTAAAATGAGTAGTTCACTTCAACATTTAAAATGGTTTGAACTAAACACACTTTGGTTATCAAGAAAATAGTAATGATAATAAAAAGAGAGTGTTCTTTCAATTGATCAGTGCAGGACACACTTAGAAAGTCTCTGGATGAACTTAATTTTGTGTTTCTGGACTCAAATCAATGAAATACAGTTCTTGTCCCAGGAAGGCCCTCAAGGTCAGAATTTGACCTGAGGCTTAGTTCACTACAGTCCCCCCTTTGGAAATCATCGCCTGTCCATGGGGATGAATTCCAACATGAACTTACGCCTTCGAATGTCCTTGATCTTGATGTAATCCAGCAAGGAAAACAAAAGTCAAAGGAGATAATCCACAATGTTTTTGGTAATTCCATTTAGATGTTGGTAATTCCATAATGTTGTTGGTAATTCCATTGTAGCAATGCTTTTAACCCCTTGGAAACAGAGTCTGTAATCCATTGGAAAAGTCATATAATCCACAACGGTAAATCCACAACGAATGGAGGTGTTGATTGATCAGCATACAGAGGGGTTCCCTTGGATTGAACTGAAGATGCGGCCACTGGATGAAGAGTGGAGACCAACGTCAGGATTGCAGGTCTCCTCCAGCGAAGGTCGTCTCTGAGCGACGTCCAGTCGATGCCGTTCTGGTTCAATGTGTCATGCAATTATGTGGTTTAAGGTGGGCTTATGAAGGGGATTTTACATAAGGCCTTAACCTATATGCACCTGGTGTGTAAGCTATTATGATTTGGAACAGCTACAGCTACCAGTTAAGGGGTGGAACATGCTGAAAAGGGTAGTTATAGGGGTTTATACCTATAGGAGGGCATTCCAAACAATTTTTCCATTCCTAACTTGGTTTAAGTTAGCTTTACATGGTAAAACATAGTTTGGTTCAATTGTCTGTTGTCTTTTAGACGAACGACTTGAGATTGGGTATTTGGTTTCCCATAAATGTTTTTGGAGTCTATGGCGAGACTCATCAAAAAGAATTAGCTATCCCCCCGAATAGAATTGTTCGAGTAGGTTCGGCCTAAGCGTTGTGAGACCAATGTAGATCATGGTACTTAAGGTAGCATTAATCTACATTGACTCCGCAAAGATTACATTTTAACAAATGAACTGCATGTTGGCATAGTTAAAGGCCTCTTAGTCTCTAACTTAACTACACACAAAATTCATTCTTGCTTGGGGTGTTCAGAAACAATACCAAAAACCAATTAAACGATGTCTCAACATCGACAAAAACAGTGACTAAGCAACCAGTAAAACAACGTTTCAACATTGACAAAAGTAGTGATTAAGCAACTAGAAAACGACGTTTCGGTGCGTCACTCACTCTGGATGTCAGATTTGATCACGTTATCGCGTCTGGTAACATTACCCTAACTGGCGTCACCCCTCTTCGGTCATGGGAGACCGCGAACACGGGTGAGGA
>NC_056518.1:131624-134611 GCF_014905685.2 Nematolebias whitei
GGTCCGTCCCCGCCCCTTTCTGCGGGCTGCAGCGAGGTGTACTTGGATTGTTCCTGTCATGTTGAATAGCTTCAGTTATTCTGTTTTCATCCACAGTGTCTTTTGATGCCTCACAAAAATTGTGCAACACAAAACATGCATATATAACAAAAGGAAGATCATTCATATTGATGTCCATGGCTCTCCTCAGGGCTCCAAATGGGGCTTTTAGTCTTCCAAATGCACATTCAATCACCATTCTAGCTCGGCACAACGAAAGTCCAAAGTACTGCTCCTGAACATTGCTTCCTCCGTTAGCATATTCTTTCATCAGGTAAGGTAGAAGTGGGTATGCAGGGTCACCCAGTATGTAAATGGGTATAGCGTCTTCGTTCTCCACAATTTGTCTTGGACAGGGGGGAATCTTCATGTTTTTCAGATTTGTGTTTATTGTGGAGTTAGCAAAAACTCTGGCATCATGCACACTCCCTGGCCATTTCACAACTACATCAATAAAGCTGTACTTGTAATCACAGGTGGCTTGTATGTTAAGAGAAAACCTCCCCTTCCTATTTAGGTACTCTGTAGAATTAGCTGATGGCTGCTTTATCTCCACATGAGTCCCATCCACAGCTCCAAGGCACTGAGGGAGACCATAAGCCTGCTCAAATCCCTCAACAAGTGCACGCACAGCAGTCTCTGTTGTTGGCATTTTTATGTAAGATGGTCCCAAGTACACAGTTATAGCCTTACACACCTCTCTAATTATGTTTGAGACTACCTGTCTTGATAAGCCAAATGCATTGGCCGTTTTACGCAGTCTTCCCTCGTCAGCCAAATAATATAGCGTGCATGCAACTTTTTTGACCACACAGACTGGAGATCGCATTACAGTACTCTTCCCTTGAATGTAAGGAAGGAGTAACTCCGAGAGCGACAGTAATGACGACCGTGACATTCTGAAGTTCTCACGCCATTCCTGTGGGAGAACAATTTCCTTCTCAAAGTTTTCCCACCAGCCAGCAGTGCGTCCAGGTCTGATCCAAAAACGGCGACGCTGAATGGCGGTATTGTGCCTCCGTATCGGTAGGGATAGTTGCTGTAAAAGAGCTGAACGCCAAGCGCTTTTTCTCCTTTGTAATTCCATCTGTTGGAGCAGTTGTGCTTGTAAAAACAAGCAAGCAAAAATTGCCTGAACCAGCGTTACAATTAGTACTTCCCTAAACGCAGTCATTTTCCCTCCGAATGAATGGGCAAACAAAAACAATTGTCGCACATGTGACGTCAGCGCCGCGCTGCACCATCTGTCGCAGACATAATGCGCATATCTCCGGTTCCGAAAGTCCACACGCAAACCCGAAAGAGGAGATTTCTCAAATCTCCACTTTGGTCGGAGTTTTTGTTATTATTCGTTTATAGTTACATCAACCGGAGTTCACGTGTGGATGAAAGGCCACACCGCATGATAAACTATTCGGTTTTCCTGATATCCGGCTACGTGTGTACAGGGCCTGAATGGAGAAGCCCCATCCAAGGATGTACGGTTATCAGTTTCTTTAGAACACGAACGCAACCTCTACGAAAGGTGGATAAAAGCACAGATGAAGCTGCGGATCAGTCACATACTATGTAAATTTGTTTCTTCATATCAGACTTCAGTTATGCCCTAAGTGACACTACATGATTCACTGTAGCTTTTTTTTTTTTTTGTAGCATACTTCGGACGCCGCATGCCAAATGCAGGCCGGGTTGGTTTGTGGATCAAATCGCAAGGATGGACGAGCAACGTGCCTACTGCCACATCCGTCATCAACAACTGGAAGCCTACTGGAGATGTCAAGGATGCTTTATTGTCAGAACACATAAAAAATATGGTAAAGAAACAAAAATGGAGAGGACTTCTTGTAAAAGAATTTGAGGGGAAAGGCAGGGGTGTCGTCACAACAAGATCTTTCAAAAAAGGGGAAGTAGTATGTGATTATCATGGGAAGGTGGTGACAGCTCCAGTGGGCAAGGCCATCCATAAAACTACACAAGATGCAGAGACTGGCTATATGTTTTTTTATAAGAAAAATGAAACGTCTGTGTTCATCGATGCACACAGTGAAAACTGTGAATGTCACCCAGGAAGGGTGACATTTGGACGGCTTATCAACCACTCTAGAAAAAGAGACAACATCAGGCCCAGACTTTACACAATGGAGGAGGAGGGAATAAACACAGATGTGATTCTTTTTCTCGCAGACAGGAACTCCTTGAGGGGTTCCAGGAGCCTTGTGGGGCCGTTGGCATCTCCCATAATGCACCCTAGTCCTCATTCATAAAATCCCCCATGAGGGTAGATGAAGTGTGTGAATATACATACTTTTTTTTTTTTTTATTAACCAGCTGTTTTTAATAATCTCAATTATTTTTTAAGAAAATTAAAATCAAAAACAGAAAACAAACAATAATAAATGTAAAGCAAAAACAAAGTTCTTACTGGAGCAAATGAAATTTACTACCGGAATAAATAAAAATGTTAAAATCCAAAAGTTTGTAAATGAAAACGGTTACAAAATGAATATTATCAAAGAAAATCAAAACTAAGAACAAACTTGGTGTTTAAAAAAAATAAAAAAATCTACCGGAGCAAACTAAGTTACTACTGGAGTAAATGAATTCATTTTATAATAAAATAAAAAATTTTAAGGAATATTATTTTTTAGCTGAATCCAATTGATTTTTTTAATGTTGTTTTTTTTTTTATGATAACAAAAGTGTGCCGGCGCGATGTTTCGGCTCTTTACAGAGCCTTCTTCAGGCAGTGGCACACTTAACTGAACGTAATAATTGGTCTGCAGTCCAATCTGATGTTGCTCCCTTGGTGTCTCATGAGCAAGTGGCTTCTGCCCTGCCCCTCCCTCTCATTTTATACTCCGTAGCATATCCAAGCCACACCCCCTGTAAGAAGCCCATTGGTGTGTATGTGGCTTTTACCGGTGTGGTTGGACTAGAGCCGTTTGTGT
>NC_056518.1:134711-139685 GCF_014905685.2 Nematolebias whitei
AAGGACTGCCCCTACCACCCGAGATGGGGGTGGAGGTGACTGCATGGCGTTAGGAGGAAGAGGTGCAAGTGGGTGCAGACCCGTCCTTATCCCCCGAGGCGGGGGTGTTGGAACGGGGCTAAGGGGAGGAGGTGTAACAGCATCTGTCTGGGGTGGTTGTGGCTGACCTGGGCCCTGACCCTGTTCGTCTCTGAGTCTCAGACCAGCCCGCCCCATATCAGAAATCTGGTTTGTAGCTGCAGCTAGTTTCTCCTCACAAGCTGTCAGGCGCTCCTGTGATGTCTGACATTCTCTTTGTAAATTCAGCCATTGTTGGAGTATCATCGCCTTGTCTGCCTTGCAAACGTCCAGCTCCTTTAATGCGATCTGCAACTGTTGTTGTAGCACACCGTTGTCTGAACACACGGATTGGTACACACGGTCTTTATCCCTGGCTTCCGATAGTGACGCCTCAAGTAATTGTATTTTGCTGATCAGCGAATCCATTTCTGCATTTGCATTTTGCTGTGATTGAAACATCTGTTCATAATGTTTTCTTATGCGGGCCTCGTGTTCACTTTTAAATTGAAGGACGTATTCTTCAATTTCCTGAACAAACGCTTTTTCACTGTCTAACCTTAGTGTAAGGTTATCAGCTTTCTCAGCAACTGCATAGAATGATTCTTTCAGCAAAATTGCAATTTTAGCCAGCTTTTCATAGTTTGACTTTGTAATTTCTGTAGAGGTCACACCTTCTGCGACCTCCTTCAGATTGTCCAATAACTCTTTTGGGTTCATGCTCTCTGCCTGTTCCATATATGGATGTAAGGACGCTGTCAGAAGCTTCAACGCATTCTTTAAACAGTCCGTCATCCCGTAAGGATCAAAGTCTTTTTCTAACACACCTGTCATGTTTTTCACTGTGTAGCACTTTATCTGTTAAAAACAGTTGCAAGCTTCAGATATTTTACAGGTAAATATTTGTATTCGAGTCAATGAGTTTTCACACTATTTTAGCTTTTTGGGTTTACACAGAAGTACTGTTATAAGTCAACTTATTCAAATGTGGGTACCTTTCTCAGGTTTTACCCCAATTCATGAATATTTAAGTAAATGCTCTCGGCAGTGTTACTTGTATGTGCTTATTTTTCAACAGGTACTAGTTACCAAGTTCTTTTTAGTGTATTTTACTCTAAAGCACAGAATTTTTATAAACCTGCAATTTTTCTAAAAGTCTCACAGCAATCATTGGTTTAAAATGTTCTTTAAACCGTTCTGTTCCAGAAATTTGCTATTTTAACAGTTACTCATAGAACTAAGTTGTGAAAAGAAAAAGAAAAGTTGATGATGTATCAGGATTAATCAGTCTCTCTTCAGAAAAACTGTTATTACTCCTGTCCTCCTGTCAGTAACTTCTATTTAAAATTAAATAGGAAGATTTATTTTTTAGGTGGCAACTTAAACAGAAAAGTTTCTTTTTCCCGATAAGTTTACTCTTATTTAGTGATTTTGCAATTAAACGTGTATTATCTCTCCAGCAAATGAGTAAACTGTTCAACTCTGTGAATATTTGAACCGTATCTTTTAAAAAGTTTCTAATTTTATTTTGTACCTTTTCTTAAGGAATTATCAGTGAATAAAAATGTGTTGGTAAATGCTTCTCTGCATAAATACCCTTCACTTTTTAAATGCAAGATAACAGTGATTATTCAGCTAGAGGAAGTTTGTTAACTCAAAAATGCCTTACAGAAAAATAAAAACGTTTAATTTCACTCTTCAAACCTAAAACTGAAGTGAAACCGTGATTTAAAGTTTCTCCAGGAGGGTGCAGTGTTTAGCTTTCTACCAGCAGGAGTCTATGACGACTTCCTGTGACGTTCGGTTGACATCCTGTTGTTAGCCGCTTAGCTTAAAGTTAGCTTCGGCTAAACTCGGTTAAAATCAACGTTACTGAACGAATTTAAGCGTAAACGTGGCGTTGGTTCAACAAGCACGACTGTTATGCATGAACATGAGTTTTTTGGACATATGGCAGCTTTATTTAGTGATTTTAAGCGTAGTGAAGGCTCCGGTCGTTAGCAGTTAGCTTAAAATTAGCATCGCTAGCGTTGTTCAAAAACATCATTTAATGACGGATTTTAAACTCAAACGTGGCAAAATTTCAGCGAGTATGCTTCGAAGAACTTAACCAGCGTATCAAAATACACTTTTAAAGCGCTTTTCAGCTTTAAAAAGCAGATTTTATTTCCCTATGAAAACGAATTTTCATTTCCGGGTCACGTGACTGAAATCACCAATGACAAAGCAGCAGGGGTGAGAGGAAGTTACGTAGGCACGTCATTCAACCTTCTCAGCAAATCAGAGCGCTCCACAGCAGCAAACCAACCAATCACGAAGCGTTAGTAGCCACCAGCATGTTAGATTAGCCTGAAACCATTTCGTCAACTTATCGTCTTTTAAACTGTCAAAATGCACTTTTTCTGTTAAAAACTGTAACAAATCAACACTGAGCTGCACGGAGTCTGCTACTCCGGTCTCAAAAACGTCTTTCTAGCTATTTAAACAACTCGTCTGAAACTTTTTCAGAACCGAGCCGGTCCAGAACCGCATCTGGACCGTCTTTAAACAGAATAGAGCGTTTTCACCCAGCTCAAAACCAGCTTAGTTACGATAACAGGCGTACAATTTCAGCTTTCACAAGACATATGACACTTTTTCAGCTTTCATAACATCGCCAGCGTAATACAGCGTAAACATGCAGAGCCAAGCACCAAGCGCGCAGCTCCAGCACGCTGCGTAAACATGCAATGTTTTGACTTCAAAGCGGCGCAGCTTGAGCTGCGTTTCAGCACAGCTGATAAACTGTTATTTTTCATGCCAACACGTAAAATTCAATCTTTACACAAATATACAGTCATTTATGAGCACGTAACGGGCCACCAGAATGTAGATGAACAGATGCTCAGATATATTCATCAATTAACACGGATTCCTCATTTTTCTGAACTGAATAAAACGTGCATTGAATTTAATGAAATGCAAACGTGAGACGTCATTTATATTTGACCCATCAAAATGAATGCGGTCATTTATTTACAGAATCAAAGTTTAACATCAAACATTTACATTAATTTGGCAAATTATGAAAATAACAACATAAGCGATCAATCAGGAAAAATCATACGGCCATGATTTTTCCGTTGCGTCACCACAGACATTTATGAAAACTGTACAATTATGATCTTTTACCCACACGGCGGTGGATGAGCACTTTACACAGACATTTCTAAATATCTGGAAGAATATCTACTTGATAGAAGAGTTTAAAGATGGGAAAGAAGTTTAGAGGGAGTAAAAGATGGGGTTTGAGGCTGTGTTGACAGAACGGCACTCTCCGGGCTTTCTTCAGCCTCTCCTTACGGTACACTTAGGTGATGAAATCGACTCTTTTACCTGGAGATGTCTCAGGCGAGATTCCGTTTAACGCACCCTTCAGCGTCTCCGTAGGATGCTGTTACTCGTCCGGAGTAGCGGCGAGATTCTGTTTTCCCACAGCTCACCTCAGTGGAAAATGTTATAATCCCATGAAACTCGGAAGAGCTCTGTTGTCATGTCAGGATCTTCCCGGCTCCCAGAACTGGGCTTCTCCGCACAGAACTGAACAGAACTGAACTCAACCGAACCGAGTAGAACCCTCACAGAACTCTCACAGAACTGGTTAGACCAGGAAGTACCGACATTTTAAAGAGCTGTTTTCCCGGTTCATCTGGGAGTATTCCCATTGGCCAGAACCGACCAGACGGGGTGTGTTTTGTGACGTAAAAGGTTAGAATGCAGCAAGAATTGTTATGGAAAGATCAGAAATGTTCTCACAGACAGAGAGAGTTTTGTTTTGGCGAGTTTAAGAAACAGGTGCCAAAACCCCCTGTTGACGTCTGAGAGGATATAAACAGGACAGTTGTTCCAACGCATGTCTGCTTCACTCCTGACCCTGGAAACGTACACTTGCTCATTCAAAGGCAGAAATCAGAAAATGCATAAAAATCTGTAACAGACCTCAACATGAATTCTAACTTTGCATGAGAATTAAAAATCATTACACAGTTAATAAAATTGATTAGTTCACTGTAACATCTAAAATGGTTTGAACTAAGACACTTTGATTATCAACATTTGTAAAATAGTAATGATAATAAAAAGAGAGTGTTCTTCCACTTGAATTTTCAAGAAAGAAAGTCTCAGGATGGGTGAACCTGTATTTCTGGATTCAAATCAATGAAATGACAGTTCCTGTCCCACAAGGTTCTTAAGGTCAAGGGTTTTGACCTTAGGCTTAGTCGTGACACCAGTTCACTACACAACTATATGCAATTCAAAAGAATGTGGGGGATAATAGGGGTTTGAACAGAAGGCGAAAGGAGGAAATAATTATGACAAGACTTAGAATAGGGCATTCTGGGCTTAATAGTTCTCTCTTACATATAAGAAAGCATGAAAATGGGTTCTGCGATCATTGTAATCAGATGGAAACAGTAGAACATGTTCTGCTAAAGTGTGAGAAATAGTCAGAGGAACGTCAGCTGTTAAAGTCGTCGTTAAGCAGAAAGAATATAGGACTGACTATGATCAATCTATTAGAAAACAAGTCAAACTATGTTAAAAAAAACAATTATTTAGGTTTTTAAATAAAACAGGATTAATAAATCATATTTAGAATTGTGTATTAAATTTATGAGTATACAGAGGCATGCATAAACTTACATACAGGTAGATAAGAGAGGTTAGGATATGAATTTATACACATTGTTGAAAGGGGTTAAATTTTCTCTGACATACCTGAAGACCACACTCCAGTCTGGTAGGTGGCGGTAAATGCACCGTAAGATGGATGCCAACCGCCAATAAAAGTCAAAAAAGAAGAAGAAGTGATTAAAACTTGATCTCTACAGCACCTTTCACAGACATTCACATCACAAAACACTTCACAACGTCCTT
>NC_056518.1:139785-146085 GCF_014905685.2 Nematolebias whitei
TTTCTTTCTGTGTCTTACCCTCTTGCTTGAGGGTGTCAATGATGGCCTTCTGGACAGCAGTCAGGTCGGCAGTCTTACCCATGATTGCGGTTTTGAGTAATGAACAAGGCTGGGAGTTTTTAAAAGCCTCAGGAATCTTTTGCAGGTGTTTAGAGTTACGTCGTTGATTCAGATGGTTAGGTTAATAGCTTGTTTAGAGAACCTTTTCATGATATGCTAATTTTTTGGGACAGGCATTTTGGGTTTTCATGAGCTGTATGCCATAATCATCAGTATTAAAACAATTAAAGACCTGAAATATTTCAGTTGGTGTGCAATGAATCTGAAATATATGAAAGTTTCATTTTTATCATTACATTATGGAAAATAATGACCTTTATCACAATATGCTAATTTTTTGAGAAGGGTGTGTGTGTGTGTGTGTGTGTGTGTGTGTGTGTGTGTGTATAGATGGATAGATAGATTAAAAGCCTTATTAAACAAGTTTTTAAATGATGATTTAAAAGAAGACCAGGAAGAGGCCTGTCTAATAATTAAAGGAAGAGCATTCCACAAATTAGGAGCCCTGACCATAAAAGCCCTCCCTCCTTTTGTCACCAGTCGAGTTCTGGGAGTGGAAAGTAAGAACAGATTTAAGGTTCTGAAATTGCAAGAGGGGATGTAGGGGGTAAGAAGCTCAGATAGATACGATGGCGCAAGACCGTTCAGGGATTTAAAAACAAACGATAACATTTTTAAATCAATTCTAAAAACCACAGGGAGCCAATGCAACGAGGACAGAACTGGAGTGATATGCTGATATTTATGGGATCTTGTGAGAACTCTAGCTGCAGTGTTACTGCTGCATTACTCTGTTTGTGCCGTGGGACTGGATCTTTGGGATGAACCAGTCTTTGCCGTAATGTATTTTGGGGATTAAAAGCCACTGGGACGTTGTGTTTGGAAAATAAACGTCTCAGTTTCTCTGATACTCCCTCAACATATGGAATGACCACTGGTCTGGGTCTGGCTTCCTCCTTTTCACCTGTTGGCTGACTGGAGTCCTGTTTGGGTTTCTTCTCTGCTTCCAGGAAGGCCCAGTTAGGATATCCACATTGCTCTAAAGCCTTTCTTGTGTGGGATTTCTCCTTCTGCCTGGCTCGTGAAGTATAGTGAGGACGCTCTCTGCTCTGTGATACAGAGAATTTCTTTTTAGATGAAGCGGTGGACGTTCCTGACAGCTTCACACAGACACCACAGAACAAATTCTTTGTAACTTCTACACAATAAAATGTTTTACTGTGAAGGAAAAAGAAAACAGAATGAATGCATTGTGTAATATTTGCTGTGAAAATGGACGAGTACGTACTTAAAAAAATAATAATTTCCCCAGGGTGGGATTTACATTTTCATCACATGTGCACATCTGACTGAGGACCTACTGGCAGCTATTTGGACTGTGGACTCAATCCCATCTTGCCATATGTTGTTTGAAAGCTTGATAAACAGTCTGGTCTTGCTAACGTTCACAAGTGACTCACATGGAGTGAGACATTACATTTGTGCATTTTGAAGAAAATGTCCACTGCATAACGGTCCTTAGATTTACATGCACTTTTACTGTGCCAGATCCACTCAAGAATGTCACACAAACTTGTGACTGTCATCACTGTAGGTGGGGTTCTGCCCATTGCAAACTCGACACCGAACTTGCAGGAAACAAGCAGATTTTGTTTACCAAATTAGCTGTAGAATTTTGAAATTAGCGCCTAAAATTGGCCTTTTAATCACAGAACAGAAACGGCCTTTATTGTCCCATGGATAGGAAATTCAAGTGTAACAGCAGCAACAGATAGAAAGATAAAAAGATGTCACACAAAAGTTCCTAAATGTTAAAAGCAATGTATGAAGAAACAAGTTAAAGAATATAATAATACTTTATTTATAAAGCCCTTTAAAACGACCACAGCTGCCACAAAGTGCTGTACATATAAAATCAAGAACATTTAATTACATAAAAACAGTTGTTAAAATATTAAGATCAATAAAAAATAATAAACACTGTGCAGAGCAAAATTCAGTGTGTGCTAAAAGCCAGGGAGTAAAAATGTGTTTTTAAAAGAGTTTTAAAATTTGGACAGTGAAGGGGCTCGTCTGATGGGAAGAGGGAGATTGTTCCACAGTCTTGGAGCAGCAACAGAAAAAAGCTCTGTCCCCTCTGAGCCTCCGCTTAGACCTCGGCACCTCCAGGAGCAGCTGATCTGAGGCACCGAGCAGGAGAATATGGGTGAAGCAGCTCAGAGAGGTAGGATGGAGCAAGACCATTTAAACTTTTAAAAACAAATAAAAGAATCTTAAAATGAACTCTAAAATGAACAGGCAGCCAGTGGAGTGAAGCCAGAGTGGGGGTGATGTGCTCCCTCTTTTGAACTCCAGTTAGAAGCCGAGCAGCAGCGTTCTGGACCAACTGGAGGCGTCTGAGGGAGGACTGGCTGACTCCAAGATAGAGCGTTGCAGTAATCCAGCCGAGAGGTGACGAAGGCATGGATTACCGTTTCCAGCTGTTGTTTTGTAAGGATGGACTTTAACTTAGCCAGCTGTCTGAGGTGATAAAAACTGGTCTTGACCACCGCTCCAATCTGGGAATCTAATTTAAAATCACTGTCCATTTTAAAACCCAACTTAGAAACAGTTTTCTTTACCCGTGGTGCCAGAATATCAATAATAACGTGCAATGTGTGTTGGAAAATTGATAAAGGACAGCCTATTTACAGTACAGTGTTGTAGGCAGAGTGCGTGTGTTTTGGCACAGGTTAGCATGTATTTAATCCTTATTGAGTTTGTTGGGAGCAGTGATGGTTGTAGAGTCTGACAGCTGCTGGGAGGAAGGACCTGCGGTGACACACTTGTGTCCATTTAAGATGCAGCAATCAGTCACTGAACGAGCTGTCCAGTTCAGCAACAGCTTCATGCATGGGGTGGGAGACGTCGTCCAGCAATTGTTATTTTTTGCATAGTCCGTCCGTCTCCCACCACATGCACTGGGTCGAAGGGGCATCCAAACACCGAGCTGGTCTTCTTGACGAGCTCATCAAGCTCGTCGTCATCCTGACAGCATCCCTCACAGAGTGTCCACCACCATCGGGTTCGAGGGTTGCCGCCTCGACAATAGAGGCATGGTCCATTCAGACTCAATGTCCCCCACCTCCCTCGTAACATGTTCGAAGTTCTCTCGGAGGTGGGAGTTAAAACTCCGTCTCAGGAGACTCTGCCAGACGTTCCCAGCAAACCCTCACAATATGTTTGGGTCTGACCGGCATCCTCCCCCACCATTGGAGCCAACTCACCACCAGATAGTGATCAGTGGAAAGCTCCGCCCCCTCTTAACCCGAGTATCCAAGACATGCGGCCACAGATCAGATAAGACGATGACAGTCGATCATCGAACTGCTGATGGGATTAGCATGTATAAACGGTCGAGAAAAATTAGCAAACTAACAAACCATAGAGTTTGAACTTTTATTTAAAAAAATTAAAACATATATATATTTTTTTAAAGTACACGTTTTCATGATTGTGCAACATTGGGCCTCACTGAAGCCCATCTAGCCAGTCTCTGAGTCACGGCTCTCCTGCCTGGGCCTCTGCGTTGGATGTCGACTGCTCGAAAAGCACTCTGATCTTTCTCGCTTGCTCAGCGGTGAGATGCATTGCGTAGAATCTGTCAGCGGTCGAGGTGTCATGACACATGAAGTTGGCCAATGTGTGGCGAACCTCAGCGCTGTGAAAGTTCTTTACCTGGGAAAAAATAAATAAATGTCCTTACAAAAGACCATGTTCACTATACTGAAACGTGAGGGTGCATTAGCAGCAGGCAACTTGCATGTAGCCATAGACGTTCTGATGTCTGTGAAGGAAGGTAATCCTGGAAGCCCCATCTCCTCCCACACCACCCGGAGATACTTGAGGAGAATCTTGCCCGTACTGTTAGAAGTGGTGTGGAGAAACCTCCCCTCCGGCAGATTCAGAGCAGCCCGCATATTTAGCCACTGTTAAGCCCAGGAGAACTCCTCATTGTTCCAGTAGACCTGTGCCATACTGAAGGCACCATTTGTCTTGTGCTCGCTCACCTGCATGCCACGCATCGAGCTAATGCCTCACAACTTACATTCACAACAAAGCCCAGGGACTCTGAACGATGACGTGCCTTGGCAGCTTCCACCTCAGACACAGCCATGCCAATCAGAACGCCAATCCGGTGACCGTAGACAGAGGCAATGAGGGCAGAAAAGTAGCCGTAAAAGCGATTCCTCAGCTTGGGGGATTTGTCGTCCTCCATCATGTCTGAGGGGGTTTTGAGTGGTTTTAAAATTATAGAAAAAAAGAAAAAAAATTTACCAAGCAGCTGAGGGATTCTGGAGCGGGCCCGGCACTTTGTTAGAGTCTGTGCTGAAATAATGCGCGACACCTTCGCATCTTTAACAGTTATTTGGTAAAGCACCACGTCTTTACGCAGCTGGTGAATGCAGTTCTTCAATGCCCTCAAGACACCGATTTGCTGGGCTCTTGACAACCTGCATGATGGTGGAGGAGTTTCTGTAAAATACTTGAGGAACTGGTACACGTTCTTGAGATGAATGCAGGCAGTGGTGACGGTTCTCCCCTGCGACATCAGCTTGTGCGCCCAACTGCAGAAAAACGTTGCCATTTTAAGTCGTTTGAAAGGCATGCATGGCGACCACCACAAACCAGCTTTGAATACGCCCAACGTCATCCAGGAAGAGCCAGGTGCCCAGCCGATTACAACCAGACGCCATACGCTGGAGAAAACGACTGACCCGATTCATAGCAGACCCCACGTTCTCCCGGTGTTTGGCGCTAGGGCACCCGCCCTCTAGAAAACGCTTGTAGCTTTCCACAAAAGTGACTGTTGGAGCAGACAAAAAGCAAAAAGTTATTCACACCCAAGCCACGTTTAGAAAGTGTCGAGGACACGACTTACCGAAAGATGAAGGAAAACGAGATTCTGGCACCTGCTCCTCACATGCCGATGCCCCAGTCGAGTCAGGGACGGCACACGCAGACGACGGGCCGGGGACGTCCTCGTCTGAACGGGGGGACGGCGAGAAGGGGGGGGCTCCCCCCCCCCCCCCCCCCCCCCCCCCCCGGTACTTTATTTTCACAGTCGGCGTCCAAGCCCTCCACGGAGAGGCTGGAGGTTGGGGGGAGAAGGCTTCGTGTCCGCGAGAGCTTGGAGAAGTCTTGGCCATCCTCACAGCGTCAAGCATTTTACCTTTAACGGCAGTACTTAAAGCTGGGTGTGCCTTCCAACAGGTGTTTATCCAGGCAGCCATAACTGTAGAAGCATGCGTCAACTGGGCATTTGCCGCTCCTCACATTTACTCATCCAGATGCCAAGTTCAACAAGAGTTTTCTCTTGCACATTCTTGACAGTGTGTTCGCTGGAGATGGTTTGACATGGCATAATAAGTCTTGAAACAAATTGGACATGTGGAAGATCCGAGACGGGGCGGCATAACTCCTAAGCTTTTGAAAAAGATAAAACGGTCAGGGAGCCAAGGCTGGTGGGAAGAGTTTGAAGAGGCGGCACCTTTAATCACGCAGAGAAAGAGGGAGGGAGGGAGATGTTACTTACCTCTGCTCAGTCGTCTGGTGTGTCTCCTTCTCGTGCTGGGCACTGACTGTTTTTTTTTTTTTTTGGCAGATTGCAAACGACGTTCAGGTGCATACTGCCACCTACTGAGCAAGAGTGTGTAACTCATGGCCTCCTTTCCCTAGATTATATTTTTAATATTTATGTTATGCAAATATATAAACAACTCTTCTCTAACATTTATTTTATCCTTCTCCCCTTCTGTTCCCAATATTCCTCCTAAACTCCATACTGTCCCTGACTCTTTGACTTTTTTTCTTTCAATCACTCCCTTTCTTCTGTATATTTATTGCACTCCATCAGCACATGTTCCACACTTTCTGTTTCCCCACATTCCTCACATCGACTGTTATTCCTTTTCCCCATCATGTACATTGTATCATTTACAGGTCCTTCTCAAAAAATTAGCATATTGTGATAAAGGTCATTATTTTCCATAATGTAATTATACAAATGAAACTTTCACATATCATTCATTGCACACCAACTGAATTATTTCAGGTCTTTAATTGTTTTAATACTGATGATTATGGCATACAGCTCATGAAAACCCAAAATGCCTGTCCCAAAAAATTAGCATATCATGAAAAGGTTCTCTAAACAAGCTATTAACCTAACCATCTGAATCAACGACGTAACTCTAAACA
>NC_056518.1:146185-147256 GCF_014905685.2 Nematolebias whitei
AGAGATATAGATATATATATATATATAGAGATATCTCTATCTATCTATCACATTTCATCGACCCTCATGGGGGATTTTATGAATGAGGATGGTTGGACCAGGGTGCATTATGGGAGATGCCAACATCCCCCACAAGGCTCCTGGAACCAGATCCATGGGCCTCCGCGGAGGATGGACCGTGCACCTACTTTCTCCTATGGGAGAAGGATTCAGTCCCCTAACCCTAAACGAGTGACCACTGGTCTGGAGATAAGTGTAGACCGCAGAGTCCTGGCCTGATGATGTTGCTCTTCTGTGCTGGGCCATTTTTTTTGGCCAGTGACTGTTTAAGTTTCCCCGATGTAAGACTGATCACAGCCCTCCTGACACTGAACAGCATACACAACATTAACAACAACGATAATAATTTATTTGTATAGCACCTCTCAAACAAATGTTAAAGTGCTTCACACAATCTATTTAAAACATCATAAGACATCAGAAACGCAAGTACACAATCAATTAAAAAACATAAAAAAGAAAGATGTGTGTGTGTGTGTGTGTATGTATATATATTTATGTGTGTGTGTATATACAGGTCCTTCTCAAAAAATTAGCATATTGTGATAAAGGTCATTATTTTCCATAATGTAATGATAAAAATGAAACTTTCATATATTTCAGATTCATTGCACACCAACTGAAATATTTCAGGTCTTTAATTGTTTTAATACTGATGATTATGGCATACAGCTCATGAAAACCCAAAATGCCTGTCCCAAAAAATTAGCATATTTCATCCCACCAATGAAAGACAAGTGTTTTTAATACAAAAAATGCCAACCTTCAAATAATCATGTTCAGTTATGCACTCAATACTTGGTCGGGAATCCTTTTGCATGAATGACTGCTTCAATGCGGCGTGGCATGGAGGCAATCAGCCTGTGGCACTGCTGAGGTGTTATGGAGGCCCAGGATGCTTCGATAGCGGCCTTAAGCTCATCCAGAGTGTTGGGTCTTGCGTCTCTCAACTTTCTCTTCACAATATCCCACAGGTTCTCTATGGGGTTCAGGTCAGGAGAGTTGGCAGGC
>NC_056518.1:147356-171306 GCF_014905685.2 Nematolebias whitei
GTAATAAACTTTTGGATGTTCAGTTTTACCCTGCATGACCTTGTCTGCAGCTGGGAAACCAGCAGGTCCCGTGCAGGAGTCGTACTCTCTGATTAAAGCTTCACACAGAAGGTTGTAATCCCTCTTCGTTGCATCTTGTAGACGCTCGATGAAGGTGAACACCTCTCTGTCCGAAGTGAGCCGTATCAGACTGATCTTATCCTCTACCGTAGCATTAGGATAAGATCTCAATCTGAACTCCAGATCTCTGAGATACGCTTTTGTTCCAGATGATCCCATCGGTTCAGGTACAAAGCGTTGTACATATTTTGAGATTTTCTGCAAATCATCCATTGAAGGAGACTGTATTAACGGTCTCACATGCGTGGTTGGTGGTGCATATTGGTCAAGGACTGCCCCTACCACCCGAGATGGGGGTGGAGGTGACTGCATGGCGTTAGGAGGAAGAGGTGCAAGTGGGTGCAGACCCGTCCTTATCCCCCGAGGCGGGGGTGTTGGAACGGGGCTAAGGGGAGGAGGTGTAACAGCATCTGTCTGGGGTGGTTGTGGCTGACCTGGGCCCTGACCCTGTTCGTCTCTGAGTCTCAGACCAGCCCGCCCCATATCAGAAATCTGGTTTGTAGCTGCAGCTAGTTTCTCCTCACAAGCTGTCAGGCGCTCCTGTGATGTCTGACATTCTCTTTGTAAATTCAGCCATTGTTGGAGTATCATCGCCTTGTCTGCCTTGCAAACGTCCAGCTCCTTTAATGCGATCTGCAACTGTTGTTGTAGCACACCGTTGTCTGAACACACGGATTGGTACACACGGTCTTTATCCCTGGCTTCCGATAGTGACGCCTCAAGTAATTGTATTTTGCTGATCAGCGAATCCATTTCTGCATTTGCATTTTGCTGTGATTGAAACATCTGTTCATAATGTTTTCTTATGCGGGCCTCGTGTTCACTTTTAAATTGAAGGACGTATTCTTCAATTTCCTGAACAAACGCTTTTTCACTGTCTAACCTTAGTGTAAGGTTATCAGCTTTCTCAGCAACTGCATAGAATGATTCTTTCAGCAAAATTGCAATTTTAGCCAGCTTTTCATAGTTTGACTTTGTAATTTCTGTAGAGGTCACACCTTCTGCGACCTCCTTCAGATTGTCCAATAACTCTTTTGGGTTCATGCTCTCTGCCTGTTCCATATATGGATGTAAGGACGCTGTCAGAAGCTTCAACGCATTCTTTAAACAGTCCGTCATCCCGTAAGGATCAAAGTCTTTTTCTAACACACCTGTCATGTTTTTCACTGTGTAGCACTTTATCTGTTAAAAACAGTTGCAAGCTTCAGATATTTTACAGGTAAATATTTGTATTCGAGTCAATGAGTTTTCACACTATTTTAGCTTTTTGGGTTTACACAGAAGTACTGTTATAAGTCAACTTATTCAAATGTGGGTACCTTTCTCAGGTTTTACCCCAATTCATGAATATTTAAGTAAATGCTCTCGGCAGTGTTACTTGTATGTGCTTATTTTTCAACAGGTACTAGTTACCAAGTTCTTTTTAGTGTATTTTACTCTAAAGCACAGAATTTTTATAAACCTGCAATTTTTCTAAAAGTCTCACAGCAATCATTGGTTTAAAATGTTCTTTAAACCGTTCTGTTCCAGAAATTTGCTATTTTAACAGTTACTCATAGAACTAAGTTGTGAAAAGAAAAAGAAAAGTTGATGATGTATCAGGATTAATCAGTCTCTCTTCAGAAAAACTGTTATTACTCCTGTCCTCCTGTCAGTAACTTCTATTTAAAATTAAATAGGAAGATTTATTTTTTAGGTGGCAACTTAAACAGAAAAGTTTCTTTTTCCCGATAAGTTTACTCTTATTTAGTGATTTTGCAATTAAACGTGTATTATCTCTCCAGCAAATGAGTAAACTGTTCAACTCTGTGAATATTTGAACCGTATCTTTTAAAAAGTTTCTAATTTTATTTTGTACCTTTTCTTAAGGAATTATCAGTGAATAAAAATGTGTTGGTAAATGCTTCTCTGCATAAATACCCTTCACTTTTTAAATGCAAGATAACAGTGATTATTCAGCTAGAGGAAGTTTGTTAACTCAAAAATGCCTTACAGAAAAATAAAAACGTTTAATTTCACTCTTCAAACCTAAAACTGAAGTGAAACCGTGATTTAAAGTTTCTCCAGGAGGGTGCAGTGTTTAGCTTTCTACCAGCAGGAGTCTATGACGACTTCCTGTGACGTTCGGTTGACATCCTGTTGTTAGCCGCTTAGCTTAAAGTTAGCTTCGGCTAAACTCGGTTAAAATCAACGTTACTGAACGAATTTAAGCGTAAACGTGGCGTTGGTTCAACAAGCACGACTGTTATGCATGAACATGAGTTTTTTGGACATATGGCAGCTTTATTTAGTGATTTTAAGCGTAGTGAAGGCTCCGGTCGTTAGCAGTTAGCTTAAAATTAGCATCGCTAGCGTTGTTCAAAAACATCATTTAATGACGGATTTTAAACCCTAACGTGGCAAAATTTCAGCGAGTATGCTTCGAAGAACTTAACCAGCGTATCAAAATACACTTTTAAAGCGCTTTTCAGCTTTAAAAAGCAGATTTTATTTCCCTATGAAAACGAATTTTCATTTCCGGGTCACGTGACTGAAATCACCAATGACAAAGCAGCAGGGGTGAGAGGAAGTTACGTAGGCACGTCATTCAACCTTCTCAGCAAATCAGAGCGCTCCACAGCAGCAAACCAACCAATCACGAAGCGTTAGTAGCCACCAGCATGTTAGATTAGCCTGAAACCATTTCGTCAACTTATCGTCTTTTAAACTGTCAAAATGCACTTTTTCTGTTAAAAACTGTAACAAATCAACACTGAGCTGCACGGAGTCTGCTACTCCGGTCTCAAAAACGTCTTTCTAGCTATTTAAACAACTCGTCTGAAACTTTTTCAGAACCGAGCCGGTCCAGAACCACATCTGGACCGTCTTTAAACAGAATAGAGCGTTTTCACCCAGCTCAAAACCAGCTTAGTTACGATAACAGGCGTACAATTTCAGCTTTCACAAGACATATGACACTTTTTCAGCTTTCATAACATCGCCAGCGTAATACAGCGTAAACATGCAGAGCCAAGCACCAAGCGCGCAGCTCCAGCACGCTGCGTAAACATGCAATGTTTTGACTTCAAAGCGGCGCAGCTTGAGCTGCGTTTCAGCACAGCTGATAAACTGTTATTTTTCATGCCAACACGTAAAATTCAATCTTTACACAAATATACAGTCATTTATGAGCACGTAACGGGCCACCAGAATGTAGATGAACAGATGCTCAGATATATTCATCAATTAACACGGATTCCTCATTTTTCTGAACTGAATAAAACGTGCATTGAATTTAATGAAATGCAAACGTGAGACGTCATTTATATTTGACCCATCAAAATGAATGCGGTCATTTATTTACAGAATCAAAGTTTAACATCAAACATTTACATTAATTTGGCAAATTATGAAAATAACAACATAAGCGATCAATCAGGAAAAATCATACGGCCATGATTTTTCCGTTGCGTCACCACAGACATTTATGAAAACTGTACAATTATGATCTTTTACCCACACGGCGGTGGATGAGCACTTTACACAGACATTTCTAAATATCTGGAAGAATATCTACTTGATAGAAGAGTTTAAAGATGGGAAAGAAGTTTAGAGGGAGTAAAAGATGGGGTTTGAGGCTGTGTTGACAGAACGGCACTCTCCGGGCTTTCTTCAGCCTCTCCTTACGGTACACTTAGGTGATGAAATCGACTCTTTTACCTGGAGATGTCTCAGGCGAGATTCCGTTTAACGCACCCTTCAGCGTCTCCGTAGGATGCTGTTACTCGTCCGGAGTAGCGGCGAGATTCTGTTTTCCCACAGCTCACCTCAGTGGAAAATGTTATAATCCCATGAAACTCGGAAGAGCTCTGTTGTCATGTCAGGATCTTCCCGGCTCCCAGAACTGGGCTTCTCCGCACAGAACTGAACAGAACTGAACTCAACCGAACCGAGTAGAACCCTCACAGAACTCTCACAGAACTGGTTAGACCAGGAAGTACCGACATTTTAAAGAGCTGTTTTCCCGGTTCATCTGGGAGTATTCCCATTGGCCAGAACCGACCAGACGGGGTGTGTTTTGTGACGTAAAAGGTTAGAATGCAGCAAGAATTGTTATGGAAAGATCAGAAATGTTCTCACAGACAGAGAGAGTTTTGTTTTGGCGAGTTTAAGAAACAGGTGCCAAAACCCCCTGTTGACGTCTGAGAGGATATAAACAGGACAGTTGTTCCAACGCATGTCTGCTTCACTCCTGACCCTGGAAACGTACACTTGCTCATTCAAAGGCAGAAATCAGAAAATGCATAAAAATCTGTAACAGACCTCAACATGAATTCTAACTTTGCATGAGAATTAAAAATCATTACACAGTTAATAAAATTGATTAGTTCACTGTAACATCTAAAATGGTTTGAACTAAGACACTTTGATTATCAACATTTGTAAAATAGTAATGATAATAGAAAAGAGTGTTCTTTCACTTGAATTTTCAAGAAAGAAAGTCTCAGGATGGATGAACCTGTATTTCTGGATTCAAATCAATGAAATGACAGTTCCTGTCCCACAAGGTTCTTAAGGTCAAGGGTTTTGACCTTAGGCTTAGTTTTGACATCAGGTTAAGTTCACTACAGTCCCCCCTTTGGAAATCATCACCTGTCCATGGGGATGAATTCCAAACATGAACTTACGCCTTCGATTGTCCTTGAAGCTTGATGTAATCCAGCAAAGAAAACAAAAGTCAAGAGTAATCCAGCAAGGAAAACAAAAGTCAAAAGTAATCCAGCAAGGAAAACAAAGTCAAGGTAATTCCACAATGTTCTTGGTAATTCCATTGTGTTGATTATAATTCCATAACGTCTCGGTAATTCCATTGTAGCAATGCTGTAACCCCTTGGAAACAGAGTCTGTAATCCATTGGAAAAAGTCATATAATCCACAACGGTAAATCCACAACGATTGGAAGTGTTGATTAATCAGCATACAGAGGGGTACCCTTGGATTGAACAGAAGATGCGGCCACTGGATGAAGAGCGGAGACCAACGTCAGGATTGCAGGTCGCCTCCAGCGAAGGTCGTCTCTGGGCGACATCCAGTCGGTGCCGTTCTGGTTCAAATGTGACATGCAATTATGTGGTTTGAGGTGGGCTTATGAGGGGGATTTTACATAAGGCCTTAAACTATATGCACCTGGTGTGTAAGCTATTATGGTTGAGAACAGCTACAACTACCAGTTAAGGGGTGGAACATGCTGAAAAATGTAACTACAGGGATTTATGCCTATAGAAAAGGGTTCCAAACTATTTTTCCATTTCTAACTTGGTTTAAGTTAGCTTTACATGGTAAAATATAGTTTGGTTCAATTGTCTGTTGTCTTTTAGACGAACGACTTGGGATTGGGTGTTTGGTTTCCCCATAAATGTTTTGGAAGTCTATGGCGAGACTCATCAAAAAGAATTAGCTATCCCCCCGAATAGAATTGTTCGAGTAGGTACGGCTTAAGCGTTGTGAGATCAATGTAGATTATGGTACTTAAGGTAGCAATAATATACATTGACTCCGCAAAGATTGCAATTTAACGAATGAACTGCATGTTGGCATGGTCAAAGGCCTCTTAGTCTCTAACTTAACTACACACAAAATTCATTCTTGCCTGGGGTGTTCAAAAACAATACCAAAAACCAATTAAACGATGTCTCAACATCGACAAGAACAGTGACTAAGCAACCAGTTAACAACGTTTCAACATTGACAAAAGCAGTGATTAAGCAACTAGAAAACGACGTTTCGGTGCGCCACTCACTCTGAATGTCAGATTTGATCATGTTATCGCGTCTGGTAGCATTATCCTAACTGGCGTCACCCCCCTTCGGTCATGGGAGACCGCGAACACGGGTGAGGACGTCGCTCCATGAGCTAAAGTTAGGCTGTCCTTGAGTAGTTTTAACTGTTTGCGCAGCTGAAAGAGGACTTTTAGGTCTGGATCGGAATCCAGTTTGACTTTCGATGGAGTGTATTTGTCTGGGTCAGTCAGATACAGTATCATCGAGGTAATTGCAGGATCATCCAACTTCTGAAGTTGGATGATGTCTGGGTCAGTTGAAAATGACTTTTCATATTTTAAAAGAACTTGGCGAGGTTTGTCTCTTTCTTCATCAGATGTCAGAGCGTCGGCTTGGGCGACCACCTGATCAATCTGTGATGAGACTGATAAGGGTTCTTGCTCCTTGGGGAGCTCCAACGAATCCTTTTCTGAGTCGTCGGACCTGTCTATGGGTAAGACACCATAGGTTTGTGGTCCTTGGTCGACGTCATTGGTTGAGAAAAGAGCGATGGCCTGTGATGGTTTCGTGAAACATACTGGCCCAGCTTCTTGACTCGGTACCAGGTTATCTGGGAGTCCTCCCAGAACTGGAATGCCTAGTTCAAAATCATGAAAATCAGTTTCTGAGTTTTCAGTTTGCGATGACTCATCATCGTTTGTGTGAGTTTATCCCCCCTTCGTCCGATGAGGGGTTGTTGGAGGCAACAACAGCAATGTCTTGGTGTGTTTCACCGACATCTGTAATGTTGTCATTCGCGCCTTCAGATTTAGTAGCGATCAGATCACTACATTGTGCTCCTGGTTGGATTCCCATTTCAGCATTTTTCAAAGTTTCTACAAACCTTTGTATTTTCTCTGTCTCCTCCGAGCTCAGAGGTGTAGGGCCTTGTTCCTGGGACCTTTGTGATTTTATCGCCTCGTTTCGTCCGAGGTGGGGGAGGGTTAGGTACGTCTTTTGGGGGTTCCTCTTCTGATTTCCCCTGATAATATGGGACCTCTTGGATCCCATATCTTTGCGTCCCACGCATGTCCCATTTACGATCATCACGCTCATCCTCTGAAAGAGGAGCCTGTTTGTCCCAGCGTGCACCTTCATTACGTGGTTTGTCAGTTTGAAAATACTGCCTTTTCTCGCCTGTCTTAGGAGGAGGTGGCGTCGCACGCCTTCCTTCCATTTCTAGGGAGTGGGGTTTAACCTTTACATCAGGAAACACTTCTATGGGCGTCTTGGAACATGCCTCGAACACATTCACTGCACACCGTCGCATTATCGGTGGAGGAGACCTGTTCAGGTCTGTCCCTACCGCCCGAGATGAGGGTGGGTTAAGAGCAGGAGGTGCAACAACGTCTTTCTGAGGTGTTTGTGGGTGACCTGGATTCTGTCCACGGTCCTCTCTGAGTTCCAGACAAACTCGCCCCACGTCAGAAATCTTGTTTGTTGCTGCCCTTAGCTTCTCCTCACAAGCCTTAAGGCGTTCCTGTGATGTCTGACATTCACCTTGTAAATGCCGACAATGATGGAGCAATACTGCCCTTTCCGCTATGCAATCCTCAAGTTGTGTTTTAAGCACATCTATTTCACCTTTGCAGCGGGAAACGTGACATTTTCTCGTCGTGATCCCGTCTTAATGCAAAGTATTCACTGGACCACAGCTTTTTAGCATCCCTGGCTTCAGATAGTGATGCATTAAGTAACTGTATTTTGCTATTCAGCGAATCAATTTCTGCATTTGCCTTTTGCCGTGATTGAAACATCTGTTCAGAATGTTTTCTTGTGAGGACCTCGTGTTCACTTTTAAATTGAAGGAAGTGTTCAATTTTCTGAACCACCTCTTTTTCACTGTATAACCTTAGTGCAAGGTCATCAGCTTTCCTAACAACTGCATAGAATGATTCTTTCAGCAAAATTGCAATTCTAGCCAGCTTTTCATAACTTGACAATGTAATTTCTGTAGAGGTCACAACTTCTGCAACCTCCATCAGATCGTCCAACAACTCTTTTGGGTTCATGCAGTCCGCCCGTCTGCCATAAGGATGTAAGGAAGCTGTCAGCAGTGCTAACGCATCTTCCAAACAGTCCTTTATCCCATAAGGATCAAAGTCTTTTTCCCTGACACCTGTCATGGTTATTCACTGTTCAGCACTTTTTCTGGATAAAACAATTGCCAGCTTCAGATATTTTTACAGGTAAATAATTGTATTCAAATGTCAACGAGTTTCACACTATTTTAGCTTTGGGTTTACACAAAAGTACTGTTATAAGTCACTTATTCAAATGTGAGCACCTGTCTCAGGTTTTACCCCAATTCATGAATATTTAAGTAAATGCTTCCCTGGCAGTGTAAGTAAGTTAAACTTGTTTTGTTGTCGAGTCTTGGACTTGACATGCTGTGCTAAGCGTGCCTGATCTGTACTGTGCATCACTTGTGTGGTTAGGGTTAGGATTTTTGAAGTGTAGGCAGCAGGGTCTTCACATGTCAAAGACCCCGTCGCTTGAGGTGTAAGGGTCCCTGAATGCACGGGCACACCCACCAGGAGTCCCACCCAAGTTCTACCTCTCATTCAACCCCCCCGGGGATACGTCTACTGATCCATATCTTTTCAGCTCTCCTTCTCTGGGCTACGGACCAGGTCAGATTGGACTCCAGCACTGTTGCTGTGACAGCCTGCCAGCCGTGTCTGACAAAGTGCTGGACAAGGGGTATGTGTGTGTTTTTCTTTTTGTTTATATTGTATCTGTGTTGGGTGAAACGAGCAAGAATTGTGTTGCCCGTCTCACTCACATAATTGATCTTGCAAATTCTGCATGTGATTAAGTAAACACAGTTTTTTGACTTGGGGTTTCCTGATTGTTCCAGTTGGAACACGGTCTTATCAGATTTACTCTGTATCCAGTCCAACTGTTTAAAAAATTCACTTTTGCCCCTGGATTTGGTCTGCTTAAAGGACTTTAGTTCTGCATGGACCAAAAGGTCTCTCAAATTTTTGTTTCTTTTGTAAGCCGCAATTATTCTGTGGTTTGGATAGTTCTGCATGGACCAAGAGGTCTCTCAAATTTTTGTTTCTTTTGTAAGCTGCAATTATTCTGTGGTTTGGAAGTAGGGAAGTGTCAGATTGAAATTTATTGAAATTTTGTTTTACGTTGTAGATGAGTCCACTCGCTGAGGATGAGTAAGTGGTGATCAGAGGAAGCATTGGGGATGGATCTCGCGGTCTGGACTGCAAGAAGGATCTTCTGCACAATCTGAGGAAGGACTTGGAGTAGCCCCACCCAGAAAGAACAGAGAACAGGATCCCCACTGCCTCCTCAAAATCTGTGCCTTGGTTGCATATTCTGTGGAATCTGAGGAGTTGTGACTTGATTAGACCTGCATAGGTGTGTTTGGGGTGGAAGCTCGTTTTGTAAAGTAATGCGTGTGTGTCCGTTGGCTTAAAGTAAACTTTGATATCCAATTTATTTGTGGTGTTAAATTTGTCACTTATAAGTTGTGATGTCGAGAGTCTACAGCTTTAACGCTAATGGTAGACTTTAGTTGAATTGAGGGGTTGAAGGCATGGAGGCTGATTTTGATGAGTTTTTAGCAGAACTCAGAGTGTGTCCAGACACCCCACACATCATCCAGATATCCTGATGCATGCTCAATAATCCAGGTAGAAAAATCTAAAAAAGTTAAGTTAGGCTGATGGTCCTTCTTGAGCATGTGATCAGCTGGTTTTGGTTGTCAGCAGCAAAACTGGTTGATCCACTCTGAGAAGGTGCTATTTAAGAGACTGAGCTGAAAACAGCACCTCAGACTGAAGTCTCTCGGACGAGAGACGAAACGTTTCTTGTTGTTTTGCTTTGTTTTGGGTTTTTTTGAATGTCCAGAGGACCAGATTTAACTTTTTTAGATCATCCAGATACCTGAAATAATGTAATGGTTTTTTCCTGCAGGAGTTGAGGGCACCAATCTCCCATTCAGCCATGAAGATATTGGCGTAGGCCGGGGCAAAACGCTTACCCATAGCCGTCCCCTTAACTTGCAGGAAAAAAAAATTATCGTTGAACTGGAAGTCATTTCGTTTTAAATTGATCTCTAAGAGTTGAAGGAGTTCTCTGTCAGGTCTTTTGATGTCCGGGTATTTCAAGAATATATTTTTAATGGCATTTATGCCCTCATTGATATTAATATTGGTATATAAACTGTCCACATCCATTGTGAACAAGATGGATGCCTCTGGTACGGTTATTTGTTTAATTTTTTCTACAAAGTCGTATGTATCCTTTATGTAGCTACTGTGTAGCGTTGACAAGGGATACAAAAAGTGGTCAATAAACTCCGCTGTGCCGTAGGATTCGCTGGCACAGTCGGATACGATAGGTCTGCCACAGGGGATTTCATGGGGTTTACTCCAATTAGAAGGGTCCTTGTGTACTTTTGGTAGTAAATAGAACCTTCTCATTCTTGGTTCTGATGAGCCTATCAGGTAACTTTTTTTGTTTAGCATTAATGAATTTCTTTGTGTGTAAATCATGAATTATTTTAGCAATCATGGGAATGGTTTCTTTGTAGATTGGTTTGTCTATCTGTCTGTAGTAAGTCGTATTAAACAGTTGTCTATTTGCCTCAAATGTACGGTTCTCGGTCCATGATTACAATCGAGCTCCCTTTATCTGCTGGTTTTATGACAATATTTTTATTCTCTCTAAGTTCCCGAAGGGCTTTGATTTCTGCTGCGTTTAAATTAGGTTTTGCCAATTCTAAAATGTTTATCAAAATATTTCAGGTCGTTGTGGATTAATGTTACGACCTCTGGGGGAAGTGAGTTATTATGAGGTGTCCAATCCGATTCAGGCATAAATTTTTTTAGAAGTAATATTGCTGGGAGCCACAGTGGCATTCTCCTTGTAATAGATTGCTAATTTGATCCTCCTGTGATATTTCTGGAGGTCAAACCTGGTTTGAAACATCGTTTTTTTGTGATCTGTTTTAACCTGAGTGGGGATGAAAGTAAGACCTTTGTTTAACAAAGAACTTTGTGCTGAATTCAGAGTAAAGTTCTTTGCTAAATTGTAAACATTTCATTTGACAAGTCACCTTTCCTGAGCTCCACCTAGGTAGGTTTTCTGGGGCCCTTTTGTTTAACCACAAAAACCAAAGAGCCAACATGCAGTCGGCTGTATATTTCGTCCAGTGGATAAGATCTTTAGTCACCTTAAAATCACGGTCATCGAGAGGAGGAATACATGTGTCCAATTGTGAGATGTACCCATTAAGGTGTTTCAACATCATTCTTTCTCTCAACGGTAGTTGTTTTGAAAAATTAACCACGGGCACAAAGATATGAGCATTGGGACATTTTGCCTTAACTGCTTTCAGAGTCATTTTGATTTCATTAATCAGAGAATTCTTGTCTCTCTGAGATCTGTTATTAATGCCCAGAGAGATAATAATGTGTTCAACTTTGGTCATAACATCTGCTTTATGGAAAAGACTGGCCAAGTGTCTCAACTTTGCGCCAGGATAAGAGTGTACCTGTAGGTCAGGAAAGTCCTCAACCCCAAGCTTTACCACATTAGAATCACCCAGGATGACATATTTTGTGTCCAGTTTAACAGACCAGTCATGTGGCTTATTAAATGATCTCTTGTGTTTGAGAGATGAAGGTTTTACCTGGGTAGAGGGAGGAGCAGTGCTGGTTGTAGCAATGTTTTTAAAACATGTGGGTACAACTGTCTGTTTTTTGAAGAGAATTCTTCTCTGTGTGCAGGCCTTCAGTCTGTGTTGGAGAAGAATTCTCCTGGTTCTTGGGGTGTTGGGTGGGTTCTCAGGAACAGGTAATTGTGGTGCTGGAGGGTGTGGAGCAGGAAGAAGGGGTATGTTCAACTCCTGCTGAATAGGATCATCTAAGCAGATGAGGTCATCCTCCGTCGTGGCCGGTGTTGACCTTTGTGGAGAAGAGGGGGGTGGAATCTGTGACCTCATCCGTTTCGCAGCATTGGTGCCAGTCAACATGTGGGCGGAGCCTCTCACTCGTTGAGGAAGTGGGTCGCGGGGAGGCTGTGTGCTACCACCTCCCTCAACAGACTCAGACCCTGAAGAGGACCATGAAGACCTGAAGGGATCAGTCATGGTCGACGCTGAACTCGGGGTGGGTCGATTCCGGGGCGAGGAAGGATCCGCAGTTGGGGGGAGCGACGCGCTGGGCCGGGGCCGGTCATCGACGTCATCCTCGGTGTCGCCGGTCTGCTGCTGCGGGTCCTGATGGGCTGAACGGGACGTAGAAACAGAGGCCCGTCCAGTCTCAACCGAGGAGGTAGATGTAGACGGTGAGTCATCTTGACTTCTGTGTTGAATTTGATCTTTGGGTGGGCGGTGCATCATTGTTGTGCGCCTCCGTTTCGGCGCTGGGTGACCGCATCATCACCGCGTTTGTCAACAAATACTGTCGAACAGCTTCAACAGTTTGTGATGAGAATCTTCTACCCAGATTGCGTCTGGCCCACTTTGTGGCTATTTCTAATGGAGCCCAGATATCACCGCCGAGGTCGAAGAGGAACTCCCTTTCTGACAACATCTCATCCTCGTAGTGGTCTCTTAAGATGCACATCGTGCTGTGGGCCCAGTTCTTAGCGTTAGCTGAAATCAGGTCAGTGATTAAACCAGAACTACGCAGCATAAAAATGACTGTTTCCAGGTGACTTGTAATCCGTTGGATAGCAGGAGGGTCACGGCTCTTGTCCGATACGTTGTGAAGGTGATGTTTAGCTTTCAAGAGTCTGTGTAAAGCTCTGACCTTCATGGTGAAATGCTGATCACCAGACCGGTGGTGTGGTTCAGAGTTCCCATAGCGCTGGCGTTGAGGTGCCCTGGGTCTAGCTGTGTTTCTGTTCTCCCTGTAGTTCCGACAGTGGTCACTTCGGTCCCACGGCGAGAAGCGGTGGGTGGGCCGGCTCCAGCCCTCACCACGACCCCCGTCCTCTCGGCTCGTCCAGCGCTCAGAAGGGTGTCCACAGGTCACCGAGGCATAGCTCCTGCGTCCACGCCAAGAGGCTGGAGGGCTCCGGTTCTCCCATCCGGACCTCCGGGAGCTCCTGTCCGGCCGGTCGGGCTGGCGGAAGCGGCGTCTCCCACCATGGTAAGCAACCGTGGTCCAGGCTTGATCTTCGTGTCCAGCGAACATTTTTATAAATATATTAAAAAATACTGAGCGTAAAAATGTCAGTTGACTGCTGTTCAAAACTAAAAAAGTGAAGAAAAAAATTAAGCTGTGGCTTATTTCTTTGGCCGTGTGGCCTTTTAATGAAAACTATTTACAATATTTACAAAGTACAGCATGTAAAATACAACGTTTCGGTGGTTAGGGTTAGATAAAGAAGGGGGGGTATATCCTGTGTTGCCTTGGCAACCAGGGAAAAGCACTCTTCATCCTAACCAGAGACCCCTGCATCCTCAAAATAAATGGAAATAAAATGTGCAAACAATAAAGAAAACTCAAAACAGAAAGTTAAAAAATAGAGAAAAAAAGAGGGAGAGAGAGAGAGAGAAGAGGGTAATAATAAGAAGGGAAGGAGAGTCTGTTGGGGTTAGGCATGTCCCTTATGGTTAAGTTTAGGACTAGGGGTCATGTGGGACAATAAAAATAATGTGGATGTTTGGTTAAGGTTAGGTGAGCCCAGTCGGTTTATGTGGGTAGTAATTAGTGAGAGGTTAGAGATCCAGACGGATTCTGCGACCTTCCTCTGTGAAGTAGTCCAGTATCTGTTTGATTCCAGAACCGTTGCCAAAATAGAATTAGACCCATGAATGCTAAAATGGTTTGTCAGTTCTGAGTTGGCTTGGCCAGGGGTTTGTGAGTTGAATTTATGTTGACAAAGTTTAGTGATTAGGGCTGTACTCGTTTCTCCCACAAATTGAGACCCACAAAGCCTGCAGGTAACCAGGTAAACACAATTTTTTGTCCTATTATTGCCAGATGCATCCGTTGGGAAAACCTGGTTATTTTGTTCTGGACCCATTTTACCTGTTTAAATAAAACCATTATGGGTATTCCGGTTTTGAGTTGATGTTGTTTTTAGTTTAGCCTGGACAAGATAGTCTTTCAAATTTTTATTTCTTTTGTAGGCTGCAATCACTCTGTAATTGGTCAGGTGTTGACCCCTTTCTGTAAACTGTTGAAAATTTAGTCTTACATGTTTAAGTAACTGCAGATTGGATGTCGAGTAATTTACAATTAATAGTATAACGAGTTCAGATTTTGGTTTTTTTGGTTCCAAAAATGTTTTCTGACACCTTCGAAGGAGTGATCTTGAGTACCCTCTGGTGGTAAGTGCTGCAAATAGCAGTTTGGTGGCTTGGAGGAAATCTGACTGTTGCGTACAGATTCTGTGGAATCTTAATAGCTGGGATTTGACCAGTCCAGCGTAAGTATGAGTAGGATGGTAACTAGTTTTATGCAACAGTGCATAGGTATCTGTGGCTTTAAAAAAGACTTTTATGTCTAGTTGATTGGTGGTGTTGAATGCGATGCCCTTAAAATGTTGTGGTGTCAAGAAAATCTACTGATGTTAAGCTTGTCATTGCTTTAAGTTTAATGGATGGATTGTGGGTGTTGAGTGAGCTTAAGAAGGCCCCAAAATCACTCATCATAGGGCCAGACACCCCAAACATCATCCAAGTATCTAAAATAAAAGGATGGGCGTTTGTCACACTTATTCAAAACCTCTGTTTCCCACTCTGCCATAAAGATGTTGGCGTAGGCGGGGGCAAAACGTTTGCCCATAGCTGTCCCCTTTATCTGTAAAAAAATATTCATTATTAAACTCAATCATTTCTGGTAAGGTTGATTTCCAATAGCTTTAAAATTTCAACATCTGGTCTGTGTACATCGGGGTACTTGAGAAAAGTCCGTCTAATTGCTTCTAAACCTCCAGTAATGTCAATATTAGTATACAGATTTTCAACATCCATTGTAAACAACATGGCATTAGGTGGAATTTTGATGGTCGATATTTATTACAAAAGTCATATGTATCTTTAATGTAGCTGGGATGGCGTACTGAGAGCGGTTTCAAAAAATGATCTACAAATTCAGCTGCCCGGTAGGTTTCGCTACCACAGTCTGAGACAATAGGGTGACCCGCAGGCATTTCATGTGGTTTAGGCCATGTTGATTTATCTTTATGGATTTTGGGAAGGAGATAAAAACGTCTCGCTCTTGGTTCTGACAAACCCAAGAGATATGTTTTTTGTTTGTAGTTAATGAAGTTCTTATTATACAAACTGTTGATCACCTCATGGACCAGAGGAATTGTGTCTGGGTAAATTGGTTGGGCCAGTTTAATATAGTAATTTTTGTCCTCCAGCTGTCTATAACCCTCCCAAAAGGTACTGGGACCTGTCTAAAATAACTGAGCTGCCTTTGTCGGCGGGTTTAATCACAATATTTTTGTTTTTAATTAGTTCTTTCAAAGCTACAGTTTCCTTTTTAGTAAGATTTTGTTTGTTTTTCTGAGACCTGTGAGTGTGATCAAAGTACTCAAGGTCATCTGAGAAGTTTTTGAAGCTGAGGAGGTAAACTACCATTTTTGCCACAATCCACCTGGTCACCCTCCATGTCTAAACGTATTGTACTCACACTGTTTTTGAAGAAAGTTGCTAATTTTAATCGTCTATGATATTGCTGAATTTCATATCTGGTGCTAAGATAACTGTCATTGTCACTATATACTGGTACCGATGGAACAAAAGTCAAACCCTTATTTAACACATCAAATTGTTCCTGTGATATGCAAAAAGAAGACAAGTTGACATTACTTCGCCCCTTATCTTTTTCATTACTCAAGGGGACCTTCATTTTAAAGTCTTACGCTTGTAAGCCTTAGACTGGTCACTTGCCCCATCGGTGGTAGGATGCTGATGAGGTGGCGGGTTCCTTCTGTTTCTCAGGACAGGGCCCATCTGGTCTCCCTGTGAGACCAGGGAGGAGGGGCCAGGTTGACTCATGTCTCGGGTCTCCCCCTCCCACTGGAGGGTGAAATCAGTGTCCAGGTATTCACCATCTGCAACAATTTGTGCATCAACAAAAGTTGGACAGTTATTATTACCTTCATCATGCTGGTTGGTGGGCACAGGAGACTGATGAGTAGTACCCAGATGTGGTACCAGATCACCAAGCTGAGTGTCAATGTTAATGATCTGTTTGGGGGAAAGGCTGTGTAGTGAACTTGACCTGATGTCAAAACTGTCATTTCATTGATTTGAATCCAGAAATACAGGTTGACTCATCCTGAGACTTTCTTTCTTGATTTCAAGTGAAAGAACACTCTCTTTTCTATTATCATTACTATTTTACAAATGTTGATAATCAAAGTGTTTTAGTTCAAACCATTTTAGATGTTGCAGTGAACTAATCAATTTTATTAACTGTGAAACCGTGTAATGATTTTTTAATCCTCATGCAAAGTTAGAATTCATGTTAAGGCCTGTTACAGAGTAATTATGCATTTTCTGATGTTCTGTCTTTGAATGAGCAGTGTACGTTAGTTCCAAGGTCGGAATCTAAGCAGACAAGTTGTTGGAACGAATGGTCGTTGTTTTACATCCTCTCAGACGTAAATAGAGAAGTTGGCACCTGTTTCTCCAAACTCGCCCAAACATTTCTCTCTCTGTCTCTGAGAACATTTTCAATATGTTCCATAACAATTCTTGCTGTTTTCTGACTTCTAGTAACCTCTTACGTCACAAAACACACCCCTGTCTGGTCGACATTGACCAATGGGAAGACTCCCAAATGAACCGGAGATAGAGCTCTTTAAAATGTCGGTACTTCCTAGTTCTCCCGGCTCGGTGAAGTGGCAGTTCTGTGAAGCCCAGTTCGGAGATGATCGCAGTTCTGTGAAGTGGCAAGTTCTGTGAGTTGCCGTTGGAGTCGGGCTGGAGAGTTTGCAGCTCCAGTCGTTTGGGAGAACAGAAGTCCAGCCATGATAAGGCCCTTCCGAGTTTGGGATTATAACATCTTCCACCCGTTGAGGTGAACTGTTGTTGACAAAGTCCCGCCACCACTCCGGATATATCTCTGCCATCCTACGGAGATGCTGAAAGGTAGCGTTAACTGGAGCTCCTCTTCTTCTGATTCATCGTCAGAGAGGTAAATGAGTCTAGTCCACTACTGAGCGTACCGAGGAAAAGCTGGGTCGGATGGAGGGTGTCGTCCTGTCAACACTTTTCACTCATACACACCACATTCTCCCTCATCCATCTTTCACTCCCACTAAACTTCACCTTTCCATCTTTAAAAATTCTTCTATCAAGTAGAAATCATTGACAGATATTTTAGAAATGTCTGTGTAAAGTGCTCATCCACCGCCGTGTGGATTGATGTCTGCTGTTCTGCTGAAAAGTGAAACAATCGCCGTATTGTTACTCACTACCTGTAAAGCTGATTAATTATGTTGTTGTTTTTCAATTTGCCAAATTAATGTAAATGTTTGATGTTAAACTTTGATTCTGTAAATAAATGACCACATTCATTTTGATGGGTCAAAGATAAATAACGTCTCACGTTACATTTTATTAAATTCAATGCACGTTTTATTCAGTCCAGAAAAATGAGAGAATCCGTTTTAATTGATGAATATATCTCAGCATCTGTTCATCTACAGCTGGCATTGCCTGGTATGGATGGATTGTGAATGTCAGCAATGGTCTCAGTGTTCAGATTTGTGGTGGGCTCTTGGTGAATCAGCGCCGTGGTGACAACCTCATTATGGGCCGATGTGTCCTGACGTCCACTTTGATGGTGTTTCCGTCCAGTTCTGGAGGTGTGGGGGTCCTGCTCGGCTTGTGTTGCAGTTGCCCGGACCACCTCAGGAGTTGAAGTGTGGGTTGATGTCCCCCCGTTGACCCGATGCCGGACGGCTGGTAAGGTGGGAGATGTGTCAGGTGCAGGTTCCTCCCACATGAGGGGCGAAGAGTCCAGGATCACCTCCCTGACGAACTGCTGAGCTTGGTGCAGGGTGGAGTTTTGAAGACGACGACCCAGGTTCTGTCAGGCCCATTTGGTGGCAATTTCAAATGGGCCCTCTAGGTCAGGAAGGGACTGACCCAACAGATCAATTTTAATTTGAGCCAGGAGAGCCTCATAATGGTCAGTCAGAATGACCACAGTGGTGTGGGCCCAGTTCCTTGCATTACCTTCAATCAGGGTGGCGGTCAGTTCGCAGGGTACTGCCGGCTTGATTACTGTGGCCAGATGTTCTCTCAGTTTTTGAATGGCCGAGGGTTCGTCAGTTCCGAGGTTACTTAAGTGATGTAACCCCTTAATAAGTTTGTGCAACAAACGGACTCTGGAGCAGAAGGCAGCGTCCGAATGTTTTGGCTCATCTGCCAAAAACTGGTGACCAACCCATTCTCGGGTATCTGGACTGTGGCGTTGTCGTCTCACCTCTCTTTGGGCAGCACCATGGCGGGTCTGGCCGTGTGGGGTTGGCTGGGATCAGGGTTCTGTCGTGCCCATACCTGGGTTTGGTGTGGTAGGGTCCCTCTGGCTGAACCCCTCATGTCAGGTTTGTAGGGGGTTAATCCCCTGTAGTCTGGGCTGTAATGGCATCTGGGGGCCCCCCTCTGAAGGTTGTGGTCATTTCACGCCTGGCCCATCTCTGGTCAAAAGAATCATGATATTGTCTCTGATGTGGGCCTGATCTTACCCAGTCGTGCTGTTGTGGCCTGTTGTTGTGTTGTTGCCAGTAGCCCCTCGGAGGGTTGTGTGGTTCTCTGTTCTGCCGGCGTCTTCTCCTGGAGGGTACCATGGTCCATTCTTGATCATCGTGGTTTTGATACCAAGGCATTTTAATGGTTGCTCGTGACCATTACCTGGTTGGCTTTGGCTGAACGAACCCTCCAAATGAAAAGGCGGGAAAAGTAGTTGCTTTCCAAAAAACGTCTTTTAATAACAAAAAATATATATGCAACTATATACAAAGCGGGTACAAGCTAATCGATCGACGTTTCGGTCGCTTGGACCTTCTTCAGGAGAATTAGCTTGTAATCGGATAGGAACACAAGTACACCCATGTAACTGATGTGGTGTCCTGTGGAAACTGATGTAAACAACTAAAATGGTGGCTTAATGGGAACCTCTTAAACCAATGCATTTTGGGAAAAGTCAGGGGCCCCTAGCAGGGCTTACTCTCAATGGAAAATCACAGAAAACCAAGGGGGTGGGAGGTCCTATTCACTCCCATATGCTATAAACAGGATGTGACAACAACTAAGAAAATAAGACAGGAAATCAACTTAAACACAAAAGCACAAATATGGGAATTGCCATTTGTGGCACAAACTAAGCAAATAAAACAGGAAATCAATTATAAAAATAAAAGAACAAATAGAATTGCTGTTTTTATAAAAACAGTTTTTTAACACTTGAAATGGATTTTAAGCACAGGATGTGACAAAAATTAAGAAACTAAAACAGGAAATCAAATTTAAAAAAATAGAAACCCAAATACTGGAAAAGTAATTATTAACAAAACAATGTTTTTTGGCACTTGTCCGATATTTAAGGACATATTAAAGAAGTTTTAAATCCTTGTACAAAATTATAACACGTGATCCAGACCAACACAAAGCACAAATTTGTTTTTGGTGCTTGATTTATGTGTTTGTGGAGGAGTATTTGTCTAAGATAAAGCCCTCTCCCCAGTGTAAGCCCCTAACTGTGGAACAAACGAGTGCTCTAGAAAGTCTTTGGATGGTACAAGGCTGGAGGCACTGGCGTAGAGTAAGGTTAAGGTGAAGGGGGGTGTGACTCCAATGGAGTCGTGCACTGGCCATCATAACCAAGACCACCCCAGAGATCCCAAATACAAAGAAGAAATAAATAAAAAAAGATAACTGGAAAGGATCCGGATGTCCCAGGGCAGGAGGCACTGGCGGATTAGATAAAGAAGGGGGGGTATAGGGTTAGGGGTAGGGGACTGAATCCTTCTCTTATAGGAGAAAGTAGGTGCACGGTCCATCCTCTGGGGAGGCCCATGGTTCTGGTTCCAGGAGCCTTGTGGGGGATGTTGGCGTCTCCCATAATGCACCCTGGTCCAACCATCCTCATTCATAAAATCCCCCATGAGGGTAGATGAAAGTTATATTTATATATATGTAATAAACAAGTTCCTTCAAAATAAAGCTATTTTAATAAACTCCAAATTATTTTTTTAATGAAAATTGACTATTTAAATTAAAATCAAAACTGAGATTAAAAAAGAAAATAAATGTAAAGCAAAAGGAGAAAACAAGTTTTTACCGGAGCAAACTAAATTACTACCGGAGTAAATGAATTGATTTTATAATAAAATAAATATTTTAAAGGAATAATATTTTTTTAGCTGAATCCAATTGATTTTTTTAATGTAAATTATTTTTAAGAAACGATAACAAAAGTGAGCACGGTGGCGCAAGTGGTAGAGCTGCTGCCTCTCAGCGAGCAGGTCCTTGGTTCAAACCCCGGTCCAGGGGCCTTTCTGGGTGGAGTTTGCATGTTCTCTCCGTGCATGCGTGGGTTTTCTCCGGGTACTCCGGTTTCCTCCCACAGACCAAAAACATGCATGTTAGGCTGATTGGTAACTCTAAATCAGGGGTGCCCAACCTTTTTTGAACCAAGAGCTACTTTTGAAGTCGGCAATTTGCCGAGAGCTACTCGTCCAGTCTCATTATCAACAAACATCATTTTTCATCAATCCCTACTCCTCACTTCTTTAAAGTAAATAAAACAGAACGTGATGTGTCTATAGGAGACAACTTTTTATGCAAGCTGTATAAAATAAATGTGTCTCTACCTTAGTGGGACTTCTGACACTGAGAGGAGGAGGCCAGGGTCTCATAAGATGGGCAGTATGAGGTGGTTGCGAGGCGCAGGCAGGTCTCCAGATGATCATCATTCATTGTGGATCTGTTTTTGGACTTGATGATTTTCATGTGTGAAAAAGCAGACTCACACAGGTAGGTAAATCCAAAAAGTGCTGTTAAGTTCAACGCACATCTTCGGATGTTAGGATACTTTTCTTCTGACAGCAGACTCCAGAACTCTCCATCCACGCCAGGTGATGCTCTGGATTTGATTCCAATGTCATTTTGCAGACTCAACACCTCATTTTCAACACCAGAGCTGTCCAGCTGAAACACGGACACCAATTTGGACACAATGTCATCCACATCAACATTTCCAAAAGGATAACACATGTAGCTGGTAACAGGCTCGATGGAGGAAAAGTCAGTAAATCGTCTCTCAAATTCTGCTGAGATGCTCTGAACCTGCTTAGAATAGTGTGCACTGTCCAGTTGTGGGACTTCTTTCCCTTGGCGCTGTAGCTCTGCCTCCATGTGTGGGAAGTTTCGCAGGTCCCTGCGTTGCAGCCGACTTGTGAGCAGTTGCAGCCTGCTTTTGAAGGTGCTCACAGAACTGATCATGTGGATTATGTTTTTGTCCTTTCCCTGAAGCTCCAAATTCAGTTCATTGAGCAGGCTGGTGAGATCTGTGAGGAAGGCTAAATCCAAAAGCCACTGGGTGTCCTCTAGTTTTGAATGTTCACCATGATCTGACAGCTTCAGAAAATCCCTGATCTCAGGCAACAGCTCACTGAATCTGTCCAGAAATTTACCTCTGCTTAGCCACCTGACGTCCATGTGCAGCAGCAGGTCTGTGTGGTCTGCTCCTGCCTCCTCCAAGTGAGCCCGGAACAACCTCCTCTGCAGACTCCTGGCCCTTCTAGAGCACACAGTTTTCATGGCAACATCCATCACTTCCTTCATGTTTAAAATCTTCCCACACAGGGCCTGTTGGTGGATGATGCAGTGATAGTGCAAAATGTCTGGGAAAGCATCATTCTGCTTGCAGAGTGCAACAAATCCACTGGTGTGACCAGTCATTGCTGGAGCGCCATCAGTTGTTATAGAAATTAGTTTAAAGAGGGGCAAGTTGCTTTTATTAACAAACTCCATAAACACATTAAAAATATCTTCTCCTCTTGTGTGTCCCTTCAAAGGCAAGATGGTGAGCAGCTCCTCTTTTGCACTCATGTCTGCAAAGGCCATTCTGATAAAAACACACAGCTGGGCTACATCCACCATGTCTGTCGACTCATCAAACTGAAGAGAGAAACACTCACATTGTTCCACGTCCTTTTTTAGCTGCTCCTCCACATCCACAGCCATTCCCTCACATCGCCGTGTCACTGTTTGTCTGGACAACTGCACGTCTTTAATAGCAGCTACGATCTCACTTTTATTTTTAAAATCATGAAAAAGCGCATCTGCAGCCTCAATAAACGCTTCTTTCATATCTTGGCCATCGCTGAAAGACTTCTTATGTTGAGCCAGGATGCGGCTAACACGGTAGGAAGCTATCGTAGCAGCTTTACCTTGTGTGCTGGGCCGAGTGAAGACTGACTGCTGGGCTGCAAGCTTGTTTTTTAGCTCCCGCACTTTCTGAGTCCGTAAAGAACCTTTAAGAGGGAAATCTGTCTCAAACCGTTTGTGCATCGTCTTGAAATGCCGCTCCAAGTTACACTTTTTGGGTAAGGCAACGCTCGAATTACAGATGAGGCAAATGGACTTCGAATTAGAATAAACAAAAAAATACTCCTCCTCCCACTCTGTGTGAAAATAATAAGTTTTCGTTTGCTTGTTCGCTAGTTTTCCATCCATGTTTTCTGCGCACCGACATTACTCCACGACTGAGCCTAAAGTCTCGCTGTGTCACCGCACCCAAAACTCGCGAGACTATGTCTGTGAGAATACAAGTCAAGGCTTCGCTCCCAGTCGCCCGCGAGCGACTGGTTGGGCACACCAGCTCTAAATTGTCCCTAGGTGTGAGTGAGTGAGTGAGTAAATGGTTGTTTGTCTCGTTTGTCGCTATGTGGCCCTGTGATGGACTTGCAATCCGTCCAGGGTGTACCCCGCCCCTCGCACATTGATTGCTGGACATGGGCACCAGCGACCCCCGTGACCCAAAATGGAATAAGCGGGTAAAGATAATGGATGGATAACAAAAGTGTGCCGGCACGACGTTTCGGCTCTTTACAGAGCCTTTTTCAGGCAGTGGCACACTTAACTGAAAGTAAGAATTGGTCTGCAGTCCAATCTGATGTTGCTCCCTTGGTGTCTCATGAGCAAGTGGCTTCTGCCCTGCCCCTCCCTCTCATTTTATACTCCCTAGCCTATCCAAGCCACACCCCCTGTAAGAAGCCCATTGGTGTGTATGTGGCTTCTACCGGTGTGGTTGGACTAGAGCCGTTTGTGTGTAAAAATTAAATAGTTTTTGTAATTTTTAATGAAATTTTTTATTTTTTTAATTCTTGCAGATATACTGATTTTGAAAAAAATATTTTTATGTCCCATTATGTATATTTTATATTTATTTTTGAAAATAAACAGGCTTCTAGGGTTTTAGGCCATGACCAAGAAAATGTCTTATTTGGCTCCACAGTTTAGACGTCAATATTAGGGTTAAGTTTAGGTTTAGGGTTAAGGTTAGGTTTAGGTATTCGGGTCGAATAAAGGTTAGGTTAGGTTTAGGGTTAAAGGTTAGATTTAGGATTAAGGTTAGGTTTAGGTATTTTGGTCGAATAAAGTTTAGGTTTAGGGTTAAAGGTTAGGTTTAGGGTTAAGGTTAGGTTTAGGGTTAAGGTTAGGTTTAGGGTTAAAGGTTAGGTTTAGGGTTAAAGGTTAGGTTTAGGGTTAAAGGTTAGGTTTAGGGTTAAAGGTTAGGTTTTAGGGTTAGGGTTAGGTTTAAGGATCGAATAAAAGGTTAGGTTAAGTTAAGGTTTGGTGTTGGGATCGGGTAAAGTTTAAGGGTTAGAGTTAGTTTCAAATTATGTCTTGGTTTGGATAAAGGCCAAGGTTAGGATGAGGTTTAGAGAGGGGTTATTGGTTAAGGTTAGGTAGATTTATGTTAGGGGTGTAGTGAACCAGGTCTGACCCTGAAGACCTCAAATCTACCAGATGGACAGAGACTGTTATTTTCATTGATCTGAATAAGTCTGGGCCATCTGAT
>NC_056518.1:171406-175150 GCF_014905685.2 Nematolebias whitei
CAGAGACTGTTATTTTCATTGATCTGAATAAGTCTGGGCCATCTGATAGATTTGAGGTCTTCAGGGTCAGACCTGGTTCACTACAGTCGTTCCTTTTTATGTTAACGGTTCATGTTCGTTGAGAACCGTAAAATCAATCCCTTCAAATTATAAGTTTAACCCATGTGGATTCTTGGTACCCAACCAATAAATCCACCTCCTTTCCACTTTTTTCTTTCCCAATCTGTCCAAGAGGAGTTTTTTTGGAGTCCAGCCACTCTCAGAGACCGGAGACCATGTGAAATAAAATGACTCACTAATGGAATATGTATTTCTCTTCCTTTTTTAATATTAGATCTGTGGTTAGTCATTCTGACTGAGATTGAATTTTTTGTCTCTCCCACATATTGTTTCCACATTTTATACAAAAGATTAAATAAACACAGTTTTTGGAATGTTCTGTGAATCTCTGGTTTACCGGAAAGATGGTTTTATTCTGTCTGTTTTTAACAAAATTCAAACAACAGAAACTGTCTGCTAATGCAGTCATTTTTTTCGAAAAGATTGAGTTGTTAGCCTTGCTTTTACCAAATAATCCTTTAGATTCCTGTTTCTCCTGTATGCTGAAATGACTGTCATATCTGGCAATATCCCAGAATCCAAAATAATGGAGCTAAAGTTTTCTTTAATTTTCCTGTTAACCTTTGTGCTAATTAAGGAGAAAGTGGTGATCAAAGGAATCATGTTTTTTTGTTTAAGAGGCCTCTGTTCGTGAAAGGTCTTCAAACAGTGGCTCAGAAATTGTCGAGAATATCCTCTCTTTTTTAATGCTTTAAATAATATTTTAACTGCCTCCCAGAAATCTTCCAATCTGGTACAAATACGAGAAAATCTAATTAACTGTGATTTCACTAATCCCCTATAAGTATGCTTTGGGTGAAAACTCGTTTTATACAGTAAAGCATGTGTATCTGTAGTTTTGAAAAATACTTTAATATCCAATTTGTTGTTTTGTTCAAAACTAGGTCCTTTAAATACAGTGGTATCTAAAAAGTCAATGGCCTTGTCCTTTAGATTAAATTTATACCGAATTGATAAATTGTGCGAATTTAAAATCTTAATAAATTCCTCAAATTCGGACAATGAATGATTCCAAATGCCCCATATATCATCCAAATAACGTAAATAGTAAAGTGGCTTTTTTGGGCACTTCTCCAAGGCTTCAGCCTCCCACTTTGCCATAAATATATTGGCATAAGCTGGGGCAAATCTTTTTCCCATAGCTGTCCCTTTTACTTGTAAATAGAACTCTCCATCAAATTCAAAATCATTTCTCATAAGATAGATCTCCAATAATTCTAAAATCTCCTCATCAGGTCTACCAATATCTGGGTACTTTTGAAAAATTTCTTGAATTGCCTGTAATCCTGCTGAAGTGTCAATGTTTGTATATAAACGTTCTACGTCTATAGTAAAAAATAAAAAATTAGATGGGATTGTCAGGCATTTAACCAAATCAACAAAATGATATGTGTCTTTTACATAGGATGGGTGCTTCACTGATAAGGGATTTAAATAGAAATCAATAAACTCTGCTGTCTGTTAGGAATTCAATTAGTGACTGGATAAGAGGCAGAGCTGGCAGGATTTGACACTCAGTCAGTGGCCAGCACGAGAAGGAGACACACCAGACGACTCAGCAGAGGTAAGATCCGTCCGTCCGTCCGGAGGGCCAAGACTATTGAGCTTCTCCAAGCTCTCGTGGACACGGAGCCTTCTCCTCCCCTGACCTCCAGCCTCTCCGTGGAGGGCTTGGACGCCGACTGTGAAAATGAAGCAACGGGGGGGGGGGGGGGTTGGGGGCCACCTCCTTCTCGCCGTCCCCCCGTTCAGACGAGGACGTCCCCGGCCCGTCGTCTGCATGTACCGTCCCTGACTCGATCAGGGCATCGGCATGTGAGGAGCAGGTGCCAGAAGCTCGTTTTCCTGCATCTTTCGGTAAGTCGTGTCCTCGACACTTTCTAAACGTGGCCTGGACGTGAATAACCTTTTGCTTTTTGTCTGCTCCAAAAGACACTTTTGTGGAAAGCTACAAGCGTTTTCTGGAGGGCGGGTGCCCCAGCGCCAAACACCGGGAGAACGTGGGGTCTGCTGTGAATCGGGTCAGTCGTTTTCTCCAGCGTATGGCGTCTGGTTGTAATCGGCTGGGCACCTGGCTCTTCCTGGATGACGTTGGGCGTATTCAAAGGTAAGCTGGTTTGTGGTGGTCGCCATGCATGCCTTTCAAACGACTTAAAATGGCAAAGTTTTTCTGCAGTTGGGCGCACGAGCTGATGTCGCAGGGGAGAACCGTCACCACTGCCTGCATTCATCTCAAGAACGTGTACCAGTTCCTCAAGTATTTTACAGAAACTCCTCCACCATCATGCAGGTTGTCAAGAGCCCAGCAAATCGGTGTCTTGGGGGCATTGAAGAACTGCATTCACCAGCTGCGTAAAGACGTGGTGCTTTACCAAATAACTGTTAAAGATGCGAAGGTGTTGTAGATGAACATATATCTGTGATATATTCATAAATTAAACGGATTCATTCATTTTTCTGGACTGAATAATATCGTGCATTGAAATTAAATGTGACGTGAGACGTTAATTTTCTTTGACCCATCAACTGAATGCGGTCATTTATTAACAGAATCAAAGTTTAACATCAAACATTTACATTAATTTGGCAAATTGATTTCAACAACAGCTTAATTAATTAGCTTTACGTCAGAGACCATACGGCCATGGTATCTGGGTTCAAACTCTACAACAGACATTTCTGAAAATATCTGGATTAATTACTGGCAAGATAGAAGAGTTTTAAAGAGGGAAAATGAAGTTTATCTTGAGAGAGATGGGTGAGGGAATTTGTCTGTTATAACCAGAACAACACGCTCCTTTGGACCCAGCTTAACCAACGGTACACTTTGCGGTTGAAGATCGACTCTTTTACCTTTGCAGACGATAGTTCGGCCTCGGTGTAGAGTTCTCTTCCAAGGCTTTCCAGCGTCTCCGTAAGGATAGTAGGGAACCGTTCGGAGTCGTGAGATCATCCCAGAACAGACTTCTTCATAGTTCCTCTGAACTTCTCTCGTTCAGCTTAGTTGCCGTTGTTCTCCAGCATTCTGAACTCTGCATTCTCTCTCCACACTCTCTATTCTCTATTCCAGCATTTTCCCTAGAACTAGGAAGTGTTGAACCTTTTAAAGAGTTCTGTTTCCGGTTCATTTGAGAACTTCCTGATTGGTCGATCGACCGAACAGGGGGTGGGTTTTTTGTGATGTAAGAGGTCACTAGAAGTCAGAAAAACAGAAAAAATGTTTTGGAACAGACAGAAGACGTTTTTGAAACAGACAAGAGAAATGTTTAGGCGAGTTGGGAGAAAACAGGTGCCAGCTTCTCTATTTACGTCTGAGAGGATTTAAAAACATGACAGTTTGTTCCAACAAACTTGTTTGCATTTGTCTCCGACCTTTGACCGACATCACAATTTGCTCATTTCAGACAGAAGATCAAAAAATGAATAATTACTCTGTAACACATTTTAACTTAATTTCTACTTTGAAAGAGGATTAAAAATTATTAATACTGTTTCACAGTTGATTTAAAATGAGTAGTTCACTTCAACATTTAAAAATGGTTTGAACTAAACACACTTTTGATTATCACGACATTTGTGTAGATGAACAGATGCTCAGATATATTCATACATTTCACGGGTTCT
>NC_056518.1:175250-179163 GCF_014905685.2 Nematolebias whitei
AGAACTGGAATGCCTAGTTCAAAATCATGAAAATCAGTTTCTGAGTTCTCAGTTTGCGATGACTCATCATCGTTTGTGTGTGAGTTTATCCCCCCTTCGTCCGATGAGGGGTTCTTGGAGGCAGCAGCAATGTCTTGGTGTGTTTCACCGACATCTGTAATGTTGTCATTCGCGCCGTCAGAGTTAGTAGCGATCGCATCACTACACAGTGTTCCTGGTCGGGTTCCCATTTCAGCATGTATCAAAGTGTCTAAAAACCTTTGTATTTCCTCTGGCTCTTCCGAGCCCAGAGGTGTAGGGCCTTTTTTCTGGAACCTTTGTGATTTTTTCGCCTCGGGACGTTTCATCCGAGGTGGGAGGCGGCTAGGTACGTCTTTGGTGGGTTCCTCTTCGGATTTCCCCTGATAATATGGGTCCTCTTGGATCCCATATCTTTGCGTCCTACGCATGTCCCATTTATGATCATCACGCTCATCCTCTGAAAGAGGAGCATTTTTGTCCCAGCGTGCACCTTCATTACGTGGTTTGTTAGTTTGAAAATACTGCCTTTTCTCGCCTGTTTTAGGAGGAGGTGTCAACGCACTCCGTCCTTCCATTTCTAGGGAGTGGGGTTTAACCTTTACACCAGGAAACACCTCTATGGGCGTCTTAGAACATGCCTCGAACACATTCACTGCACACTGTCGCCTGTTCGGTGGAGGTGACCTGTTCAGGTCTGTCCCTACCACTTTATGTGAGGGTGGATTAAGAGCAGGAGGTGCAACAACGTCTTTCTGAGGCGTTTGTGGGTGACCTGGACACTGTCCACGGTCTTCCCTGAGTTCCAGACAAACTCGCCCCACGTCAGAAATCTTGTTTGTTGCTGTTCTTAGCTTCTCCTCACAAGCCTTCAGGCGTTCCTGTGATGTCTGACATTCACCTTGTAAATGCCGACAATATTGGAAAAATATCGCCTTTACCGCTTTGCAATCCTCAAGTTGTTTTTTAAGCACATCTATTTCACCTTTGCAGCGGGAAACTTGTGACATTTTCTCGTCGTGATCCCGTCTTAATGCAAAGTATTCACTGGACCACAGCTCTTTAGCATCCCTGGCTTCAGATAGTGATGCATTAAGTAACTGTATTTTGCTATTCAGCGAATCAATTTCTGCATTTGCATATTGCCGTGATTGAAACATCTGTTCATAATGTTTCGTCATGAGGACCTCGTGTTCGCTTCTAAATTGAAGGTAGTGATCTTCAATTTCCTGAGCAAACACTTTTTCACTGTCTAACCTTAGTGTAAGGTTATCAGCTTTCTCAACAGCTGCATAGAACGATCCTTTCAGCAAAATTGCAATTTTAGCCAGCTGATCATAACTTGACTTTGTAATTTCTGTAGAGGTCACACATCTTGCAACCTCCTTCAGATTGTCCACTAACTCTTTTGGGTTCATGCTCTCCGCCTGTTTCATATATGGATGTAAGGAATCTGTCAGAAGCGCTAACGCATTCTCTAAACAGTCCCTTATCCCATAAGGATCAAAGTCTTTTTCTAACACACCTGTCATGTTCATTCACTGTGTAGCACTTTATCTGTTTAAAACAGTTGCAAGCTTCAGATATTTTTACAGGTAAATATTTGTATTCAAGTTGTCATTGAGTTTGCACACTATTTTAGCTTTGGGTTTACACAGAAGTACTGTTATAAGTCAACTTATTCAAATGTGGGTACCTTTCTGTAGGTTTTACCCCAATTCATGAATATTTAAGTAAATGCTCTCTGGCAGTGTTACTTTTTATGTGCTTATTTCTTAACAGATACTAGATTACCAAGCTCTATTTAGTGTATTTTACTCTAAAGCACTGAATTTTTAATAAACCTGCAATTTTTTCTAAAAGTCTCACAGCAAATCAGTTTAAAGACACTTTTTAAACCGTTCTGTTCCAGAAATTTGCTATTTTAACAGTTACTCATAGAACCAAGTGGTGAAAAGAAAAAGAAAAGTTGATGATGTGTCAGGATTAATCAGTCTTTCTTCAGAAAAACTGTTATTACTTCTGTCCTCCTGTCAGTTACTTCTATTTAAAATTAAATAGGAAGATGTATTTTTAGGTGGCAACTTAAACAGAAAAGTTTCTTTTTCCTGATAAGTTTACTCTTATTTAGTGATTTTGCAATTAAACGTGCATTATCTCTCAAGCAAATGAGTAAACTGTTCAACTCTGTGAATATTTGAACCGTATCTTTTAAAAAGTTTCTAATTTTTCATTTTGTCCCTCCTTGTTTGAGGAATTCAGTGAATGAAAATGTCCTGGTAAATGCCTTTTTTTGCATAAATACCTCTTACTTTTTAAGTGCAAGATAGCAGTGATTATTCAGCTAGAGGAAGTTTGTTAACTCAAAGTTCGTCTTACAGAGAAAAAAAAAACGTTTAATTTCACTAAAATACCTAAAACTGAAGTGAAACCGTGATCTCAAGTTTCTCCAGGAGGGGGCAGTGTTTAGCTTTCTACCAGCAGGAGTCTATGACGACTTCCTGTGACGTTCGGTTGACATCCTGTTTTTAGCTGCTTAGCTTAAAGTTAGCTTCGGCTAAACTCGGTTAAAATCAACATTTCTGAACGAATTTAAGCGTAAACGTGGCGTTGTTTCAACAAGCACGACTTTTTAGCATGAAACATGAGTTTTTTGGGACATATGGCAGCTTTATTTAGTGATTTTAAGCACGGCAAAGTTCATTTCCGACATGGAGGAAGTGACGTGACACGTCACTCATCCGGTCGTTAGCTGTTAGCTTAAAATTAGCATCGCTAGCGTTGTTCAAAAACATCATTTAATGACGGATTTTAAACTCAAACGTGGCAAAATTTCAGCGAGTATGCTTCGAAGAACTTAACCAGCGTATCAAAATACACTTTAAAGCGCTTTTCAGCTTTAAAAAGCAGATTTTATTTCCCTATGAAAACGAGTTTTCATTTCCGGGTCACGTGACTGAATCCGCTAATCACGAAGCAGCACGGGGGTGAGAGGAAGTGACGTAGGCACGTCATTCACTTTCTCAGCAAATCAGAGCGCCCCACAGCAGCAAATCCAACCAATCACGAAGCGTTTTTCCAACTAGCATGTTAGATTTAGCCTGAAATAGTTCGTCAACTTTTAGTCTTTTAAACTGTCAAAATGTACCATTTCTGTTAAAAATTGTAACGAATCAATTCTGAGTTGCACGGAGTCTGCTACTCCGGTCTCAAAACGTCTTTCTAGCTATTTAAACAACTCGTCCGAACCTTTTCAGAACCGAGCCGGTACCAGAACCACGTCTGGACCGCCTTTAAACAGAATAAAGCGTTTCCACACAAACCCAGCTTTTAGTTACCATAACAGGCGTACAATTTCAGCTTTCATAAAGACTCAATGACACTATTTCAGCTTTCATAACATCGCCAGCGTAACACAGCGTAAACATGCAGAGCCAAGCTCCAAGCGGCGCAGCTTCAGAGGCGTTTCAGCACAGCTGACAAACTGTTATTTTTCATGCCAACATGTAAAATCAATCTTTACACGAATACACAGTCATTTATGAACACGTAGACGGGCCACCAATATGTGGTGGAAACGTACGTACGGGCCGACAATATGTAGATGAACAGATGCTCAGATATATTCATACATTTCACGGGTTCTTCATTTTTCTGACTGTGTAAATGTCGTGCATTGAATTTAACAGAAATGTAACGAGAGACGTTATTTATCTTTGACCCATCAAAATGAATGCGGTCATTTATTTACAGAATCAAAGTTTAACATCAAACATTTACATTAATTTGGCAAAATATGAAAATAACAACAGCATAGTTTTACAGGAAGTGAGAACAATACGGCGATTGTTTTCACTTTTCAGCTAAAACGGCAGACATCAATTAAATCAGTTTT
>NC_056518.1:179263-191874 GCF_014905685.2 Nematolebias whitei
GCTGTTGTTCCGGGAGGCAGTGTAGGTCGCCTGTTAGATTCCCAGTCTGTAGCATTGATTTTGAGCTTCTTTTCATGTCTTACTGTGTGGATTACCTTCTTTTTGGTCGAATTCAGGTATTTGCCTGTGTGATTTCTTCGAATGAGAGGGGGAATTAGGTCTAAGTGGATATTACCCCAGAACTCCCAATGAGGGAGTATCGCTTGGCAGCTGTCGTTTTTAGGTGGGGCCGGGAAAATTACTTCGTGGTCCCAATAGCCTTGATGCCTTAATCCAATCAACGGTCGACAGCTCCAATCGCAGTGCCACTCGGGGGGTTCATTCTGAGGTTGTATCCAATTACATCTTGTTGATCGTCTGATCTGACCATTCAAAACTGCCAGCCCGATGACTCTTCCGTCCGGTGGTATCATTAGATTTGTGACAACCCAATTGGGTCCGTCAGGTTCTGGTTCGGTGGAATGGTTTGTTACGGTTAGGTTCTCGGCCATTAAAGCCGAGCTCCATCCTGCGGTAACTTTCAGCTTGTTCATCGAGGCCTGATGACCTGCTTTCTTCACTTTTTTCCAGGCTGCTGTTTGGTTCTGGATGCTCTTGGTCGGGTTCCATGGCAGGAAAATATTCTTTGCGGTGACGTTCCAACAGGTCATGTTTGCATATTTTGATCTTCCATGGGCAACTGTCACATGTGTCAGGCTCCAGGGTCTGACTTCGGCTAGGTATAAGATAACCAACAACATTGCTAAGCCTATTAACACTACGAATCCCCGCAGCAGGGTTCGTAGACAGGTTGCTTTATCCAAAATCGTAATCCTTTGACGGTCCTTAGGTCGGTTTGGGGTCGCTTCATCATCGCTTTTATCGCTGCTTGAATCATCACTGTTAGAGTTTCTGTTTCTCAGTTGAATCATTTCGAGAGGGGCTCTTGCTCCTTCTTTCTCGATGTCTTTGCTCTGAGTGTCTGCGGGCTGTCGATACTCGTCCTTTAAGGACTTCCAGTTATATAGGAGAAGGGTGTGGCAGCCCTGGTTGTAGTCCTTTCCACACCCATTTCCATTGAGTTACCAGCCAATTTTTGAGTTTGCGTTTGGGTTGATATTGAGACATGACAGGGCCATGTTTCATGTCCATATGGACGTTTGGTTGGTACACGTTTGCTAATGTCTCTATTTGCATTATTAAGAGACTTTCTTGGTATAGGACTTGTACTACATAACCATCTGCTGTCCAAGGCCAGAGCGTGCAACCCGGCTTGAGCATCCGATGCCTTTCAATTCTTATAGGCAGGTTTTGATTTTCAATCACGTACCGATTTGGGTTTTCCATTCTTCTTGTGATAGCTTCCACCATTTGCGGGCTTGTGCTCCAAATTATTATACCTCCTATCGAGACTTCGAAGAAGCGGCTCTGGTATGGCTCGTGGTAATTAGGTCCCCATCTGAGCTTTATTTCTTTTCCCCGTAGGGTCAGGTAGACCACTTTAAATATCCACGGGGACGTTGGTGGGCAAGGTTGGGGCCAGGGGGTGTCATATCTAGGGAGATGTACTCGCTCTGAACGCTGTTCCTTTTGGGGATCCTCCAGGGGAGGTCTTCTCTTGTACTGGCGGTTTCAGTAGAAGTAGTTCCTCGAGTGGTTGTTCCAATTGGGGAGGTCAAATTTTGGTTTGTCGAGCCATATTATGCCATATGTAGTCTTTAAGGCTGGTATTTTCGAGCCAGTTTGTTTGCACTGGATCAGTACGTTGGCTACTCCAGCACTAAGGGGTTTTGTGTCTATAATATCTTCCTCACGTACGGGGCCCCTGGTGAGGGTGCAATCAGACATGCTCGCGTAGGGTATCTTGTTTTCTGGTAGGCCGGATACGTGGGCTGCTCGGATTCAGATTCTCTGGGATCTCTGTTTGTTACTCGTCCTTTATAAAGCTCTATGCTGAGCAGTGAGGGGTGGTGTAAGTCTGGTCGTAATCCTCGCCACACCTATTTCCATTGTCTGACCGACCATTCGGAAGGTTCTCCTAGGGGTCCCTCCATTGGCTCAAGCTGATCACCGAGATAGTTAATCATCTCGTCCCAATCACCGTATCTTTCCAATGCTTCTCCCATCACTCGCCCTACCAGCTCCTCTCTTGCGGCCTTATGTTGGTCATAGGCATCTCCCATCTCTGTCAACGCTGTTGTCAGGCTGATCAGCGGGTGTCCTCTGTAAGATACTTTTATTCTGTTTGCCGCTCGTATGGGATGTGAATTCCACTTGTTGAGGGGAGTTAGGACTCGGTCATACAACATTTTTAGGGGTAACTGAGTGTTTTCAATTACCACTCGTTCTGGTTCTGCTATTCTTTTGTTGATTTTGGTTCTCAGTGTTGGGCTTGTGGCCCAGATTATCAGTCCTCCTAGAGAGATCTCACAGTACTCTGTTTGGTGAGGTTCTTCATAGTTTGGGCCCCATTTGAGTGTGACTAGCTTATTCTGTATTTCCAACTGGACCATATTAAAGATCCATGGTGTTCCCATCGGGCTAGGGTTATATGGGAATTTTAAGTTATCACTCAACAGGGTTAGGCCAGGGATTCTGTGGCTAGCTTTAGTGAGGTCTGCTTCTCTAAATTTTTGCAAATGTGAATTATAATAATTTCTTGTTTTTGCTAGGAAATTTGAAAAGTCCTTTTTTGGTCTGTCTAATTCCACCACTTGGCCTCTTACAAGCAGGGCCGGCTTATATATCTCAGTTTCGGGTGCTTGAAACAACAAATTCTGTACTTCTTCTTCAGTTGTATGGCTACTCTGAGTATCAAAGGCATTTACTTTATACTTCCACATTGGTAAGGCTGCTATTGCACTGGTTTTAACATGACACGTTTCAATAGGCATGACTTGTTTTACGTGCCCTATATCTTCCAGATGTGGCTTGGGCTTTTTATTGTTTTTCTCAGACGTTCTTTACCTTTTCTTTTCTTGCGATGACTCCCAGCGATGAGTCCAGTGACCCCTTGTTCATTTCCTACTTGCGCGCTTTCTTGTTCGCATGTTTCCATTTTCCTTGGAATGCTTTCTTGACCCAAATCTTCAGTCCTTTTTTCTCAGTTTTGTTCGGTACTGGCTTCTCCGAGCACCTTTTGTATTCCTCAATCGGGTGGGCTGTGGCTCCCACCGAGTACGTTCCTTGGTATTTGTATTCCTCAATCGGGTGGACCGTGGCTCCCACCGAGTACACTCCCTGGTATGGTACAATGACCATCTGCACGGAAACTTTAACCCTCTGGGTGGAGTCAGGCCTTGTGGGCATTCCTGCCCTCTGTGCAGCAGTTCCGGGGATCTGAAGCACTCCGTTCCTTTCCCAAGCTTCAAGGGTTACTAAGTATTCGGCTGTTTTTTGCATGGGTTTACCTTCGTGCCTGGCCCATCCATCCAGACTAGTAGTATAATAGTACAAGTTGTTACGTCTGGTTCCGGTCTCTCGAGGGACATCTGGCAGGGGCACTAGGGGGACTTCCTGGCTCATAATTACTTCCGTAATCAGCTGAGCCCATGTCGTTAACTTCCAGGGCCCTGTCCAGCCTCCCTGTCGAGCCTCACCAGTTTCTTCGTCAGGTAACATGCCTGTTTCTTCTTTGCTCCCTGCGCCTGTTTGGTTTCGAAATACTCTAAAAACTAAAGGGATCTGCTGAGTACTGAGGGGGGCATTCCTTTTTTTACCCCTCGAAGGATCATAGGGCCAGGCTTGTTGCACAGCCTGCTCGAGCAAGTCTCTGGGATTCAAATTTTTCCTGTGCTGCTGCTTCTCCTTTCTTTCTTTTAATTCTCCTAGTTCTGGATATAAAGGTGGGGCCGAAGGTGTTACCTTTAGAGAGCTGTAGATGAGTTCTTGGTCATACTGTTGTTCCGTTAGGGATCCCTCTAAGGTCTTAGTTTCCTCCTCGTCAAGTTGAGCCTTGAAAGATTTGAGGGGACTGTGATACCTCCTTACTTGCCAGCCCATTGCTCTCTCAGAGTGCAGCAGTTGGCCTTCCTCCATCTGTGTGTCACAGGCTGAACAGTATTTTACTTCGGTTCCATCCCACTCGCATGCACAGTCTTTTGGGCCTTTTCTGCTTTATCCCATTGTGTGATGATAATTGCTCGAGGTAATGTGGTAATCCTGCATTTTCCACAAATGAATGTATCCATCACCTTTACAGGTTTTAGTTGCAACTGTCGTGCGTCCATTTGATTTATTTTAGGCTTGATGGGTTTCTTCTTCCCCGGTCCTTCCCAGAGAAGAGGCAATCCACTTGGTTTCAGGCAGAGCATAGAGTTATTCTCCAGCAAGCTCCACTTGAAGGTCTCTCCTTCCTTTGACAGGTATCCTTTTTTCGTATACTCCAATGTGCTCAAGGCCCTACCCGTCCAAAGCCCTGAAACTGTTCTTTTTAGTATCACTCCCCCGCATATAGTGGCCATTCTAATATAGGGGAGCATGGTGCTTGGTTCTGTGGCCATACTCTGGTTTCTGGTTTCAACTAGCTAGGAATTGGCTTCAGTTGCTCTATTCCTTGGATCCCTTTCTTCACTAGCTCAACTGTGTTTTTGTCTAACACTTTTCTCACTCTGTCTGTGGCGTTATATTTGGGCTTCATTGCAACTGCTGATAGGTGATCCTGTGCTCTGACCCACACCTTCTGTCCCACTCTGAATGGGGCCTCAGAGTCTGACTGTTCCTCTTTATCCCCAGAGCTCCACCCAACTTCAGGCGTGCTAAACCGTCGTTGGTTGAGCTCTTCTGAGGGGAAGGGTCTACTAGCTCGTCTCCTGTCATTCAAGGCTTGGCCTATCTCCACAGTTTTAGTACTCCATTCTTTGGTGTTAGCATTTTTAGCTATCCAATTTTTGACTAAACCTATGGTTCTTTCTGCTACTCCATTGGCTTGAGGTATGTAAGGAGGCGAATAAATGGGCACAACTCCAAAAGTCTGACACCTGTGATCTACCTGTGCATTGCGGAAATGTGTCCCATTATCGGTTCTCAACTCTTTCTGAACTCCTAACGACCCACAGACCTGCTCCAGCATACTAACAACACTGTTGCCATTAGCTTTTCTAGCTGGTTTCACCACCACGTACCCTGACATCGAGTCTACCAGCACTAGAAGGTATTTCTCTCCTTTCTTGTGTAGTATGACATATCCTGAGATATATTCATCAATTAAACGGGTTCTTTCATTTTTCTGGACTGTATAACATACGTGCATTGAATTTAATAAAATGTGGACGTGAGACGTTAATTATCTTTGACTCACCAAACGAGTGGGTCATTTATTAACAGAATCAAGTTTAACACATCACACATTTACATTAATTGGCAAGAATTGAAAAATAACAACATAGTTAATCAGCTTTACAACCAGGAAAACCATACGGCCATGATTTTCCGTTGCTTCACCACAGACATTTCTGAAAACATCTGGATTAATTTGCTAGCAGATAGGAGAGTTTAAAGATGGAAAGATGAGGTTTATCTACAGAGAGATGTGTGAGGGAATTTATCTGTTTTAACCAGAACATGCACGCTCCTTTGGAAATCAGCTTGGGCCAACGGTATGCTTGGTTGAGATAGAACTTTTTACCTTGCAGACGATAGTTTCAGCGTTGGTGTAGAGCTCTCCTTTCAACTCTTTCAGCGTCTCCGTGAGAACAGCTAAAAAACCCTGGAGTCGTGAGGTTATCCAAACAGAAGTTATAATTCCCAAATCGTCTCTGGTTCAGCTTGATTCTCTTTCAGCAGCATCCTGAATTCCAGCGTTCTGCATTCTGGAACTCCAAAAACTCTCTCCTTGAACTAGGAAGTGCCAACATTTAAATGGGCTCTACTTCCGGTTCATTTGAGAGCTTCTGATTGGTCGATGGACCCCAACAGAGGTGTGTTTTGTGATGTAAGGTGTTATGAAAAGTCAAGGAAAAAGATTAAGATTGTTTAAGAACAGACAGAAAGATTGTTATGGAGAATTCAGACTTCGTGGAGCCACCTCTCCTAGTATCTTGCTGTAAAAGTTAAACATGACATTTCTTTTCAGTAAACTTTCAGTTGACCGAAACTTGAACTTCGACACACTTACAACTTCGCTCATTGAAGACAGAAAATCAAGAAATGCATACTAACCTGATTTCTTCTTTGAGGAAAAAAACGAAGTCCAGATGACATGATTCAACCTTTTTTGTTGTTATATACCTGGATGACTGAGAAAACAAACTTTGTGTTTTTGAAACCATTAGTGAAAAGGCCAGACTTCAGGGGTATCTGAGGCAGGCTTGAAACACAAGAGTCAGGGTGGCTTCTGGGTAATACCAGATGGCTAGGCCTCAGACTGACGAAGCCTCTTGGATGAGGGGCGAAACGTTTCTTTTTAACAAAAAAACGAAGTCCAGATGACATGATTCAACCTTTTTTGTTGTTATGAAGAAGTCTGTTCTGGGATGATCTCACGACTCCGAACGGTTCCCTACTATCCTTACGGAGACGCTGGAAAGCGTTGGAAGAGAACTCTACACCGAGGCCGAACTATCGTCTGCAAAGGTAAAAGAGTCGATCTTCAACCGCAAAGTGTACCGTTGGTTAAGCTGGGTCCAAAGGAGCGTGTTGTTCTGGTTATAACCGACAAATTCCCTCACCCATCTCTCTCAAGATAAACTTCATTTTCCCTCTTTAAAACTCTTCTATCTTGCCAGTAATTAATCCAGATATTTTCAGAAATGTCTGTTGTAGAGCTTGAACCCAGATACCATGGCCGTATGGTCTCTGACGTAGAGCTAATTAATTAAGCTGTTGTTGAAATCAATTTGCCAAATTAATGTAAATGTTTGATGTTAAACTTTGATTCTGTTAATTTTCTTTGACCCATCAAATGAATGCGGTCATTTATTAACGTCTCACGTCACATTTAATTTCAATGCACGATATTATTCAGTCCAGAAAAATGAATGAATCCGTTTAATTTATGAATATATCACAGATATATGTTCATCTACATCTGGTGGCCCGTACGTTTGTTTCTACAATTGTCCATCCAAAACTTCTTGTCTCTTTCTTCTCCGTCTCCCAGCGTGGTTTTAAAATATCTAGTGTTGGGTGTTCCGGGTTATTTCCTTTAAGATTGATCCAGTAGTTTATTGCTAATTGTTCTCGTCTTATTGCTAACGGCATTTCTCCCATTTCTACTCCAAGTGCTGCTGCTGGGGTGGTTTTGAATGCTCCTGTACACAGTCTTAATGCTTGGTATTGTATTTTGTCCAGTTTCTCCAAATGTGTTTTTGCTGCTGATCCATAAATTACACAACCATAATCTATATTTGATCTGATAAGTCCCGTATATATTTGTTTTAATGCCGTTCTATCTGCACCCCATTCATTCCCAGCTAAACATCTCATAATGTTTATGATTTTTTTTACATTTTCAATAATCTTTTGTATATGTACATTCCATAAGATTTTCTCATCAAACCATATACCCAAATATTTTATACACTTAACTTGTTCTAGTTCTTGATTATATAATTTCAATTTAATCTCTTTGTTGACTCTTTTCTGTGTAAATATCATTACTTTTGTTTTATCTACTGAAAATTTGAATCCCCAATCATTTGCCCATTTCTCAATTTTTAATATAGCCTCTTGTATTTTCTTCACAGTGAATTTTATATTTTTCCCTCTTTTCCAAATGGTTCCATCATCTGCAAATAATGAACATCCCATTCCCTTCTCAATCTCTGTAAAAATATCATTTATCATTATAGAAAATAGTAATGGACTTATAATACTTCCCTGTGGTGTTCCATTTTCCACAAAGTATTTCTTTGGATATTCTTGTTGTATTCTTACTTGTATCGATCTTTTTGTTAAAAAGTTTTGTATCCATCTGAACATTCTTCCATTAATTCCTAGTTTGTACATTTTAATTAATAAACCTTTAGCCCATAACATATCGTATGCCTTTTCTATGTCGAAGAATACAGCAACCACACTTTCTTTATTTATCTGTGCTCTCCTGATCTCGTGTTCTAATTGTAATGTTGCATCATTAGTGTTCCTTCCTTTTCTAAAACCACTTTGATATTTAGATATGTATCCCTTACTGTTCATATAATATGTTAGTCTATCATTGATCATTTTTTCCATTATTTTACATATATTTGATGTTAATGCTATCGGTCTGTAATTTTCCAGCTTTGTATGATCCTTTCCTGGTTTTGCTATTGGTATGATGACTGATTCTTTCCAGCTTTGTGGTAGCTCCCCCTCTTCCCAGACTTTGTTGTATAGTTCTAAAATTATTTCTTTGGATTTTTCACTAAGGTGGTTTATCATGGTGTACCATATCTGATCTTTTCCAGGTGCTGTTTGTTTTGTTTTCCTGAGTGCTCGATTTAGTTCTGCTTTTTGAAAAGGTTCGTTCAATAAATTATCAGTTTCTTCCATATTTTTCATTAAATCTTTGTATTTTAACTTTGTAGTTTCCCTCCCTCTCTTTCCTTCATTACTAATATTATTGGAACTATGAATTTTGCTAAATGTTGTTGCTATTATTTCAGCTTTTTCTTTATTGTTTACTACTGCAGTGCCATCTACATTTAATACTGGATATCCATATTCTTTTTGATGCCATTCATTTTTTTTATCATTTTCCAGATTTTTTCAATTTTTGTTTCTTTTCCAATAGTATTACAAAAGTTTCTCCAATATTCCCTTTTTGCATTCTTGATGATTTTCCTTACCATTGCTTGTTTTCTTTTATATTCGATGAAGTTCTGATAACTAGGATTTCTTTTTAGTGCTTTAAATGCTTTATTTCTTGTCTTTATGGATTTGTTACATTCATTTGTCCACCAAGGTACTATCTTCTTTTCGCTCGTTCTTCCACCTTTTTTTATTGACTGTTCTGTAGCTTCCTGTATAATCTTGCATATACAAACATTAACATCATTACTGTCTGTTGACAGATCAATTTTCTGTAGCTCTCTATCAGTAATATATTTGAATTTGTTCCAGTCTGCTTTATTAAATAGCAACTTTCTATTTCCTTCTACTGTGTTCTGCTCTGGTTTTATGCTTATTGTAATTTTTATAGGATAATGATCACTACCCATTACCGTGCTTTTATCAACATCCCACATACAAACTCCAGCTAATGAATTAGATACAAATGTAAGATCAATTGCTGACTCCGCTCCTGTTCTAACATTTATTCTTGTTCCCCTCCCATCATTAATACATACAAGGTTTTTAGTGTCCATCACTTCTTCCATTATTTGTCCATTTCTATCATTACTCTCCCCCCAAAAAGTACTATGTGCATTAAAGTCCCCACACCACAACACTTTCCCATCCACATATTTTAACACCTCCTCCATCACCTCAAGCCCAGCAGCAGCAGAGCAGCCCAGCAGCAGCAGAGCCTTGGATTCACTGACAGCTACCACACCCAGGCTTCACTAGGCCTAGCCTCCATTAGGATCAGGCTCCACCAGGCCTGGTCATCACCAGGCCCAAGCCCTGCCTGGCTCAGGTTCCATCAGGCCTTGGTTTCATCAGGCCTATGCTCCACCAGGCCTCACCAGGCACAAGCTACGAGCAGCTCGGTTGGCAAGGGTGGAGCGCGAAATTCAAACTTGGACGGACAAACTTTTGACGGAAAATTGTGGATTTTGGAGTGGACGGTTGGCATAAGCTGGAATGTGACTGGGTCAGAATGGCAAACCAGGTAGGAGATAACGAGGAGGACATGATGTTAGAGGATTGGACGCAAGTAAGAAGAGGAAAAGGACAAGGTCGAGGAAGCGGCGGAGATGCGAAGGAAGGTGGGAGGGTGTTAGATAGTCAAGGAAATAAAAGAGAATTAGAGGAAAATAGTTCAGACGAAGAAAGAACAATTCGTAGGAAGGTCGTGAGGGAGGAATTTAAAATAATTCTCAAGTTTAAGAGGGAGGAAAATCAGGTATACTTAAGCCCAATTATAATATCTAAAGAAATAAAAAAGAAAATAGGAGAGGTAGAAATGGTGAAGGTGTTGAGGGATGGAAACTTACTGATAATCTGCAAAACTGAAGAACAGAAAAACAAAGCATTACAAGTTGATAATATCTGCAAAAAGGTGGTGATTGAGAAACACAATGTTGGAGAAAATAAAGTACTGAAGGGAGTGATTACAGGAATACCAGTGGAGGAGGATTTGGATAAATTAAAACGAAGCATTGTCGGAGTAAAGGTGAACAGTTTAAAGAGATTAATGAGAACAGTTGATGGAGAAAGAGTGGGAAGCATGTCTATTTTAATAGAGTTCTCCGAAACAATAATGCCAAATAAAATAAAAATAGGATTTATGAGTTTCCCGGTCAGGCCTTTTATCCCCCCACCACTCAGATGCTACAAATGTCAGAGGTATGGACACATGGCAGCGGTGTGTAAAGGCAAGCAGAGGTGTCCTAAATGTGGAGAGGAGCACAGGATAGAAGAATGCAGAGAGGACAAACAAGAAAAGTGCTGTAACTGTGGGGGTCAACATAGAGCTAACTCTGGAAAATGTGAGGTGAGAAAGAGAGCGGTAGAAATACAACAAATCAAAATGACTAAAAATATTAGTTACGCTGAAGCAGTCATGAGTGTTCAGGGACAAAAGAAAAGAGAAGCAGACCAGTCAGAGAATCAAGTTCCACAACAAACCAAACTGCAAACAGAGGAAAACATCACACTGTCAGTAGAAAAACTCATTTTATTCATAGCATATGTCATCAACTGCACAGATCAGGTTAAGCACAGAACAGAGAAGATTAAAATAATAGCAAGGGGGGCAGAAAAGTTTCTGGGAGTCAAAGAGGCGTCTTGGGAAAACATAAACAAAGGGCTGGAAATAGATGGGAGACCGGTAACACTGGGCGATAAACCCAGATGTTAATACTACAATGGAATGCCAGAAGTCTTATTGCAAATGGACAAGAATTTAAGGGATATATTGAAAAATTAGAAGAAAAACCAGAAATAATATGTATACAGGAAACATGGTTAAAAGCAACATTAGAATTTGTAATTAAAGGGTATGAGAGCATCAGAAGGGATCGGCAAGAGGGAAATGGAGGAGGGTGTGCAATATTTATAAAACAAGGAACACAATATCAAATATTAAGAAAAGGAGTAGATTTAGAATATATAGTGGTGGAAATATGGGACAAAGATGGAAAATATAAAATAATAAATTTCTATAATCCTTGTAAAAATATAACAATTGAATCAATGGAAGAAATAATGGGATATTTAGAAGGAAAGGTAATCTGGTGTGGGGATTTCAATGCTCATAGTACACTCTGGGGTAAAAGCAATGATAAAAATGGTCAAGAAATTGAAGAATTGATGGAATTAAAAAACCTAGTGTGTCTTAATGATGGAAGAGGAACCAGAATCAACGTTAGAACAGGAGAAGAATCAGCAATTGATTTAACACTAGTATCAAACTCACTGGCTGTCAGTTGTGAATGGGATATTGATAAGAATACAACAAATGGAAGCGATCATTACCCAATTAAGATTAAAATACAAATAAAACCAGAAAGCAGCAAAGTAGAGGGGAATAAAAAATGGAATTTCAGCAAAGCAGAATGGATTAAATTTAATTATATCAGTGAACAAGAATTACAAAAAATTGACATGACAGCAGATGTAAATAATATAAATTCAAATATTTGTAGGGTTATTCTAGAGGCAATAGAACATTCAGTGAAGAAAGGAGGAGGAAGGAAAGAAAGAAAAATAGTACCGTGGTGGACAAACGAATGTAATAATGCAATCAAGTCAAGAAATAAAGCCTTTAAAATACTTAAAAAGAATCCTATTTATCAACATTTAATAGATTATAAAAGAGAACAAGCGATGGTAAGGAGGATAATAAAGGAGGCAAAAAGAAACTACTGGAGAAAATTCTGTGACACTATAGGGAAAGAGACTAAACTTGATAAAATCTGGAAAGTGATTAAAAGAATGAATGGCATCAGGAAAGAATATGTATACCCAGTGTTGAACACAGATAAAGGAGCGATGATTAAAGATAAAGCTGAAATGTTAGCTGAAACCTTTAGAAAGACTCATAGTTCAAATAACATCAGTGAGGAGGAAAAGAAAGGGAGGGAAGCCACAAAACTAAAGTATAAATATTTACAACAGAGTAGTGAAGTAAATGATAATTTATTGAACGCACCATTTAAAAAAGATGAACTAAACAGAGCTCTGAGAAAAACCAAGACAACAGCACCAGGAAAAGATCAGATCTGGTATTTAATGATAGATCATCTCAGTGAACCATCCAAAGAAATCATTTTAGAGCTGTACAATAAAGTGTGGGAGGAGGGGGAACTGCCACAGAGCTGGAAGGAGTCAGTCATCATACCCAGAGCAAAACCAGGAAAAGACAACACTAAACCGGAAAATTACAGACCAATCGCGCTAACATCAAACATATGTAAGATAATGGAAAAAATGATTAATGAGAGATTAACATACTATTTAAATAGTAATGGATATATATCTAAATATCAAAGTGGGTTTCGAAAAGGGCGTAATACATATGATTCAGCTTTACGGTTAGAACATGA
>NC_056518.1:191974-201304 GCF_014905685.2 Nematolebias whitei
GATGAAGATGTTCGCATCCTGGACAGAGAGGAACGATGGTTTGAGAGCGGAGTAAGGAGGCCATCTTTGTGAAAAGAAATCGTCCATCATTAAACAGGGGTGGAAGCCTCCGGGTTCAACTGTCCCCCTCTTACAATGCTGTGATTGCTAGTATCACTCAGCCCTCTGTGAGTAGTAAACAGCCATCAGTGTGCTAATGACCCATTGTTAGGCTGACGGTCCTTCTTGAGCATGTGATCAGCTGGTTTTGGTTGTCAGCAGCAAACTGGTTGATCCACTCTGAGAAGGTGCTATTTAAGAGACTGAGCTGAATACAGCACCTCAGACTGAAGAAGTCTCTTGGATGAGAGACGAAACGTTTCTAGATTTTTTTGCTTTGTTTTGTTTTTTGTTTTTTTGAATGTCCAGAGGACCAGATTGAACTTTTTTGGACCTTGGTAAAGACATTTTTAACGGCTGTGGTAGTCAGAAAGATACAGAATTGTGTTGATGTTCATTTTGAAGCTGGAAATTGTCATTCTGTGTGTGTGATTAAGCTGTAAGCAGAGAGAGAGAGATGCTTTATTCTGTTTGAAACTCTTGCATGACCGGGTGTTCTGCGATCCGACCCGGTTCTGTTTATTGGACTTGGATGAGTCGTGTTTTAAATGGTGAAACGTTGTCTGTGAAACTGAGCACCGACTCAGAGCTGCTTCTATGCTGATTCGCTACATTCCCACAGTTAATTGTGCATTTTCAAAGCGTTAATGGGCCATATTGTGGCCGGACTGTTGAAGCTAACTGCTAGCTTAAGGCAGGTACGCACGAGCTGTGATTGGTCGAGAACTGCTGTTTGAAACGTTCTGATTTGCCGAGAAGCTGGTGATGTAACGCCGTGTAAGTCCACTCTCTGGTGTCAGTGCATAAAGCCCATCCCCGATGTCCACGTGTCTGTAAAGTCACGTGACCCCGGAAATGAAGCTCGTTTTTAAACGGAGTCTTCTTTAAGTGTTTTAAAACAGCTGAATAAAGCCCTAAAATCTGCTGATAACCTGATGAGTCTATGCCAAAAGATTGTGCTTTTGAAGCGACGCCATGTTCAAGCTTTAAATCCGTCTATAAATGCTGATTTGGACTGGGTTTGTCCGTTGCTAATCGAAGCTAACGGCTAACGACCGAATGTCAACAAGACGGTTCACAGGAAGTCGTCAGTGACTCCTACCGGTAAAAGTAAGCTTGTACCACCACCTGCTGTTGAAAAAAGAGTATAACAGTTTTTCAGAACTGAGAGCTGCAAACTCGCTTTTCATTTTATTTTGTTAATCAAGCTTGGTTTATGAGTTACTGTTTTAAATAGCAAATTCTGGTAAATTAAACTGCTTAAGGAACGTTTAAAACTGCAAAGTTGCTGTCAGACTTTTAGTGAAAATTGCAGGTTCATTAATTTTAAGTGCATTGGAGTAAATAAACACTGAAATAGCCTGGTTCATCGTATCTGTTAGAATTAAGCTCATATTAAGTAACACTGCCACAGGACGCATTTACTTACAATATACATGGGGTAAAACCTAAACACAGGTGCCAAATTATTGAAAAGTTGGCTTATAACAGTACTGTTGATGGAACCGCAGAGCTAAAATAGTGTGTGAAACTCACTGCTCGCTTAAATACAAACATTTACCTGTTGAAAAACTCTAAGATTGCAACGGTTTAACCAGATAGGTTTTTCTGAACAGTAAATACAACCATGGCAGATTAAACAAAAGCTGAGAATGCCAGTGCTGCTCCGTGTGTTAAGAAGGACTGGCTTGAGACAGCTTTGGGGCTGCTCACAGATTCCTTATCTACATATGGTGACCAGGTGGACAGCATGAACTCAACAGAGTTATTGGACGAGCTGAAAGAAGTGGCAGGCAGTGTAACTTCTACAACCATAACGAAGTCAAGCTATGAACAGCTAGCTAAAATAGCTAAAAGCTGAATATTACCTTGAGGCCAACAGGACAGAAGCCCTTGAAATAAAGTTGAAACTTGAGACAGATGCCCGCGAAACATCACTTGATGAGTGTTTACAACTCAAAGCACAGTTTCAATTGGTGAAGGAGACCTGGGAGGATAAATTGAAACGTGAAAAAGAGCTCTCACTAGCTCAGTTGTTGTTACAAGCAGACTCATATGAGAAAAAGCTGCATCAAGGAGGGTCGAAGTACCAAACACTGTGTTCAGACTATGATGCTCTGCACCAATGGTTGCAGCTAACATTAAAACCTCTGGACGAGTGCATATTGGAAGAAGTAGCGTTAGTCCAACAAGGCGTGCGTTTACAAAGTGAGTGTCATACATCACATGAATGCTTAGCCTGTGAGGCAAAACTTGCCGCAGCCACAAATAAAATCTCTGACGAGGGGAAAGGATGTCTGGAATTCAAAGACAGACTGGGTCAGAGTCCAGGTCAACCATCACCATCTCAGAGGGATTTTGCTGTACCTCCTACACATATTCTCCTTATGCCACCTCCATGTGATTATTTTGTTCCGCCTCCACCAAACTCTCATCCTCCGCTCTCAATAGCGGTATTGCATAAAATAGCGAAATATGTCCAATGCTTCGAGCCAGGGCCGTTGGGTTCGACCGACACTAAGGCCTATCTGCAAGACCTTGACTTCCAATTAAGAAGCTATCCCAACGCTACAGTTGAGGATAAAATAGGTTTGATCAGGCTCACTTCAGCCAGGACGGTGTTTTCCTTTATAGAGCGTCAACCTGATGCCACAAGAAAGGATTACCGCCTGTTATGTGCTGCTCTAATCAAAGAGTATACCCCTTGCGCGGGACCTGGCGGTTATCCAGCCGCCGACAAGGTCATGCAAGGTAAGAATGAGCACCCAAGGGCTTATAATTCCAGAATTTTGCAGGCTTATTTTGGTTACAGGAACGAAACCGGCATGGAGGAGGAGGAAGCGTTTAAGTTCGTTTTCAGCAAAAATCTCCACCCTGACATAAGGATGTCAGTGCAAATGATGGCTAATTTCAAAGAAAAAGCCATCAGTGAGATAAAAAACTGTGCTGTGAATGTCTTTGAGGCCCGTTCACAGGCCAAAACACCCATTGAGGTGTTCCCAGGTGAGAGGATTCCTGCCCAGTCATTAGAATTGGAAGGGACGAGAGCTTCAGCCCCCCCTCCCAAGAAAGGTGAGAGGAAACGAGGTTTCCTAGCAGCCAAACCACAACAGATGAGTGCCCCCCTGGTCCAGACAAGATCCTAAATGGTTTCCCAAAAAACCAGAGGATGAACGAATGTACCAGAAGGGGGGTGCACACCCTAAGGGTAAAAAGTATGGCACCCAAGGTAACCCATACAACCAGGGATCCCACCAGGAACCCCGGAGGAGGGGACCTGCTCCCCCTCCATGTTGGCCTGAACAGCCTGAGATGAAAAAGAAACAGCAGCGTGTCCAGAAAGAGAGCCCCAGACCTCTGAGCTCGGACGAGACAGAGAGTGTGCGTCGGTTATTGGAAATGTTGAAAGGTATTGCCACGGACAAACAACCTGACGCGTTGTATGGCAATATCATTGCTGATGAGTCAGAACACTCGAACAACACCGTTACCTCTGTCACAGACAGTCACCATGACATTGTTGTTGTAAACTCTGGTAGCCCCTCACCAGAAAAAGGGGGGGTACATTCACATGTCACCGACGGTGACCCGTCACAAACTGAAACCTCAGTAACAGCAACAGCTGTGCTAACAGTTCAGACAAATCAAGGTGACATAAACAACAACATTGCCGCTGTCACGGACAGCCACCAGGACCTTGTTGTTACAAACAATGAGAGCCCCTCAACACACAGAGAAAGGGTGATCTCATACATCAATGACGGAGGCCCGTCAAAAACCGAACTCTCAGGAGCAGTAGTGACTGCACCAACGGTTCGGATAAACCAGGATTACACAGGTAAACGTAAACGTAAGAAGAAACGTTGGCCAAAACCTACAAGGTTCCTGTGTAACCTGATCAGAAAGGGGGTCGCTAAAAAAGCTTAGCTGTTGATCACACTTTAAGGGGTCCTTAGACATGAAGCCCTACTGGACGGTGGAGCCAACATAACTATTATGTCAGCCAAACTGTTAGAGGAGCTCAGGACCGCCGCTATTGGTATCCACAGGGAAATATCTTTCATAGAACGTGTGTAGTATGGATGAGATATATTCATACTGTTAAAACGGATTCTTTCATTTTTCTGGACTGTATAATGTACGTGCATTGAATGTAATAAAATGTGGACGTGAGACATTAATTATCTTTGACTCACCACGACAGTGGGTCATTTATTAACAGAATCAAGTTTAACACATCACACATTTACATTAATTGGCAAGAATTGAGAATAACGACAGCTTATAAATCAGTTTTACAGGAGTGGTAAACAACACGGCGGTTGTTTTCACTTCCAGCAGAACGGCAGGTATTACCACACGGCGGTGGTGAAAACTTTGCTTTAGACATTTCTAAAATATCTGGATTAATTTGCTAGCAGATAGAAGAATTTTAAAGATGGAAAGATGAAGTTTATCTTGAGAAAGATGTGTGAGGGAATTTATCTGTTTTAACCAGAACATGCACGCTCCTTTGGAAATCAGCTTGCCCCAACGGTACACTTAGTTGAGATCGTCTCTTTTACCTTTTCTGAAGATAGTTTCAGCGTTGGTGTAGAGCTCTCCTTTCAACTCTTTCAGCGTCTCCGTGAGAACAGCTAAACCTCGAGTCGTGTGGAGGTCATCCAAAACAGACTTTCATAATTCCCAGAATCTTCTCTGGTTCAGCTTGATTCTCTTTCAGCAGCATCCTGAATTCCAGCCTTCATGAACTCTGGAACTGCTGAGTTTCAGAACTGCTACTCCATCTTCAAGACTGAGCTTACAGCAGCTTCAAGACTGAGCTGAACTCTGGAACTCCAAAACTCTCTGGTTGAACTAGGAAGTGCCAACATTTAAAGGGCTCTACTTCCGGTTCGTTTGGGAGTTTCTGATTGGTCGATGGACCAAAACAGAGGTGTGTTTTGTGATGTAAGGTGTTATGAAAAGTCAAGGAAAAGATTAAGATTGTTTAAGAACAGACAGAAAGATATTATGAAGGAACCAGACTTCGTGGAGTCACCTCTTCCAGTATCTTGCTGTAAAAGTTAAACATGACATTTCTTTTCAGCAAACTTTTCAGTTGACCGAAACTTGAACTTTGAACACACTTACAACTTACTCACTTCAAACAGACGATCAAGAAATGAATCATTACTCTGTAACGTATTCCAACTTGATTTCACTTTGAATGAGGATTAACAATCATTATACTGTTTCACAGTTAATTAAAATGATTAGTTCACTTCAACATGTAAACATTGTTTGAACTAACACAATTTGATTATCAAAACATTTGTAAAATAGTAATGATCATAGAGAATTGTCTTTTTCCACTTGATTAATTCAAGAAAGAAAGTCTCAGGATGGGTCAACCTGTATTTCTGGATTCAAATCAATGAAATGACAGTTCTGTCCCAAATGATCCTTAGGTCAAGGTTTTGACCTCAGGTCTAGTTCACTACACGTGCTATAGAATTGCAGGGCCTCGCAGAGACGAGGACAACCCTAATAGCTATAGCTATGATTCACATGCAGGTTGGCAAGATGACACTATACCACCCGGTACATGTGTCTACGGTTGACTCATTCCCATTTTTGATCAGCCAGGATTTTATAAATCGCTTTGAGGCGATTATAGATTATGGTGAACAGACAATGTGGGCCAGAGTGAGCAAACCCCTACCAATACTCATGCCTCCTGAGACAGCCACAGACTGCCCAACAGCAGGCACCGCAGAAGGCACCGAGGACTTCTCAGCAGAGAACACAGTCCCAGTAATAAGCCTTTAAAAGCATGTGGAACCAAAGAGACCCAACCGGTGGACCCAACTCTGACTGAACAAGAAAGCCTCCTCTGTGAGCTGAGACAGTCAGAGCCCACCAGATACTACCTACCATTGATAGTTAAAGGTGTAGAGATCCAAGGATCCCGTACCAAAGATGCTGCACTGTCTCTGTGGACAGATAAATCAGCTATTAACCAAGCTTTCTACGAAACATTGGTTAAAAAACATTTGGATCCAGTTCTGATAGAGAAAGCTTTCCGCTTTCCATTGTATCCCAACAGTTCACGAGGGATGACTACAAAAGGAGTCATTAACCTGCAACTGATCTGGAACCAACGGGAACTGGTACACCCATTCCTTATGGTCCCAGACTTACCACATGCAACCTACATAGGCTCTGACATCTTGGTAGGATTAGGTGTCCGAGTGGACATCAGCCACGATGTACTGTTGTCACTAAAACCAGCCACAAAGGATCCTCCTGTGCTAGACACAGCAAGCCAAGTGAGCCTCGACTCTAGAACCACATCTGTTGCTGTGTGCAACACAGGCACAGAGGAGGTACTGATCCCGAGAAACACAAGGCTAGGATGGTTAATCTCCACAGATTTTCATGATTTTGAACTTGGCATTCCATTTCTGGGAGGACTCCTAGACAACCTGGTATCGAGTCAAAAGACCGGTCCAGTTTGGTTCACGAAACCAACACAGGCCATAGCTCTCTTCTCAACCAATGATGTCGATTTAGGACCTCAAACCTATAGTGTCTTACCTATAGACAGGTCTAACGACACAGAAAGGGACTCACTGGAGCTCCCCAAACATCAAGAACCCTTAGCAATCTCTTCACAGATTGAACAGGTGGTCGCCCAAGCCGACGCCCTGACGACTGATGAAGAAAGGGACAAACTCTGCCAAGTTCTCATGAAATATGAGAAGTCATTCTCGACTGACTCAATGGATTGTGGGTTGACCTCGCTCCACACAGTGAGCATCCCAACTCTGCCCAACTCACCGACTACATTTGTCAGACAATACAAGATTCCCCTGGCAGCACATCAACCTGTCAAGGAAATCATTGATGACCTTTTAGATAAAGGCATAATCAGACAGTGTAATAGCACCTACTCTGCGCCTTTATGGCCAGTTTTGAAACCAAATGGTAAGTGGAGACTTACCATAGACTACAGAAAGCTAAACAAACAAGTTCCTTTATCTAGGTGGCCAATGACCCAGATCCAACAGGAACTGCCCAAGGTCACCGATGGTAAGTACTTTTCCACCCTCAACGTCACCTCTAGTTTTTGGACCATTCCTGTGCATGCCGAGGACCAACACAAACTAGCTTTCGCTTTTGGTAGCCGACAATACACCTTCACCAGGTGCCCCTTTGGCTACGCTAACTCACCAGCTGAGTTCAACATCTTTTTGAACAAAGCATGTCCAGACGCCCACGAACGTGGGACACTGATCTATGTGGACAATGTCCTTTTAAGGCAGCCAACACTGGACTTACACTTGGCTGAGATCGACCACATTCTGAATCAACTGACTACTGCTGGTGCTAAAATCTCACTGTCAAAATGCCAGTGGTACAGGACCAAGGTGGACTACGTTGGCCTACTAGTAGGTCCAGATGGAGTACAACCACAATTGACTCTCACCCAAGGCCTAGACAATCTCAAAGTCCCCACCATTCTCAGAGAAATACAAAGTTTTCTGGGCGTGTGTAACTACTCACGCCAATTCATAGAAGACTATGCAGACCTTGCGAAACCACTGACTGAACTCTTAAAGAAAAATGTTCCATTTGTCTGGACTGATAACCAACAGCAGGCAATGAACGCTTTCAGGGACAGACTCAAGTCAGCCCCATGTCTAGTCTATCCAGACTACAACAAAGAGTTTCACTTGGAAGTGGGCTTCTCAGCTCACTGCACAAGAGCAGGTCTGTACCAGATGCACGACAAAGACAAGCGTGTGGTGGCCTACACCAGTAAGACAATGGCAGGCCCCGAATTAAAGTTCTCAGACTGTGAGAAAGCTCTACTGACCACTGTGTGGGCAGTTAAACACTTCTCCAGTTACATCGGTGGATAGAAAATAATTGTTGAAACACAACACCAGCCAGTAACTTTCCTGAATAGCCAATGCATCAGAGATGGTGTAGTGACAAACTCACGGGTAGCCATGTGGCTCATGGCGCTTCAAAGTTTTGACCTAGACATCTGCTACGGACAAAACAAGAAGTCACATTTGGGCAAGGACCTGGCACTCTGCCAGGAATGTACACAAGATGTACCAGCCACCCAACCGCCAGCTGCGGAAAAACCCTCAGTAAGTGAGGACCCGAATCACCACTACTTTGATAGCAATATCTGCAAAGATATGACAACACTGTACGTGGATGGATGCTCATTCCATCACGAACAAACCTACAAATCAGGTGTTGGAGGGATCCTCCTCCAAGACCGAGAAGAGGTCACTTTTAGGTATAAATTAGTCTGTCAGTCTTCTCAGTACGCTGAGATAGCAGGAATCCTAATAGCTCTCCAGATGGCAGTAGAACGCTCCATCCAAACGCTAGTCATCTGCACGGACTCTAATTACGCTCGACTTAGTTTCTTGTGTAATGACCTTGCAGACTTCCTAGCCAAGGACGGAGCTGTGGACGGCCCTCCGTGGTCCTTTGACCCCTCCTGGCTGCTTGCAACTCTGGCAGTACAACCTACAGCCGAGGTAATGGCAGTCACACGTGCACAGGCTGCAGCCAAGCCGGCTGACAACACAGTCTCTGTACAACCCGTGCTGACTGACCCAGACATCATCCAACTTCAGAAGTTGGATCCTGCGATAAACTCAATGATACTGTACTTGACTGACCCAGAGAAAAACACTCCGTCCAATGCCGACCTGGATTCCAATCCAGACCTTAAAGTCCTCTTTTGGCTGTGCAAACAGCTAAAACTAATCAGAGTCAGAGTCGGAGTTTCTTTATTGTCATTCGCACCTCATGTGGTACATGTGGTGGAGCGAAATTATGTACACTGGGTCCCAGTTACATCCAACAATAAAATGTATAAGAAAAACAGTAATAACATCTAAGATATGAACTAAGAAAAACATCAACTAAATATATACTAAGCACTCATAACATAAAACATTGAACATCAGCACAAACATGAACATGAGTCTGTGTGCAGATGTGCACGCATGAACACATCAACATTGAAACAGATCAGCAGCAACATGAAACAGATCAGCAGCAACATGATATGGTTTTTCACAGTGATTATTCTGGTTAGAGATTCATGAGTCTAACAGCCTCAGGGTAGAAGCTGTTCCTCAGTCTAGTGGTTCTACACTTAATGCTCCTTAACCTCCTTCCTGAGGGGAGTGGGGCAAAAAGTGTGTGTGCTGGGTG
>NC_056518.1:201404-217409 GCF_014905685.2 Nematolebias whitei
CCCAAGCCACCTCAACTGGCTCCTCTCGACGTGGAGAAGCAGCAGCTCTACTCTGAGTCCCTCCCGGATGATCGAGCTTCTCACCCTGTCTCTAAGGGAGAGTCCAGACACCCTGCGGAGAAAACTCATTTTGGCCGCTTGTATCCGAGATCTCATTCTTTCGGTCACAACCCAAAGCTTGTGACCATAGATGAGGGTAGGAACGTAGATCGATCGGTAAATTGAGAGCTTCGCCTTTTGACTCAGCTCTCTCTTCACCACGACAGACCTGTACAGCGCCCGCTTCACTGCAGACCCTGCACCTATCCGCCTACCGATCTCATGCTCCATTTTCCCTCATTCGTGAACAAGACCCCAAGATACTTGAACTCCTCCACTTGGGGTAGGACCTCCTCCCTGACCCGGAGAGGGCACTCTACCCTTTTCTGGCTCAAGATCATGGCCTCGGATTTGGAAGAACTGATCTTCATCCCGGCCGCGTCGCATTCGGCTTAGAACCGCTCCAACAAAAGCTGTAGATCACGATCTGATGAAGCCAATAAGACCACATCATCTGCAAAAAGCAGAGAAGCAATCCTAAGGCCACCAAAACAGATCCCCTCAACACCTTGGCTGCGCCTAGAAATTCTGTCCATAAAAGTTATGAACAGAATCGGTGACAAAGGGCAACCTTGGCGCAGTCCAACTCTCACTGGGAACAAGCCCGACTTACTGCCGACGATGCGGACCAGGCTCTGACACCGGTCATACAGGGACCTAACAGCCCGTATCAAAGGGCCCGGTACCCCATACTCCCAGAGTACCTCCAACAGGGCTCCCTGAGGGACGCGGTCGAACGCCTTCTCCAAGTCCACAAAGCACATGTAGACTGGTTGGGCAAACTCCCACGCACCCTCCAGGACCCTGCTGAGAGTGTAGAGCTGGTCCAGTGTTCCATGGCCAGGACGAAAACAGCATTGCTCCTCCTGAATCCGAGGTTCGACTATCCGATGGACCCTCCTCTCCAGAACCCCCGAATAGACCTTACCAGGGAGGCTTAAGAGTGTGATTCCCCTGTAGTTGGAACACACTCTACGGTCCCCCTTTTTGAATAGGGGGATCACCACCCCGGTCTGCCAATCCAGGGGAACTTCCCCCGATGTCCACGCAATATTGCAGAGTCGCGTAAGCCAACACAACCATATAACATCCAGAGCCTTAAGGAACTCTGGGCAAATCTCATCCACCCCTGGGGCCCTGCCACCGAGGAGCTTTTTAACCACCTGGGTGACCTCAGCACCAGAGATTGGAGGGCCCGACCCAGAGTCCCCAGGCTCCGCTTCCTCAGTGGAAGACGTGCCGGTGGGATTGAGGAGGTCTTCAAAGTATTCCGCCCACCGACCCACAACATCCCGAGTTGAGGTCAGCAGCACACCACCCCCACTATAAACAGTGTTGGTGGCGTTCCGCTTTCCCCCACTGAGAGGCCGGATGGTGGACCAGAATCGCCTCGAAGCCGTGCGGAAGTCGTTCTCCATGGCCTCTCCGAACTCTTCCCATGCCCAAGTTTTTGCCTCAGCAACCACCTGAGCCGCATGTCGCTTGGACTGCCGGTACCCATCAGCTGCTTCCAGGGTCCCACAAGCCAAAAAGGTCCGATAGGACTCCTTCAGCCTGACAGCATCCCTCACCGACGGTGTCCACCATCGGGTTCGAGGGTTGCCGCCACGACAGGCACCGACAACCTTGCGGCCGCAGCTCTGGTAAGCCGCCTCGACAATAGAGGCACGAAACATGGTCCACTCAGACTCAATGTCCCCCACCTCCCTCGGAACATGTTCAAAGTTCTCCCGGAGATGGGAGTTGAAACTCCGTCTCACAGGAGACTCTGCCAGACGTTCCCAGCAAACCCTCACAATACGTTTGGGTCTGCCAGGTCTGACTGGCATCCTCCCCCACCATCGGAGCCAACTCACCACCAGGTAGTGATCAGTTGACAGCTCCGCCCCTCTCTTCACACGAGTGTCCAAGACATGTGGCCGCAGATCAGATGAGATGATGACAAAGTCGATCATCGAACTGCGGCCTAGGGTGTCCTGGTGCCAAGAGCACATATGGACACCCTTATGCTTGAACAAGGTGTTCATTATTGACAATCCATGACGAGCACAGAAGTCCAACAACAGAACACCACTCTGGTTCAGAGCAGGGGGGGCCGTTCCTCCCAACCACACCCCTCCAGGTCTCACTGTCATTGCCCACATGAGCATTGAAGTCCCCCAGCAGAACAAGGGAGTCCCCAGAAGGTGCACTTTCCAGTACCCCCTCCAAGGACTCCAGAAAGGGTGGATAATCTGAACTGCCGTTTGGTGCATAAGCCCAAACGACAGTCAGAACCCGTCCCCCCACGCGTAGGCGGAGGCGAAACTGTGTTCAGAAGTTACAAATGTATGCATAAGTTCTAATGAAAATGTTTATGGATGAGTAAAAAGTGGCTTAGAAGTTTGATCATTTTGTTATATTGAGAATTTACCAAAGCAGAGTAAATTAGCCATTTAATATTTTTATTAAGGTTATTAAAGTTGAACAGTAACTTGAAAGAAGGTCCACCCTTCTGTCGTGATTGGCTCGACCATCACCTTGTAACACCCTCTAAGTCAAAGAAATTTATTTCTGACATTTTGGTTTAGAACAGTCTGGAAGAAGCTTTTGAAGAAGTAAGGTCAAACAATTGGATATTTATTGCCAGAAGATCTTTGCCACGAGAAGGAGAAAACGCAGCCCTCCGGGAGCTCATCAACCAACCCCCCCCGGGAGCCAACTTTCGACTCTAGATTTCAGCTGATTTCCAGTGGCGAGGGAAATCCCACCTTTGGCGCATAAGTATCATTATTAATTAGAATTAAGTTTTCTTAAATTGACAAATCACATCTAGCCAAAACACTTCATTTAGCTAACTTTATAGATGATAATTTACTCTGCTTTGTAACCTCATAATTCACCATATTAAAGTTAAAAAGGTAACTCCATAACCTCTTGCTGTGATCAAAGTAAAGCCATCATTTCATTCTGCAGCTGTATTCACCGTTTAATCACTTATATTCACCAAAATTGATAATAAATCTCACAAAATTGTACTTTGACTCAAAGCATTTTTATTATATATGACAGTGGAATTTAATATGTAAATAACTCATTAAAAGGTAAAACTCGAGGATGATTCAATAATTTTTGCTTCAGAACAGGAAGCAATGGTGCCCCTTCAAAATAAAATTACTCATAAAAATTAAACGATCTGAGGACAGTTAATCCTACATAATTGGTTTCCCCGCTTGAGACCATATGCTAAATTAAATTGTCATATCATTAATACTCTAAAAAACATTGTGGTGAAACTTTAAAGCTGAGTAATTTTGTCAACAATTATAACAAGATACTTTTAAACTGAAAAGCTCATGGCAAGCGAGCTGCATTATTTCCAGGTCAAACCCTGTCTTTCAAAGAAGCTAAAAAGTTTTTAAAACTCTTTTAAACGGTTGGACTCTTCAAAGAAATTGTAATATTGGACTTTCGGTCTTTGTTTGGACATGATTAGGTGGTCAGTGGACGCACAAATCGTCTTTCTGTGTCATAAAAGATTGTTTGAGAAGCTTTGGAAAGCTAACTCCTTGTTGTTTTAAAAAAAAAAACTGACTGCCCTCCAGTGGTCAAACCAAATCTTACGCCTCATGATTTCTAATTTTAAACTTTTCATCTTTTCAAAACTTTAAATTACACAAAAATAGTGAACACTTACACTAAACAGGTTAGGACTGATTTGATTTCATCCTGCTTTTAAGATATTTTAAACACCAAACTTGTCAGTTAATGTAATAATTCTTAACTTTTAACAATTTTGCTGGTAAAGGTAAACAACCATTTGTGTTAAAAATCTTTCAATTGTTAGCTGATTGCTTTTGAATTATCTTTATAGCTTAAAAGTTAACTTGTGAAATAAACAACTGCCATTTTGTTGTTTTGTTTAAAGCTTTGTTAAAGGTTAAACAGCCAAGAAGCTTCCCTTAACAACTGAATGCTTAACAAACAAATTCAAACAATAAAAGTTAAATTCTTTAACCAGTTAACTAGCTATTCAATACAGATAACCCACACAAATTAAGACACATTTAAATCTAACACTAACCAAAACTTGTTCATTTGAATACATAAAGATCATGGCTGAAAGCCATTCAGACGATTTGACCGACATAAGTAATTCTGAAGAGCTTGTTCCAGAAGACCCATTTATTTTATTGACACGAGCCCTAAAAGATCTAACGTCAGAAACAAATCCTAATTATCTGGACCAAATTAAAAACCAGATCTCTAATGAACTAGAACGGATCACAGTCGAGTTAACCACAGATGTGGTGATTCACACACCCAAAGGTCAGGAGGCCACTAAAACTCTAGGAAGCTTGGCAATAATTGTGGCCAGACGACTGGAACTAACACATAATTTGGTGATCCAAGCCGCGGATACTCTCAAAAAGAAAAAGAAAAAGATAGGTAAATTAAAAGAAGCAAACGAATATCTTCAAAAACAATATGATAACATGGTCCTCAATGAGAACCAAATGAAAACAGAATTGTCTGAGTTAACACTAAACTTGGACCTCCTCAGTCACACACACACAGAGGTAAAAGAGGAACTCGCATCCAACCAACAAATATTGACAGACACTCAAGACAGACTGTGTCACAAGTTGGAAGCCAAGACAAACATTCACATGGCCCTCCAACAAGCTTACACTGATCTGGACCCTATAAAGACAGAGAACAAAACTCATGTAGATCAATTACGTAATAAAGACAAACTGATACAACAATTACAATATCAACTTTCTAGAACCCAGAAACGTGCTACAAGCTCAACCACGCAGGAACTCCCTGACACAGGTGCAAAACCTCCTCAGGTGAGTGCACCACCTCCTCCTCAGGTGAGCGTGACCCCTCCTCGAGTTTACCCAACACAGGTTGATGACCTGGACCAGGCAAGTAGATCAATTCAATAGGGGAGTATGCCTTTAAGCCTAACTCCCCCATGGTAACCTGGACTTACCATCCAGCTACACTGACAGTCACTAGACGTGACCCCCTCCAGACCAAAGAGTAAACAGAGCCCAGCATGGTCCATCCGATGGAGAATTGTACAAAATTGCTAAAAACATCAGCCATTTTGACCCCTCACCAAGCGGTCAACATGACACCAGGGCTTATCTTGATGACCTTGACTTCCACCTTCAAAGATTTCCTGACACTACCGTCTGAGACTATATCTATCTGATTAAGGTGACAGCCAGTAGGGAGGTCAATAAGTTTGTCGACCATCAACCGACTCACATACGGACTAGTCTCTTCCTCCTGCGTCAAGCTCTAGAGAAAGAGTTCTCTGACCTTGTCTTACAGTCTGGACTGGCATCAGCCCTTACAGTCAGACAAGGCAGACATGAACCATCAAACAGCTACTACTACCGGCTTCTCCATGCTTATTTTGGTTCGCGAAATGAACCTCAGATGGAAGAAGACCCTAATTTTCGAACTCTGTTTGTCCAAAATCTCCATCCATCCGTTAGCCATCAGCTAGGCATAATGGCTGACCCTCGGACCGCCACGATTAAACAGCTTCGCGATTGGGTCACTTTAACATTCCAGAAGCTAAAACAGGCCAGACCGGTTTAACCAAATGCTGTCCTAACTTTGAATACAAGTTCTTTGCCATTAGAACTTGAAGGAGCTAGTGCAACAGTATTTTGGGCCTGACAATCCTTGTCAGGGTAAAGGCCCAAATAAACATCCAGACTCTTTAAAGAACCAAAACCATCCACGTCCCAACTACCGAAACTACAACAGGGATTATCAGGGGGGTAGACAATCCCCAAAATATAACCGCAGATCCACAAATCATGACCAACCCTCAAGGCAGACCCACCAGTTTCAGAACCGTTGCGCTCGACCTGAGAAAGAACTAAGTCTCACCACATGTGCGACACCCTGAAAAAGTAAGGGAGTCAACCAAGCCTCAAGAGGAAGACCTCAGCGATCTAAGCCCAAAAGATAGGCAGATTGTCATGCGTATACTGGAAGAAATACGCAAAGACAATAAACAGAACAAGGCTGACCTTCTATCAATAGTGTCTCTTGTTCCTGAACTTAACAGTCCAACTGTTGCCACTCTACCTTTGGAACCCCAAGCCATAAGGGAAGAGACTCAATCGGCAACTGCAGATCACAGCTCTTCCCCTGCTGCTGAAGTAGAGACCTCTGATCTTGACCTTTATGGTTCAGAATCAGAAACTGACCGGTCACACATACCAAGTGCTGTCTTGACAGTCCAAATGAATGTTGACGACCCTTCATTTGAGAATGATGACTCTAGGATTCCAGTGGAACCTCCAGTGCAACAGTTCTTGTGTAACCTAACTGAGAAAAGAGTCACAAGAAAGTTCTATCTTTCCCTGACCCTTGAACAGGTTATTACACATGATGTTCTTCTGGACCCTGGGGCAGACATAACACTAATGTCTGCCACACTGTTTGAGAAACTGCGATCAGTGGCAAATCGGGCCGGCAGAGATCATATCCTCCAACCATGTGCCTTGGATGTGAAGCCGTACGCCCTCGATGAAACCACTCTGTCCAGAGTAACCTTGATTCAACTTCAGATCGGACCAATGATGATCATACACCCTATGTATGTATCACACCTTGAGTCCATCCCTTTCTTAGTAGGCCAAGACCTTTTAAACCGATTTCAGCTTTGATTGACTTCAAAAACCTTAGAGTATGGGCACAGGTACGCAAACCACTCCCCGTCACTCTTCCACCAGAAATATACTTCCAGTGTGCTGCGCTGGATGCTACTGACCAATCAGACAATCTTACACCTATAGGCCATAATCAGGTGAATGAGACCACACCGTCCCCCACAGGAAGGCCAGCCACCATGGTACAACCACTGGAGCTGACCCTAGCCCAACATGACACCTTTTTGTGTTCCCTATGTCCCTCGCAGTCCAGTGAACACTACCTACCACAGGTGTTGAAAGGTCTTGAGATACAGGACTCCTACATGAACAATGTTGTCCTAGCTCTCTCGACAGATAAGTCCGCCATCAGCCATGACCTCTATGAGGCCTTGTTGTAGGATCACTGTGACCTCCAGATGGTTAAAAAGTCTTTCAGCTTCCCAAATGACCCAAAATCTTTTTGTGTCTTAACAAGTGGGGGCATCTGTATCCTCAAAGTCAAATGGAATCATAAGAAACTGACCCATCCATTTCTTGTGGTCCCAAACTTGCCTCATGCTGTGTATGTAGGCAGTGACATCTTAGTCCGACTTGGTGTTCAAGTGGACACCAACAATGTTTTGTGGTCCCTGACAGCTGTCCCTCAGGACGCACTTGTACCCGATCTGGACAATCTCCAATCTGGACAGACAATCCCTGAAGCTTGTCAGGTGGCCAACAGTCAACACATTATGGTACTGGCTCATACTCAAAACAAATCCATGCCAATACACATCCTAGCAGGACAAACTCTTAAACATTCACAGGCTTTCTTCCAACCTGCCCCACTCTTCTTCGACTTAGGACTTTCACTAGAGGCCACACCCCTTGTGGGCCTCAACTCCAGGACTTCCTGCCTTTCCGTCTGCAACACCAGTGTGGAAGTCATCCTGATTCCTAAGTCCATTCCATTAGGTTGGCTAGTAAGCACTAGCTTCCATGTCTTTGAGTTGAATGTACCCATCCTGGGAGACATTCCAAACTCCCTCCTCCCTGATCATTGTACTGAACAAGTTTTGTATACAAAACCATCCAAAGCCATTGCCCTTTTCTCAATCACTGATTTCGACCATGATGCCATTAGACGTGTGGACCTCACCAACAAGGACCAGATGGTGCTGCAAACCTTCAACGTAATGTTGATGAGTACGAACAAAGAGACTCCAGACACACCTGTAGAGTCACCATCCTCTGAGCTCCACCCTTCGGTCCGATCACAGAATGAACAAGTAGTTTCCCAAGCCGACACTCTGACCAATGATGAAGAAAGAGAAAAACTTTGCCAAGTTCTTCTCAAATATGAAGAGTCCTTCTCAGTTGACTCTTAAGACTGTGGTTTGACTTCAATCCACACCGTCCGCATACCAACTCCGCCTAATTCTCCTCCTACTTATGTGCGCCAGTACAAGATTCCGTTGGCAGCCTATGAGCCCGTACAAGAAATCATTGACAACCTTTTGGAGAAAGGAATAATCAGGCCATGTAACAGCACTTACTCTGCACCTTTGTGACCTGTTCTCAAACCCAATGGAAAATGGAGACTCACCATCGACTACCGGAAGCTGAACCAACAGGTTCCTCTTTCCAGATGGCCAATGACTCAATTCCAACAAGAACTTCCTAAGGTGATCAACGCCAAGTTCTTCTCCACGCTTGATGTGGCTTCTGGGTTCTGGACGATCCCAGTACATATAGCTGATCAACATAAATTGGCGTTCACCTTTGCCAACCGCCAGTACACCTTCACCAGGTGTCCCTTTGGCTATGCAAACTCACCAGCTGAGTTCAACATCTTCTTAAACAAGGCGTGTCCAGATGCAGGGGAATGGGGAACCCTCATCTACGTAGATGACATCCTTTTACACCAACCCACGCTTGACTCACACTTAGCTGAGATTGACCACGTGCTGAGTCAACTCACAGCTGTTTGTGCAAAGATCTCACTTTTGAAGTGCCAGTGGTGCAAAGCTAAGGTGGAAAACGTCGGTCTACTAGTCGGTCCCGATGGTGTGCAATCCCAACTTAGTAGAACCCAAGGCCTTACCAACCTTAAGACACCCTCCAACCTGAAACAACTTCTTAGTTTTCTTGGTGTTTGTAACTACTCACGCCAGTTCATAGTGAACTACACTGATCTGGCAAAACCTTTAATCGAACTCCTCAAAAAGGATGTGCCTTTCCAGTGGTCTGATGTACAACAGCAAGCCATGGATGCCCTCAGGGCCAAGCTGTGCACAGCACCATGTCTGGCATACCCCAACAGTGACAAAGACTTCCACCTTGAAGTGGGTTTTTCAGCTCAATGCTTGAGTGCTGGTCTGTACCAACTCTATGACCAAGACAAACGTGTAGTAGCCTATGCCAGCAAAACCTTGGTAGGACCTGAACTGAAATACTCTGACTGTGAGAAAGCACTGTTAGCCACTGTGTGGGCAGTGAAATACTTCTCTAACTACCTAGGTGGATGAAAGACTATTGTGGAAACACAACACCAACCAGTAACTTTTCTTAACAGCCAACGTATCAGAGATGGTGTGGTGACAAACGCACGCATGGCTTCATGGCTTATGGCCTTGCAGAGTTTTGACATAGAAGTTCGCTATGCTCAAAACAAGAGAACCCCTCTGGGCACAGACTTGGCAGACTGCCAACAGTGCACTCAGGGTGGCCCTTTGGTACAGACACCTGTCGAACATCCCACTGCCTCTGAAGACCCACATATTCAATATTTTGATGAAAATGTTTGTAAAGACATGACAGCTGTGTATGTGGATGGATGTTCCTTCCACCACGACACTGTTATCAAAGCTGGTGTTGGTGCCATGTGGCTCCACAATGGTGAACAACACACCTTACATTTTAAACTAGGTCCACAATACGCTGAAATTGCAGGCATATTGGTAGCATTGCAAACTGCAGTAAAACACCCTGTTCATACTTTGGTGATCTGCACAGACTCCAATTATGCACGCCTGAGTTTATTTTGTCACCTTGCTACGTGGAAACGTAAAGGCTTTCTCACATGCAACAATAAAGCAGTGAAACACAAGGACTTGTTCATGGTATGTGATCACTTGGTGACATATCACAAACTACAAATCTTTTGGAAAAAAGGTCAGAGGCCACTCATGTGTGCCAGGACAGGACAAAGAGCTTAATGATCTCACAGACTCGTTGGCCAAAAGAGGTGCCATAAATGGTACCCGGTGGTCTTTCGACCCTTCTTGGCTGTGTTACGGCTGCAGTGGTCTTTGCCTCTTTTCCTGGTATGGTTCTGGAGACAGGCCTTCTGCAGGTGTTCTGTGTTGCCCTGATTGGTGCTCCTCTGTGATAAAAGCTGCCAGGTGTGCAGCAGGGGAGGGCTTCCCTTCCTCCTCCTCAGAACACCTTGTGGATTGGTTCGTATCAGTGTGGTTGGGGTTTGTTTGTTGGTTTGCATTTACCCATTGAGGCTACTTTTCAGGGATTAAAATCTTTGTTTTGGGCCATGCTCCCATACAATTTAATAAACACTATCTTCATTTAAACTGAAAATCCTTGTGTGGCCTCCTTTAATGTTACCCCCACCAAACAAGCCTGGTGGACGTAACAGCTGCCTGCTCATGTCCCAGACCATCCCTCCCCAGAGGTGTGTACTCTCACACGTTCTCGTGCTGAAGCTTCCACCTCTGCTGCTCCACAACCAGTGAACAACACAATTTCAGTGGAACCTGCATTTACGAACAAGGACCTCATGGAACTTCAGTCTCTGGATCCAGCCATCGGGAAAATGATTCAGTACCTGGCTGATCCAGACATGAATATTCCTTCCTTGACCGAAGTTGACTCTGACCCTGACTTACGTACTCTTTTTAAGGCTCGCTCACACCTGAAAATGGTCAAAGGCATGCTCGTCTTTGCTCCCGATCCAACATCTTCACCTTCGTTCGTTGTGCCTCGTGACCACAGGGGGGGTGACGCTGGTACATGCCCATGACCTTCTGTCTTCAGGACACAAAGGCGTCAAAGCAACTCTCAATGCATTAAAGCAAATTGCTTACTGGCCAGGGATGTGCAAAGATGTAAATGACTACATCAAAGGATGTTTGGTCTGTTGTCAGTCCCAACCTGCAACACCCCTTCACAGAGCACCATTACAAAGCAGAGGGATCACCTTTCCGTGGTCCGATTTACAGATTGATTGGGTAGGACCACTTACTATATCAACCAGAGGAAATAAATATTTCTTCATTGTGACCTGTGCATTCACCAAATGGTTTGAATGCCTACCAGCAGCAAATGACACCACAGACACCACTGCTTATCTACTGATGAACCACATCTTCACATGGTTCGGACTTCCTACTCGGGTCAACTCCGACAGAGGTATACACTTCACTGCTGAAGAAACTACAGAAACTTTGGCAAATATTATGAGTCAAAGTCAATTTCCATATTGGCTACCACCCCCAAGCATCAGGCCAAGTTGAGCAATACAACAGAACAGTGGTCAGCATTCTTAAGAAGTATGTGTCCACCAACCACAGAGAATGGGACATCAAGCTGCCCCTGGTCCTAATGGCCATTCGGTCAACCCCACATCAGTCCACTGGTATCTCTCCCTTTGAGATGATGACCGGTCGACAGATGACCCTTCCCTTGCACCTACTTTACCAACCTGGTGAAGCCAGTGTGGCAACAGCCTACACAACTCATCAGTACATGTAAGATCTGAACCAACACCCGAAAAACACATTTGCGTTTGCTCAAAAACATCTTAACAAGACAGCTGAAGGGCGAAAAGCCTACTATGACCAAAAAGCCTCCTATGAAGAACTCCAAGTGGGGGAAAAGGTCTGGTACTACATCTTTGCCCCAGCTACTGGACAAAAAGCATCCAGAGCTGGAACGCTTACTCGCAAACTTCTTCCAAGGTGGACTGGACCACACCTGATAACGGACAAACTGTCCCCAGTTGTGTACCGAATCATGATCAGCAGAGGTCAGAAAGAACCTGTCTTCAAGTGGGTCCACCGAAACCAGATCAAACCACACAAGGCTCAAACAAAAACAATCAACAAGACAGAATCTGTAGAAGATTAAACAACACAATTCCTCTAAGCAACACCTTAGATTACAGATTTTCAAAATTAATCTTACCTCACACAAATAGGCAACATATAACTCTAAGATCTAATAACAAACTTGCAGTATGTCAGGACAGCTTTGCTGTGGACACACTACTAATTAATTATTCTTAAAGCTAGTTCAAGCACAAAGAATATTAAGTGGTTAATTACAACGGATTATTTTCTTTTTCGAGTTAAATTTCTTTTATGTGGCCAAGATAACTTGTGAGTGGAGTGTTTAATCAGTGACATGAGATGCCATTTTATCTTTGACCCATCAGAATAAATGTGGTCATTTATTTAACAGAATCAAAATTTAACATCAAAACATGTACACTTTGATTTGCTGATCTGTTTCTGATTAATAAACTTGGCACGCTTTACTAACAAGACAACAGAACATTACTGATTGAGACTGATTCATCTCTGAAGGCATCTAGCTTGATTTACAGGCAAATAGAGAAGTTTAAGAGAGGAGGAATAGATTTAAGGAGTAAGTTTAGATTTAAGGATGAAGGTTATGTGTTGAACCAGAACATGGCACCCTTCCTCCGACACCCAGCTCAGCCCTCCGGTACACTTCAGGACGTGCAGCGACTTTGTTACCTTAGCAGAGGATGTATCCACTCGGGAACAGAAGTCCATTGGTACGCTCCCTTTTCAGCATCTCCAGTTAGAGTAACTGGGGGTTATCAGAAATCGTGACGAAGTTCTCGGTTCAACCTAATAAGCTTCCTTAGAAGTTGAACATTTACTGCTCGGGTTGAGTCACAGCTGAGGCAGGCTGTGACTACCCTGGAATGGAGAGACCTTGGGCACATGGTCAAATCCATCCGCTACTTAGTTGAGTCTCATCTTCGACTGCAAGTTCCAGCAAGACTGCAAGACTAAGACTCGTGAAGACTAAGACTTCGAAGAAGACTAAGACTTTGAAGAAGACTGACTGAATAGTTCCAAGAAGTGTTGCCTTTTAAAGGGGTATCCACTTCCTGTTATGTGGTACTTTCTGATTGGTTGAAACAACCAGCAGGGGTGTAGTTCTAGTGATGTCAGAGGGTCACTAGGAGTCAGGAGACAGCAGGAATATTTAAGAACGGTTAGTACAGACGGAGAAATGTTTTTAAGAAATGAGAGGAAGCAGGTGCCTGCAGTTCTTATTTACTGTCTGAGAGTTTTAAAAACAAGAAACTTCGTCCTCATAACTTATCTCTGACTTTCGACCAACATCAGGTCCACTACCCTCATTCAGACAGAAGACTAAATGCACACTTACTTCGTAAATAGGCATTTAACTGTATGATCAAAGTCTAATGAGGTTTAAAAATCATAAATACTGTTTCACAGTTGATTTAAATGAGTGGTTCACTTCAACATTTATAAATGGTATGAACTAAACACACTTTTGATTATCAAGACATCTTAAAATAGTACTGATAATGTAAAAAGAAGAGTGTTCTTTCAATTGATTAATTCAGGATACAATTAAATAGTCTCTTGATGAGATAATTTGTATTTCTGCATTCAAATCAATGAAATAGTAGTTCCTGTCCCCTGAAGGTCTTCAGAGACAGATTGATGCCGGATGCCTAGTTCACTACAGTCCCCCCTTTGGAAATCATCGCCTGTCCATGGGGATGAATTCCAACATGAACTTACACCTCTGAATGTCCTTGATCTTGATGTAATCCAGCAAGAGGAAAACAAAAGTCAAAGAAGGTAATCCCACAACGGTTCAGGTAATTCCATTACGTTATTGGTAATTCCATTGCAGCAACACTTTAACCCCTTGGAAACAAAGTCTGTAATCCATTGGAAAAAGTCATATAATCTACAACGGTAAATCCACAACGATTGGAGGTGTTGCTTGATCAGTATGCAGAGGGGTTCCCTCGATTGAACTGCAGAGGCAACCACTGGATGGAGTTTGGAGACCCACGTTGGAGTTGTAGGTCCCTTCAGCGAAGGTTGCTGCTGGTGGTTCCCAGTGGATGCCATTCTGGTTCTATGTGTTCATGCATTTATGTGGTTTTAGTTGGGCTTATGAGTGGGATTTTACATAAGACCTTAACCTATATGCACCTGGTGTGTAAGCTGTCATGGTTTAGATCAGCTACAGGTACCAATTAAAGGGTGGGTCATGCTGAAAAATTATATATAGGGATTTATACCTATAGAAGGGCATTCCAAACTATTTTTCCATTCCTAACTTGGTTTAAGTTAGATATACATGGCAAAATATAGTTTGGTTCAATTGTCTGTTGTCCCTTTAAACGAACGACTTGAGTTTTGGGTTTTTGGTTTCCCCCTAAATGTTTTGGAGTCTATGGCGAGACTCAACTTAAAGAATAGCTAGCCGCCCCCCCAAATAGGATTGTTCGAGTAGGTTCGGCTTGAGAGTCGTGAGACCAATGTAGATTATGGTACTTAAGGTAGCAATAATCTACATTGACTTCTCATAGACTGAAGTTTAACAAATGAACTGCATGTTGGCATAGTTAAAGTCCTCATAGTCTCTAACTAAAGTACACAGAAAATTAATTCTTTCTGGGGGTGTTCAGAAACAATACCAAAACCAAATAAAACAATGTCTCAACATCGACAAAAGTAGTGATTAAGCAACTAGAAAACAACGTTTCAACATCGACAAAAGTAGTGATTAAGCAACTAGAAACAACCTTTCACTGCAACACTCACTCTGATTGTCAGATTCGATCATGTTATCATGTCTGAGTTGTTATCTTAACACTTAATTAAGCTTAAACTTATTTAGTTTCTGCTTGGATGACCTTTTTCCCACGAGGTCTGAGTTTGTGAGATCTTTGTCTCTTGTGGAGTTATTGAACGCCTTGTGTAGTTTGACCTGGTTTCGATATACCCATTTAACAATTGGCTCTTTCTGGCCTTTGCTGATTTTGATCTGGTAGACAACTGGAGACAGTTTGTCTGTTATCAGATGGGGTCCAGTCCACCTGGGCATCAGTTTGCTGGCGAGAGTCCCGGTCCCGGACTCTCCTTTCTCGGTTGTGGGGGCGAACATGTAGTACCAGACCCTATCTCCCACTTGGAGTTCCTTGTGAGAGGCCTTTAGGTCATAGTATGCCTTTCATCCTTCAGCGGATTTTTCCAGGTTTATCTGGGCAAATGCAAAGGTGTTTTTAAGGTGTTCTTCCGAGTCATTCATGTATTGTTGTGTGGTGTAGGCTGTTGCCATGGCGGCATCGCCTGGTTGGTACAACAGGTGTAGAGGGAGAGTCATTTGTCGGCCCGTCATCTCGAAGGGAGAGATGCCAGTCGATGTGTGTGGAGTGGCCCTTATGGCCATGAGGACCAGAGGGAGTTTCACATCCCAGTCCTTGTGGTTTGCGGCTACATATTTCTTCAAAATACTTACCACAGTTCTGTTTGCTCTCTGCACTTGACCTGAGGCCTGTGGGTGGTAGCCAACATGGAAGTTGACTTTGATGCCTAGCATCTTCCACAGTTCTTTCATCACTTCAGCTGTGAAGTGTGTACCTTGGTCTGAGTTCACCCTGAGGGGAAGTCCAAACCTTGAAAATACATGATTCATTAGTAACATAGCAGTTGTTTCATTAGGAGCTGGTAGACATTCTACCCATTTGGTAAATGAGCAAGTTATCCTGAAAAATATTTATTTCCTCTAGTGCTCTTAGTAAGTGGTCCAACACAGTCAATCTGGAGGTCAGACCATGGGAATGCAATGCCTCTACTTTGCAATGGTGCTCTGTGGAGTGGTCTCAATGGCTGAAACTGGACACAGACCAGGCACCCTTTCATGTAGTCCTTGACGTCCTTTTTCATTCCAGGCCAATAAGCAACTTGTTTTAATGCTTTCAGCGTGGCGTTATCTCCCTTGTGTCCTGCGGACGGGAGGTCATGTGCATGAACTAACATCCCCCCTGTGGTCATGGGGGACCACGAACGCGAGTGAGGACGTCGGTCCATGAGCAAAAGTTAGGATGCCTTTGAACACCTGGAGAGCTGGTGCAAAGAGAATAACCTTCGCATCAATGTGAGGAAGACAAAGGAGATGATTGTGGACTTCAGAAGGAACAAAAACATCTACACCCCCC
>NC_056518.1:217509-222260 GCF_014905685.2 Nematolebias whitei
TTTGTGCACAACAGTGAAGAACGAAGACGACAAACTTTCAGAGGGCCAGTTCCTTTTGTTCCACTTTTTTGCACACCACGTAGAACTCGGTTTACGGGTTCTCTCGTGGGGTTTCCTTAAACAGTCGCATAAAGGGTTTGTTTGTGCACAAGAGTGAAAAATGACGATAAAAAACTTTCAGTGGGCTTGTTTTCCTTCATTCTAAGTTGTTGCGCACCACATAAATCTCGGTTTCCTCGTGCTCCCGTGGGGTTCACACCAACAGTTACGTAAAGGGTCTGTTTGTGCACAAGAGAGAAGAACGAAGACTACAATCTTTCAGAGGGCCCGTTCCTTTCCTTTCACGTTATTGCGTGCCACGTAGAGCACGGTTTACACGTGCTCCCATGGAGTTTTATACTTGCAGTCGCGTAAAGGGTCTGTTTGTACGCAAGAGTAAAGAATGACGACTAAAAACTTTCAGAGGGCTCGTTCATTTTGTTCAAAGTATTTACGCACAACGTAGAGCTCAGTTTACTCGTGCTCCCGTGGGGTTCGCACTGTTGATAAACCTGGTTTCCAAATGATGGAGTAACGGACAGCCAGCTTCAGAGAGGTGAAGGCCGATCCATTCTCCTTCACAGCTGAGAACAAAGAACTGAACTTATGCATTAAAAGCATCAATAGTAATCAAGCTAAGCATAGAAATGTGTAATCAAAGAGTGAGTTACTAATAATCAACAAGTGATCAATTAATGATTTATAAGAATTGTGTAATCTATTGTATAATTGTATGATTTACTTGTTATTGTAAAGTGTTGAGGAGAAAAGTGTAGAACGAGACCTGATGTACCATGATGAGTTTGTTGCCATAATGAGTTTGTTGCCATAACAGGTCTGTTGCCATAACGGGTCTGTTGCCGTATCAAGTCTGTAACCATAACAAATCTGAAGCATGCCTTAAGCTCAAAAGCAAGTCTGTACATGTCTTAAGTAGAAGAGAACGAAAACCAGCTATGAATGCATTAAATACAAACTGAGAATGATAGTCAATGTATAACCCTTGTAAAGCTTTGCAGGAGTTATTTTGACCTATTAGAAGGAAGCATGTACGATTGAAAAACATTATGGAAGCAAAACAAGAGTTCATCTGACTCATCTTGTAGTGACGCACTTCTGAGCAAAAACAGGAAAAAGAATAGAACAAAACAAGCTCTGGAAAGTACCTCAAAAGCCAGTTAGAACCGGTTGAGGTGCAAAACAACAGTCAGTTACTGGAAAAAGTATGATGTAATTTTCCAAGCAAGACCCCTGGCACCTCCTTAGGAGGAGGAGATAAGGGGTCCTTAAATAGAGATTAGACTGATGAAACTTGGTCAAAGCTGAGCTGAAGAGCCAAGCAGAAGGAACTACAAGCAGAGGCAGCTCATAGGATCAGAAGAGCCCAAAAAAAGGAGTTGGATTCTACCAGTTTGAGACGAGGCTGGGATTTATTTCTCTTTTCACTGAAACGGGATTGGATTTAAGTCTTACTTGTCAAACAAACAAAACTGGAGGATCTTCATACTTCTAAATGATAGCTTGACCTGGGCAGTCCAAGGCTCTGATTCTTTCAATTTGGGATAGCTGCGCTTGCTTTGGGGTTGGCCGGTACTCCCCGCCTGGGAGATTGGAAATATGCCTCTTATCATCACATAGATTCTCTGAGGGTCACCTCAGAATCATGGTAAGTGGACTTCCCCGTTCATCTGCTCTAAATAAATTAATTCATCAGATTAGAAACATAGCATACAGGAGAAATTTAAGGGTATTAAATTGGGTACTAGTGAGTTTTGCTCAGAGGTGTTTCTGGTTCATGAGAGAGTTGAGAGAGAACATCTTTTGGCTTGAGGTGTGAAAGGTCTGAGTGAAGGTAGTGTTCACAAAATCCCCAAGGACTCTTGGGGATCAAAAGTCATCAGGAAGAATCCATTACCTTACTTAAGTGAAGAAAGTGTATCCTTTGTAATCATGAAAATTAATCATTATAAAATTGTGCCTGTTGCTGTAACCCTGCAAAGATTATTGATTAAAGCAAAGCAAAACGTATAAATCTGGACTATTATTTCATCCTTATTGAACAAATACATGGTAAAGCTTGGTTCAACTATAAAAACATAAAAATTGGAGGTTTTAAAAGTTTCCCTAGCCAGTGAGTAACAACACCCTTGAGCCCGTTTTCCAGGGCCCTAAAGATTACCAGAACAGATAACAATTGCAACGCTAAATTAAGAGGTGAGCGGCCATAACGTGAGTTTCGCTGGACCAAACGACCCAACCCTGCTGCTTGGTAGGTTTAAGGTAATAGAGTGAGATAAGGGTGTGACTCACAGACAGAAGGTCGTTAATTTTCTGGATGAATCACCTCGTCGCAGCCTTAAAGAAGCTACTTTAGAAAGCTGCAGGTAATACCACGGCGCTGAGGTTAGCTTCCGGACCCCTTGGAGGAGAGGCTGCAAGCAAGGTGTTTATCACTATTTTACAGGGGTTACCTTTGCTTCTCGGAAAGCAAAACAATGCGTGCACATCCGCTCACAGACTCATGTTCATCTTTGTGCTGATGTTCAATGTTTTATGTTTTGAGTGCTTAGTGTATATTTAGTTGATGTTTTTCTTAGTTCATATCTTAGATGTTATTACTGTTTCTCTTATACATTTTATTGTTGGATGTAACTGGGACCTTGTGTACATAATTTCGTTCCACCACATGTACCTCATGAGGTGCGAATGACAATAAAGAATCTCTGACTCTGACTCTCTGACTCTCTGATATAAAACTGGTGTTCATCCATCCATCCATCCATCCATTTTCTTCCGCTTATCCGGGGTCGGGTCGCGGGGGTAGCAGCCTAAGTAGGGAGGCCCATACTTCCCTCTCCCCAGCCACTTGGGCCAGCTCTTCCGGGGGAATCCCGAGACATTCCCAGGCCAGCCGAGTAACATAGTCCCTCCAGCGTGTCCTGGGTCTTCCTCTGGGCATCCTTCCGGTGGGACGTGTCCGGAACACCTCACCAGGGAGGCGTCCAGAAGGCATCCTAAACAGATGCCCAAGCCACCTCAACTGGCTCCTCTCGACGTGGAGAAGCAGCAGCTCTACTCTGAGTCCCTCCCGGATGATCGAGCTTCTCACCCTGTCTCTAAGGGAGAGTCCAGACACCCTGCGGAGAAAACTCATTTTGGCCGCTTGTATCCGAGATCTCATTCTTTCGGTCACAACCCAAAGCTTGTGACCATAGATGAGGGTAGGAACGTAGATCGATCGGTAAATTGAGAGCTTCGCCTTTTGACTCAGCTCTCTCTTCACCACGACAGACCTGTACAGCGCCCGCTTCACTGCAGACCCTGCACCTATCCGCCTACCGATCTCATGCTCCATTTTCCCTCATTCGTGAACAAGACCCCAAGATACTTGAACTCCTCCACTTGGGGTAGGACCTCCTCCCTGACCCGGAGAGGGCACTCTACCCTTTTCTGGCTCAAGATCATGGCCTCGGATTTGGAAGAACTGATCTTCATCCCGGCCGCGTCGCATTCGGCTTAGAACCGCTCCAACAAAAGCTGTAGATCACGATCTGATGAAGCCAATAAGACCACATCATCTGCAAAAAGCAGAGAAGCAATCCTAAGGCCACCAAAACAGATCCCCTCAACACCTTGGCTGCGCCTAGAAATTCTGTCCATAAAAGTTATGAACAGAATCGGTGACAAAGGGCAACCTTGGCGCAGTCCAACTCTCACTGGGAACAAGCCCGACTTACTGCCGACGATGCGGACCAGGCTCTGACACCGGTCATACAGGGACCTAACAGCCCGTATCAAAGGGCCCGGTACCCCATACTCCCAGAGTACCTCCAACAGGGCTCCCTGAGGGACGCGGTCGAACGCCTTCTCCAAGTCCACAAAGCACATGTAGACTGGTTGGGCAAACTCCCACGCACCCTCCAGGACCCTGCTGAGAGTGTAGAGCTGGTCCAGTGTTCCATGGCCAGGACGAAAACAGCATTGCTCCTCCTGAATCCGAGGTTCGACTATCCGATGGACCCTCCTCTCCAGAACCCCCGAATAGACCTTACCAGGGAGGCTTAAGAGTGTGATTCCCCTGTAGTTGGAACACACTCTACGGTCCCCCTTTTTGAATAGGGGGATCACCACCCCGGTCTGCCAATCCAGGGGAACTTCCCCCGATGTCCACGCAATATTGCAGAGTCGCGTAAGCCAACACAACCATATAACATCCAGAGCCTTAAGGAACTCTGGGCAAATCTCATCCACCCCTGGGGCCCTGCCACCGAGGAGCTTTTTAACCACCTGGGTGACCTCAGCACCAGAGATTGGAGGGCCCGACCCAGAGTCCCCAGGCTCCGCTTCCTCAGTGGAAGACGTGCCGGTGGGATTGAGGAGGTCTTCAAAGTATTCCGCCCACCGACCCACAACATCCCGAGTTGAGGTCAGCAGCACACCACCCCCACTATAAACAGTGTTGGTGGCGTTCCGCTTTCCCCCACTGAGAGGCCGGATGGTGGACCAGAATCGCCTCGAAGCCGTGCGGAAGTCGTTCTCCATGGCCTCTCCGAACTCTTCCCATGCCCAAGTTTTTGCCTCAGCAACCACCTGAGCCGCATGTCGCTTGGACTGCCGGTACCCATCAGCTGCTTCCAGGGTCCCACAAGCCAAAAAGGTCCGATAGGACTCCTTCAGCCTGACAGCATCCCTCACCGACGGTGTCCACCATC
>NC_056518.1:222360-223499 GCF_014905685.2 Nematolebias whitei
CATGGTCCACTCAGACTCAATGTCCCCCACCTCCCTCGGAACATGTTCAAAGTTCTCCCGGAGATGGGAGTTGAAACTCCGTCTCACAGGAGACTCTGCCAGACGTTCCCAGCAAACCCTCACAATACGTTTGGGTCTGCCAGGTCTGACTGGCATCCTCCCCCACCATCGGAGCCAACTCACCACCAGGTAGTGATCAGTTGACAGCTCCGCCCCTCTCTTCACACGAGTGTCCAAGACATGTGGCCGCAGATCAGATGAGATGATGACAAAGTCGATCATCGAACTGCGGCCTAGGGTGTCCTGGTGCCAAGAGCACATATGGACACCCTTATGCTTGAACAAGGTGTTCATTATTGACAATCCATGACGAGCACAGAAGTCCAACAACAGAACACCACTCTGGTTCAGAGCAGGGGGGGCCGTTCCTCCCAACCACACCCCTCCAGGTCTCACTGTCATTGCCCACATGAGCATTGAAGTCCCCCAGCAGAACAAGGGAGTCCCCAGAAGGTGCACTTTCCAGTACCCCCTCCAAGGACTCCAGAAAGGGTGGATAATCTGAACTGCCGTTTGGTGCATAAGCCCAAACGACAGTCAGAACCCGTCCCCCCACGCGTAGGCGGAGGCGAAACTGTGTTCAGAAGTTACAAATGTATGCATAAGTTCTAATGAAAATGTTTATGGATGAGTAAAAAGTGGCTTAGAAGTTTGATCATTTTGTTATATTGAGAATTTACCAAAGCAGAGTAAATTAGCCATTTAATATTTTTATTAAGGTTATTAAAGTTGAACAGTAACTTGAAAGAAGGTCCACCCTTCTGTCGTGATTGGCTCGACCATCACCTTGTAACACCCTCTAAGTCAAAGAAATTTATTTCTGACATTTTGGTTTAGAACAGTCTGGAAGAAGCTTTTGAAGAAGTAAGGTCAAACAATTGGATATTTATTGCCAGAAGATCTTTGCCACGAGAAGGAGAAAACGCAGCCCTCCGGGAGCTCATCAACCAACCCCCCCCGGGAGCCAACTTTCGACTCTAGATTTCAGCTGATTTCCAGTGGCGAGGGAAATCCCACCTTTGGCGCATAAGTATCATTATTAATTAGAATTAAGTTTTCTTAAATTGACAAATCACATC
>NC_056518.1:223599-241238 GCF_014905685.2 Nematolebias whitei
CTTTTTGATGAGTCTCGCCATAGACTCCAAAAACATTTATGGGGAAACCAAACACCCAATCTCAAGTCGTTCGTCTAAAAGGCAACAGACAATTGAACCAAACTATATTTTGCCATGTAAAGCTAACTTAAACCAAGTTAGGAATGGAAAAATAGTTTGGAATGCCCTTCTATAGGTATAAACCCCTATAGTTACCCTTTTCAGCATGTTCCACCCCTTAACTGGTAGCTGTAGCTGTTCCCAATCATAATAGCTTACACACCAGGTGCATATAGGTTAAGGCCTTATGTAAAATCCCTTCATAAGCCCACCTTAAACCACATAATTGCATGACACATTTGAACCAGAACGGCACCGACTGGAAGTCGCCCAGAGACGACCTTCGCTGGAGGAGACCTGCAATCCTGACGTTGGTCTCCAATCTTCATCCAGTGGCCGCATCTTCGGTTCAATCCAAGGGAACCCCTCTGTATGCTGATCAATCAACACCTCCATTCGTTGTGGATTTGCCGTTGTGGATTATATGACTTTTTCCAATGGATTACAGACTTTGTTTCCAAGGGGTTAAAACATTGCTACAATGGAATTACCAACAACATTATGGAATTATCAACAACCCAATGGAATTACCAAAAACATTGTGGGATTACCTCCTTTGACTTTTGTTTTCCTTGCTGGATTACATCAAGCTCAAGGACATTCGAAGGCGTAAGTTCACGTTGGAATTCATCCCCATGGACAGGCGATGATTTCCAAAGGGGGGACTGTAGTGAACTAAGCCTCAGGTCAAAATCTGGCCCTGAGGGCCTTCCTGGGACAAGAACTGTCATTTCATTGATTTGAGTCCAGAAACACAAAATTAAGTTCATCCAGAGACTTTCTAAGTGTGTCCTGCACTGATCAATTGAAAGAACACTCTATTTTTTATTATCATTACTATTTTACAAATGTCTTGATAATCAAAAGTGTGTTTAGTTCAAACCATTTTAAATGTTGAAGTGAACTACTCATTTTAAATCAACTGTGAAACAGTATAAATGATTTTTAATCCTCATTCAAAGTAGAAATCAAGTTGATGTTTGTTACAAGAGTAATTATGCATTTTCTGATTTTCTGTCTGAAATGAGCAAGTGTAAGTCGGTCAAAAGTCAAGTTTCGGTCAACTACATGTTTACTGGAGAGAAATGTCATGTTTAACTTTTTCAGATAGATAGAAGGAGAACTGGCACCTAAAAGTCTCGGTTTCTTCAAAACATCTTTCTGTCTGTTCTTAAACAACTTAATCTTTCTCCTTGACTTTTAATAACCTCTTACATCACTAAGACCACACCCTGTTTGTTCGTTTCCACCAATCAGGAAGTTCTCATGAGGAGCCGGAAGTGAACTCTTTAAAAGGGTCAACACTTCCTAGTTCCAAAGAGAATGCTGGAATGTAGAACCGAGAATGCAGTTCGGAACGCAGAACAAAGTTCCGAGTCTCGTGGGGATTATGGAATCTTCCACATCTGAGTGGAACCTCTGACGGACTCGCAGCTCATGCGAGCCCACTCAGAGGTGAGCTGCTGTCGAACGAAGTACCGTCACTACTCCTAACGGTTCTCTGCTATCCTTACGGAGACGCTGGAAAGTGTTGAAAGAGAACTCTACACCGAGGCCGAACTATCGTCTGCAAGGTAAAGAGTCGATCTTCAACTGCGAAGTGTACCGTGGGATAAGCTGGGTCCAAAGGAGCGTGTTGTCGTTCTGGTCTACAGACCTACATCTTATACAGACACATATTCCCTCATCCATCTTTCCCTCTCCATTTAAACTCCTTCATTTCCCATCTTTAAAACTCTTCTATCTGCCAGTAATTAATCCAGATATTTTCAGAAATGTCTGTTGTAAAGCTGACCCAGATACCATGGCCGTATGGTTTCTGATTGTAAAGCTAATTAATTAAGCTGTGGTTGAAATCAATGTTGCCAAATTAATGTAAATGTTTGATGTTAAACTTTGATTCTGTTAATAAATGACCGCATTCATTTTGATGGGTCAAAGAAAATTAACGTCTCACGTCACATTTAATTATTCAATGCACGATATTATTCAGTCCAGAAAAATGAAAGAATCCGTTTAATTTATGAATAATATCTCATAGATATATGTTCATTTACACTGTTTTTTGAAAGATTTTGAACTTGTATTTGATCATCCGCTTCAGCAGGAGGAAGCAGTGAAGCGCCTCCTGACACTACGGCAAGGTGGAAGGTCCGTCGCCGAACACGCCCTCGAGTTCTGGATTACTGCAGCTCAGACAAAATGGGAAGAGTTGGCATTAAGAGGTACTTTTCTTCACTCTTTGTCCGATTACATAAAAGATCAGATTGCCGCCCGAGACGAACCCAATAGTCTGGATGATTTAATAAAGTTGGCTACTCATCTGGATAATCGCCGACTAGAACGTATCCGCGAAAAGAACTACAATTCCCAGAGAACCCCTGCTTCCGGGTTACGTCACATGCCGAAGAGCTACGGCTACTACCCTGCTGGCTCAGCTCCTGTTTCTGAGGCACGTTACACAGTGAAGGAATCCAGTCCATCTACAACATCTAACGAGGCCGAGACAGAACCAATGGAGATCAGACAAACTCACCTAACACCGGAGGAGAAACTGGAATGTATAAAGGCGCGAGCCTGCATGTATTGTGGTAAGCTTGGACATTTTGTCGCATGTTTCCTGCTCTGAGGAAACAAGCATTCTCACCATTAAGGCAGGAGATCCTGGTGGAAAATTCTTCTCTTTCTCCTGCACCACGTTTAACCCTTCCAGTATCTATTTTGTCTAAGCAATGTCAACTCCCTATTGCAGCACTCATCGATTCCGGAGTGGAACAAAACCTCATCAGCAGAGACCTGGTGACCCAGCTAGACTTACTTACCCAGAACCTACCGACCCCGATGAGAGTTGCCGGAATCACTGGACAAAATCTCACCCAGATACACAACCTGACTCAAGACATTCACTTTATTACCTCAAGATATCACCACGAGTGGGGTAGGTCCTTCATTTTTGACTCTCCTTATCAATTTCAATTCAGTTTATTTATATAGCGCCAAATCACAACAAAGTTGTCTCAGGGCACTTTACAGAAACATTCACATACATAAAGCCAATAATTAGTTCTCTATCTAAGAACTATCCACAGCTTATATTAGGTTTCCCTTGGTTAAAAACTCACAACCCCGTGATTAACTGGGAAACTAAAAAAATTGAAAAATGGAGTTCTTTTTGCTTAAATAATTGTTTACGGTCAGCCATTTCCTCCTCACGTAAGAAGAAAGAGGAGATACCTGAAGAGACTGATTGATCTAATATCCCGTCCGCATACCTCAATCTCAAATCTGCATTTAGTAAATCTCAAGCACTATCTTTGCCTCCTCATAGACCTTACGATTGTGCTATAGATCTGCTGCTGAGAGCTCCTCTCCCTTCTAGCAAATTGTTTAACCTTTCAGGCCCAGAAAAAGAGACCATGAAGACCTATATAGCAGAGTCATTAAATTCTAGTATCATTCATCCCTCCACTTCCCCTGCGGGAGCAGGATTTTTCTTTGTCTCAATGAAAGATAAAACTTTAAGACCCTGCATACATTATAGAGGGCTTAATCAGATTACTGTAAAAAGCAAGTATCCCCTGCCTCTGATTGACTCTATCTATGAACAGCTCCATTCGGCCACTATTTTCACTAAATTGGACCTTCGTAACGCTTACCATCTCGTGAGAATAAAAGAGGGAGACGAGTGGAAAACTGCTTTCAAGACCCCGTTAGGACACTTTGAATACCTGGTAATGTCTTTTGGACTCACCAACGCCCCAGCAGTGTTCCAGGCCCTAGTTAATGATGTCCTCCATGATTTTCTCAATCAATTTGTCTTTGTGTACCTGGATGACATTCTCGTTTACTCCACTGACCCTATAAAACACACCCAACATGTCAGGTCAGTTCTGCAAAGACTTTTTGAAAATCAACTCTATGTGAAAGCTGAAAAGTGTGAGTTCCACGTCTCCACAGTCTCATTTCTTGGTTTTATTTTTGAAGAAGGACAATATCACACAGACCCTAACAAGGTTAAGGCAGTGGTGGATTGGCCCGTCCGGGAGAACCGAAAGCAGCTGCAACAATTCCTGGGCTTCGCCAATTTTTACAGGAGGTTCATTAAAGGGTACAGTCAGGTGGCAGCCCCCCTCACTCAGTTCACCTCCACACTATGAACCTTCAAGTGGACTACCGAAGCAGATTCAGCCTTCAGCAAGCTCAAAGATCTGTTCTCCTCTGCTCCTGTTGTCCTGCCATCCTGGAACCAACCGCATGTTGGCTCTAATAAAAATACACTTTTGGTGGCCCACTATGAGTCACGACGTCAAAGAATTTGTCTCTGCCTGTCAGACCTGTAACAGAAACAAGATGGACACAAACCACCCGCAGGCCTGCTTCAGCCCCTCCCTACTCCTAGTCGGCCGTGGTCCCACATTTCTTTGGACTTCATTATTGGGTTACCTCCATCAGCAGGCAATACGGTTATCCTCACTATCATCAACAGATTCTCCAAGGCTGTCCATCTTTTTCCCCTGACCAAGTTACCCTCCGCTTTTGAGACAGCCCAGTTGTTGGTGCAAAACGTGTTCTGTATTCATGACATTCCTGCTGATGTGGTGTCTGACAGGGGTCCACAGTTTATTTCTCAGGTTTGGAAATCTTTTTGTAAGTCTTTGGGTGCATCATCTAGTCTCACATCTGGTTATCATCCCCAGTCTGTGAGTCCTCATCTCCAGCTTCGCAGTGACCCCCAGAGCTCTGAGCACACAAGGCTGGTATCCGGAACCCGAGCATCCGAGTCGGCACATCGATGGATCTTCCGCGGTGACCAGCTGAACTTGGAGCCGGGGAGATGACGCCCTGCCCGGCCTGGCGCTCCGAGGCTCCGGAGGGAGGATCGTGGTAGACCAGCAGAGCTCCATCCAGCTTGCTCTGAATTATGTTGTCGGCCACCAAGCACAAAAAATGCCAGCACATCAGCATTAGACCAAGATGTTCTCAGTATTGTTTTTAAAATCTTTAAAATAAGTCCAGCCGCTGCTCCAGTCCGAGAAATAGCAAATGGCGGATTATTGTTTTGAAACGTTTCGGAAGGATCCAGTGACTCCGCCCCCGACCAATCAGTGACCGACAGTGTTCTGACGTCACGTTTTAGTACCTCTTCGTTCCGGTTAGAACCACAGAGCCAAGGGTACTGAAAATAGTAACAGGTGCTAAGTACTAGTACTAATGGAAAAGCCTCAGAGCCGGGCCAAGTAGGGTCCAGTCGGCCTGTACCGGTACTAATGGAAAAGGGGCATTAGTTTAGCGTATTTCTTAGTTTATATCTTAGTTCCTTATTACTGTTTCTTTTTACAATTTATATTTTTGCTATTGTTGGATTTAACTGGGACCCTGTGTACACAATTTTGTTCCGTCTCATGTACCACATGTGATGTGAATGACAATAAAACCAAATTGAACGTGAACTTGATTGTTTTAATTTTAACATCCTTAGTTAAAGCCTGCCACATGAACAGCCTGAAACAGGAAACATGGGTTTTATGGGCAAAAGGAAGCTGTACCAACCGGGTGCCAATGCAGCCACAATTTAAACAGAGAATATCCTGATGCTGTCATAGTTCGCCCCTGGATCCACCTCAGTTTCTGTTTATTTCATCCTGTTCGGTCCTGCACTGCCTATCACCCTCTTTCTTCTCCTCTCACTCTCTCTCAGCAATCGGCACTCATCTGCTGCACCTGTTCAGCTCACTACTTAAGCTCCACTCTCACTCTCCTCAGTGCCAGATTATTGAAAGCTCTCCAGCCAGTAAATTCTCCAGCATTCTCCTCGACCTTGATTTCTGATCTTGAACCCTGCTTCGTCTCCTGACTCTTTGCTTTTGCCTTGCTCCTGACTGGACACCTCTACTATTTTCTGACCACGGTAATACGACCCTTGCTTGTTCTCTCTCGACCACGTTTTTTGGATCACCCTTCTTGGCATTTTTTGCTTTGCTTGTTTTTGTCTTCCTGGCTCTTGACCCCCTGCTACCCTCACTGGACCACGAGATCTGGACATCCCATCAATTCAATTAAATTCAGTTTATTTATATAGCGCCAAATCACAACAAAGTTGTCTCAGGGCACTTTACAGAAACATTCACATAAAAGCCATTTAGTAGTTCTCTATCTAAGGAATCCAGCAGACAAGATGAATCTTGGCTTCGATGCAGTCTCCCATCCTGAGCAAGCACAGTGGCAACAGTGGAAAGGAAAAACTCCCTTTTAAAAGGAATAAACCTCCAGCAGAACCAGGCTCAGGACAAGTGGTCATCTGCTTTGACCAGCTGATTGAGAGGACAGGAAGGAGAGACGGACGAACACAGAATGGTAGGTCCAGGTATAGGTCCAGGTGTATCTGAAAGACAAAAAAACACATGTATTCTCATCATCCTGCTTTCCTGCTGCAGATTACTCTGCATGAGTGACATCACCCAGTCCACGGCTTCTCCTCCTGTCCTGCTACCAATTGAGAAGGTTAGTGACTGTTTTAGTTTAGCCATCGCTTTTCAAACTTCATGTGAAGTCACTAACCTGTCTCTCCTGTTAATAGATTGGACCACCGTCTGGACCCAAGCCTCCACCAGAAGCGGTTACAAAAATAAAACCTTTAAACTACTCCTAAGTTCTGGTGCCGTTTCTGATCCTAAAACCGGTCCATTACAGATGCTGCTCAATAATCCAGGTAGAAAATTCTAAGAAGTTAAATCTGGTCCTCTGGACCCCCCCCCCCCCCCCAAAAAAAAACAAACAAACAAACAAACAAACAAACAAACAAACAAAACAAAGCACAACAACCAAAAAAAAAGTAGAATTGTTTCGTCTTTCATCCGAAAAACTTCAGTCTGAGGTGCTGTATTTAGCTCAGTCTTATAAACAGCACCTTCTCAGAGTGGATCAACCAGTTTGCTGCTGACAACCAAAACCAGCTGATCACATGCTCAAGAAGGACCATCAGCCTAACAATGGATCATTAGCACACTGACGGCTGTTTACTATTCACAGGGGGCTGAGTGATACTAGCAATAACAGTGGTGGTGTAACGTTGCACGCTCGTGGTGAGACGTATTGTGTCATTTCCTTTTTGTCTGTTGGTAGCTCGAGTGAATTGTTCGAGTCGTTTCTGTTCTGGATTTATCTGTCTTTTGCACAGTTTTTCATTCTAGTTCACAAACACACTTAGTACAGTTTTTCTACAGTTGGATAGTGCTTAAAACCTTTTTTTAATTTAATTTTATTTAAAAATAATTTTTTTTATCTTTCAACACTTTTCGTTTTTTATTGGTGTATTGGCTCTGCTAGCGTTAGCTTAGCATGGCTGCTGCTTCTCTCCCTGCTTCCTCTGTTTTCTCTTGTTCCGTGTGTCAGATGTTTAGTTACTCCTCTGCCTCCTTTAGTGGTACTGATACATGTAACAAATGTAGTCTTATGGTAGCTTTGGAGGAGAGGCTGTCTGAACTGGAAGCTCGGCTCTGTGCTGTAGAAATATCAGTAGCTAGCCAGGTCACCTTAGACAGCGCGGAACCATAGAGATTAGCTTCCGTTACCGGTCCTCCAGCAGACCCCGAGCAGCCGGAACCCCAGGCCAGCTGGTTGACGGTCCTGAGCAAGCGTAGTGCTAAGGCTAAGCCCCCAGTTCACCACCGACCCGTTCATGTTTCTAATCAATTTTCCTCGCTCAGTGACACATCCGCTGAGAAGCAGACCCTGGTTATTGGAAGCTCCATAGTACGAAACGCGGCTTTAGGGACTCCAGCGGCCATAGTTGTAGGATTAATTGTGCTCAGATCGTTTAATTTTTATGAGTAATTTTATTTTGAAGGGGCACCATTGCTTCCTGTTCTGAAGCAAAGATTATTTAATCAGCCTCGAGTTTTACCTTTTAATGAGTTCTTTACATATTCAATTCCACTGTCATATATAATAAAAACACTTTGAGTCAAAGTACAATTTTGTGAGATTTATTATCAATTTTGGTGAACATAAGTGATTAAACAGTGAATACAGCTGCAGAATGAAATGATGGCTTTAATTTGATCACAACAAGAGGTTATGGAGTTATCTTTTTAATTTTAATATGGTGAATTATGAGGTTACAAAGCAGAGTAAATTATCATCTATAAAGTTAGTTAAATGAAGTGTTTTGGCTAGATGTGATTTGTCAATTTAGGAGAACTTAATTCTAATTAATAATGATGAAATTTTTATATTGGACAACTTCTTATCTGGGACATCAGACACCAGCAGAGAAAATCTGAGCAGCTTTTTCCTACCGATCGGAAGGTGGTCTGCATTTCAACCGCCCGGAGGGTTACCAGGACTCTTGAGATGACTTATGCGCTGAAGGTGGGATTTCCCTCACCACTGGAAATCAGCTGAAATCTAGAGTCGAAAGTTGGCTCCCGAGGGGGTCAGTTGATGAGCTCCCAGAGGGCTGCGTTTTCTCCTTCTGGTGGCAAAGATCTTCTGGCAATAAATATCCAATTGTTTGACCTTACTTCTTCAAAAGCTTCTTCCAGACTGCTCTAAGCCAAAATGTCAGAAATAAATTTCTTTGACTTAGAGGGTGTTACAAGGTGATGGTCGAGCCAATCACGACAGAAGGGTGGACCTTCTTTCAAGTCACTGTTGAACTTTAATAACCTTAATAAAAATATTAAAAGGCTAATTTACTCTGCTTTGGTAAATTCTCAATATAACAGAATGATCAAACTTCTAAGCTCTTTACTCAGTCATAAACATTTTCATTAGAACTTATGCACACAGTTGTAACTTTTGAACACCAGTTTTATATCAACTTCCTTTATGCATGATTACTGAGTATTGAACTTAGAAAGTAAGTGAACTTAGCCCTTTTTACAGCAAAACATTCAATTGTGTTCAGGAGAACTCAGAAATTTAACTTGTTAATTAAATGATTTCTACCATGAGATGGAAAGAAGAGTCCTTGAAAACAATGGGGTCTTTCTCACACTCTAAGACTGGAGGATGAATCCTCCCTTTTCGGAAGAGATAAGCGTACGTTTTAGATGTTATATTTCACAGGACAGATGAAAAAGTTCTCATACAAAAGGGCCTTTCAGCTTTGCTGAAATCCTAATACCAGGTGTGCAATTAATTACAATAACAGGTTTTTGTTATTCATCTTAAATGATAATGTGATTCACATATGGTCCAGCTTTGGGAATGGAGAGTCAGTCTTAAATTCAAAGTATCAAAAGAATAAAAGTTAATGATAGAAAAACCTTGATATGTCCCTACATATCCCCCACTTTGCGATTTACAACCCGATCCGTGCACTGTAATAAATCCAACTTCGTTTTTTTGGGATGAAAAACTATTTTCAGTTGAAAAAACTTGAAAAACTAAGTGTGACATTTGGGGACAATAATTTAAATTGTTCCGAAAAACCAAGGCAGTTGTAATCCTAAACATCATTTTGTGAGTTGTCAGTACTTATATCTCTAAGTTGTAGGTCATTGCAACAGAAGAAAGTTCTGCTAACTTTCATGTTTTTGTTGTAAAATGCGGGAAAGCTAACTTTTGGAGTTGGCTTTTGAATTCAAGGCTGCAGTGTGCTACTCGGACACGGAGCTCGCAGAGGTAACTTTTGCTCTTATTTAAATAATTTAAATAGTGTTGGAATCTCTTTTAAGAATAAATAATTGTATATTAGGGTAAACACATCCCTAATATACAATTATTGGGGGGAATTATTACTGGAAACGTATGATTGCTAAGTCACTTTTTTTAGCTAACCAGGTTGTAACATTAGAAATGCACATTTATGAATGAACCGTTGCATTTTTATGATTTAGCAGTCAGACAACTTTTCACTCCTCAGATTACAGGCTGTAAGAAACAAGTGAACACCTTGTCCAGATGGAAGATTTATTCAGGCCTGGACCAGACTATCAAAAAATGGACATTTTGTGGAGAAAGTCTGGAGACACAACTACAACCAGGACCAGCGGCAGCTTGTGTGTAGGTAAGGCTTTTTATTTTATTTTTCTTTGTGTTTTATATAACCTGGTCATTTTGTTGTTTGATAAATGTCCTTTGTGACTGTCCTATTTAATGAGCAAAGAATATATTTGCAACAGCCATTTGTTGTTGTTGCTGTGTAAAGTACGTAATTTTTTTTTTTACATTTTATATGAGAGAATGTGTTAAATTTGACCTAAAGAGTACAACATACTCTTTAAATAGGCTTAAATGTTTGGAATGTGTATTCCTTGTTTAGCTAATTTCCAACAAATTACCCTCTGTCTTTTTAGAATGAAATGAACGCAGTGTCAATTCTGTAAATTCACCCACGCCACTGAAGCTGAAACACTCTTCAGCAGTTTTTCTCTTTGTGCTGTGACAAGGACACAGATCCAGAGAACCAGACCAAGGGCCTCACTGTGGGGATCCTTACTGTGCTGGAGGATGATGACACCTCCCCTGCTACAAATGTCACAAGTCTTGCTGCTGTTGTGGAAGAAACCATCATCTTCCAGGATCTCCCTGACTTGCCAACAGCTTTTGCTTACCTCTTCGAGCTGATCTACACTTTTCAATTCCCAAAAGATCTGAGGTACACCTTTGAAACCATTCACAAGATTTTTATGGGACTTGGGACAGATCTCTCTGCAAGGGTCTGATCCCTCGAAAACAGACTTCTTCAGTGAATCCAGCCAGAGAGCTGATGGGATTTTTTTGTTTGTTTGTTTATTTTGTTTTCCTTTTTTTTTTTTTTGGTGGTGGGGTGTGTGTGTGTGTGTGTGTGTGTGTTACCTTTAATGTTGGTGTTCTTAATGTTAGTGCTCTTAAGTATAGAGCTCCTATCCTTTGACAGTTTAAAGGCATTTATATAGAAGAAACAACATTTGTCTGGATTCATGCTTTAATGTAAACCTTATAGTATACACTCCTGTTTAAACTGAGCTTAATGTTGTTCTAGTTTCAGTATGTCTACCTCTTTAGATGGTTTGCACCATGTCGGTTCTTTAACTGGTGTTGTTCAGCTGGTTATTGTGCTGCTTGGTAATAGGAGGACTTCTGAAGCATGTACAAACTCAGTACTGCAAGTGTTGCTTGAGTCCTCATATTAACGTCTTTACATCCCTGAACCTCAGATGTAGGTTTTGTAGAAGTTGTGTCAAAATGTTCTGTATCTTTCAACCCATTACTCATTTCAAGTTCCACGGAGAAGTGACCTTGTACTTTGACCATTCCCTGGGCCGTCCCCCGTCTCATAGTGTTGTTGAGCAGTTGTGTAACAAACTGGTTTTGTACCTGTTTCGATCAGGTTTATGGTCCATATTTATTCATTGTGTTGTTTACTGAACATGCTAAAAATCTCATTCAGAAAACAAGGAGTGTGACAAAAGTTAAAAAGAATAAACATTCTGAATGTAGCTGCTGCTTTGGTGATAATTTTTTGCTCTTCACTGGTTGCTGTATTTACTGTAGGTGTATCATTTTAAAGATGTCAGTAAGTTTAGCCACAAAAAAGTTAATTTAAATCTTTGTAATAAGAAAGTAAACACTATATTTTGAGAAATTATGAAGAACTAAATAGTATGTTGGGAATTCAATGACGGTACATTAAGAAATGTTTTAAAGTAAATACAACTTACTTTTGACTTGGCACAAGTTCAAGTTGTACTTATGTAAAATTTCTAGTACTTCCTTCTTTAAGTAGACTGGAGAAAGAAATTGTTGCTGCAATGTTAAAATTTAAGTTACTACAACTCATAATTAAGTTGACAGTAATCAGGATTTATAGTTGTCAGAATCCATAATTTTAGGTATCTGCAAACTATAATAGAGTTAGAGAAATATGAAATTCATAGTTTGTACAACATAAACTTTTAAGTTACTGCTACTTTAATATGAATTAGAAAACTCAGGATTCAAAGTTCTTACAACCTAAAACTTTAAGTCTCTACAACTTTTGGTTGAGTTACTAAAACATAGAAATCAAAGTTTGGCAAACTCAAAAGCAAAACTTAAATAGTTAAGTTGAAGTCCAAAACTTAAAAATGCCCTGAAGTTTGTTGCCTTAGAATTTTGAGTTCTGCCAACTTTTCTTTTTTTACAGTGTTGTTGGTGAATCGCAACAAACAGCATCCACACATCAGAAGGGTTCCAACAAGTGTTGAGATGGATTCCAAAAGCCAAAGTCAGTAACTCCAAGGCAGGAAAGGAGAAATGAGTTAACGTTATTCCATACAAAGTCAAAAGGAATAGTTCCAAGGGAAAAATGAATCCAGGTTATTCCAAGTGAGAGGTTATTTAAAAAAAAATTAATTCCACACACGAAAAATTAAATCAACGGTATTCCATCAGGAAACAGGAAGTCAGCAGGTATTCCATGTGAAGTCCAAGCTTTCTCCGGAGGTTACAGTGATGTCGCTCTCTGGATCGTGGGGTTGGACCACAGGATGATGCAATAGGATAGTACTCATTTGGTGATTTCTGGTGCCCATCTAACTATTTGTCTAAATAATTCCTTGTATAACGGAATAAGTAGTCAATCTTTAAACATGCAAATGTAATGTCACTAATATGACAAACTAAATCATTCTAAGTTTATTTGAGTAAATAAAAATTCTAATGCCTCGACTTTTGAATACGCACGAGTGGAACAAAAGGAGTCTAATCTAATGGTTAAATATCAAGGGGCATAAAACATGCAAGAGGAGAATTTGGGAAAAAAAACTAAAGATTGGAAGCTTAGAATTTGGGAAAAAAAAACTAAAGATTGGAAGCTTAGAACTAAGGGATGTTGGTAAGTTCAGTATTCCAGGGGCATATGAGCTGGTCGACTCGTTTAAGTCTCCCTCGTCGTCTAGTTGTTCGAGTTCTAAGATTGCCTGAGGGAGTCTGGTTCTCTTCCGTCTAACTAATTTGGACAAATGGATAGTACATTTGTCGATTTGACCTTGCAGAGACCTAGTACGGCGGAGATACAAGAACACAATAACTGCGGTACTAAGATATCCTAAGATAACTAAAGCCATAATCAAAGTGTCAGCTGTAGACCATGCCTAGCTTAGGGTTTGGACCGGGCTTTTAGAGTGTGTTGTTATTTCTTTCAGCACTTGATCTACTGGTCCCACGTCGATGATCTTGGTGCCCTGGAATTGTAGATGTTCAATGGTTTTCGCATCTAGTTCTAAAGTAAAGTTCCTAAAGAAGTCAGGGACTTCGAGATCAGTTTCATATTGATCTGGATGTAGATAAAAAAAAGGGAGACTTCATCAATGTGAACTATAGCACCCTCAGGAACTGTAATCCACATTCCAAAAAAGTTCAATCTGGTCCTCTGGACATTCAAAAAAAAAAAAAACAAAACAAAGCAAAAAAATCTAGAAACGTTTTGTCTCTCATCCAAGAGACTTCCTCAGTCTGAGGTTTTTTTTTTTTTTTTTTTTGAATGTCCAGAGGACCAGATTGAACTTTTTTGGATTTTTCTACCTGGATTATTGAGCATGCATCAGGATATGTAATCCACATTGTTTTTGCTGGGAGATTAACACGGGTGGAAGTGTCGTGTTGGTCATAAGCTATTTTAGCGTATCTTGCTGGGGTGTTAACTAACCAACGGGACCCAACTATTTCCGCTTGGGTCGTAGTAATTTGGTGACGTGGGGTCAAAGTGGTGGTGCATTTAGAGTCTTTTGACACTGTGTCAATACCGCAAATGCCGACGGTGTTGTCATGCATGAACGGCTTGATAGGGCAAAGATAATGTATGTCTTGAGTGAGGGTACACATATTCAAATTTGGAACAAGATACATCTGTGGTGTGGTGATCAACTGAGCATGAGCATAATCAACATCTATAACAGTCTGGTTCTGAGGGGAACAGAAATTCAATTCAGTTTATTTATGTAGCGCCAAATCACAACAAAGTTGTCTCAGGGCACTTTACAGAAACATTCACATACATAAAAGCCAATTAGTAGTTCTCTATCTAAGGAATCCAGCAGACAAGATGAATCTTGGCTTCGATGCAGTCTCCCATCCTGAGCAAGCACAGTGGCAACAGTGGAAAGGAAAAACTCCCTTTTAAAAGGAAGTTGGAAATGGGATGACATTAGCACAACGTTTCTAGTCTTGGGTGGTTACACCAAATTGCAATACGTTTTCAAAGGAATTGTGAATTTCATGTTAAATAATCATACTTTGGTGCAATCCAGTGGTCAAGGAAATTGTTGTTTGAGTAAAGTTTCTAGTGAACTAGGCCTCCGACATAAATCTGTCTTTGAAGACCTTCAGGGGACAGGAACTGCTATTTCATGGATTTGAATCCAGAAATACAAATTATCTCATCAAGAGACCATTTAATTGTATCCTGAATTAATCAATTGAAAGAACACTCTTCTTTTTATCCTGATGCATGCTCAATAATCCAGGTAGAAAAATCTAAAAAAGTTAAATCTGGTCCTCTGGACATTAAAAAAATAAATAAATAAAGCAAAACAACAAAAAAATGTAGAAACGTTTCGTCTCTCATCCGAGAGACTTACTCAGTCTGAGCTGCTATATTCAGCTCAGTCTCTTAAGAAGGTGCTATTTAAGAAACTGAGCTGAATACAGCAGCTCAGACTGAGGAAGTCTCTCGGATGAGAGACGAAACGTTTCTGCATTTTTTTGTTGTTTTGCTTTATTTATTTTTTTTTTGAATGTCCAGAGGACCAGCTTTAACTTTTTTAGACTCTTCTTTTTACAATATCAGTACTATTTTAAGATATCTTGATAATCAAAACTGTGTTTAGTTCATACCATTTCTAAATGTTGAAGTGAACCACTCATTTAAATCAACTGTGAAACAGTATTAATGATTTTTAAACCTCATTAGACTTTGATCATATAGTTAAATGCCTATTTACGAAGTAAGTGTGCATTTAGTCTTCTGTCTGAATGAGGGTAGTGGACCTGATGTCGGTCGAAAGTCAGAGACAAGTTATGAGGACGAAGTGTCTTGTTTTTAAAACTCTCAGACAGTAAATAAGAACTGCTGGCACCTGCTTCCTCTCATTTCTTAAAAACATTTGTAGTGAACTAGGCCTGAGGTCAAAACCTTGACCTAAGGATCATTTGGGACAGAACTGTCATTTCATTTATTTGAATCCAGAAATACAGGTTGACCCATCCTGAGACTTTCTTTCTTGAATTAATCAAGTGGAAGAAGACTACTTTCTATTATCATTACCATTTTACAAATGTTTGATAATTAAATTGTGTTAGTTCAAACAATGTTTACATGTTGAAGTGAACTACTCATTTTTCATTAACTGTGAAACAGTAATAATGATTCTTAATCCTCATTCAAAGTGGAATCAAGTTGGAATACGTTACAGAGTAATGATTCAATTTCTTGATTTTCTGTCTTCAATGAGTAAGTTGTAAGTGTGTTCAAAGTTCAAGTTTCGGTCAACTGAAAGTTTACTGAAAAGAAATGTCATGTTTAACTTTTACAGCAAGATACTGGAAGAAGTGACTCCACGAAGTCTGGTTCCTACATAATATCTTTCTGTCTGTTCTTAAACAATCTTAATCTTTTCCTTGACTTTTCATAACACCTTACATCACAAAACACACCTCTGTTTTGGTCCATCGACCAATCAGAAACTCTCAAATGAACCGGAAGTGACCCTTCTTTAAATGTTGACACTTCCTAGTTCAGCTTAGTCTTGTCAGTTCAGCTCAGTCTTGAAGCTGCTGTAAGCTCAGTCTTGAAGATGGAGTAGCAGTTCTGAAACTCAGCAGTTCCAGAGTTCATGAAGGCTGGAATTCAGGATGCTGCTGAAAGAAAAATCAAGCTGAACCAGAGAAGATTCTGGGAATTATGAAAGTCTGTTTTGGATGACCTCCACACGACTCTCGAGGTTTAGCTGTTCTCACGGAGACGCTGAAAGAGTTGAAAGGAGAGCTCTACACCAACGCTGAAACTATCTTCAGAAAAGGTAAAAGTTCGATCTCAACTAAGTGTACCGTTGGGGCAAGCTGATTTCCAAAGGAGCGTGCATGTTCTGGTTAAAACAGACAAATTCCCTCACACATCTCTCTGTAGATAAACTTCATCTTTCCATCTTTAAACTCTCCTATCTGCTAGCAAATTAATCCAGATGTTTTTCAGAAATGTCTGTGGTGAAGCAACGGAAAATCATGGCCGTATGGTTTTCCTGGTTGTAAAGCTGATTAATTATGTCGTTATTTTCAATTTTTGCCAATTAATGTAAATGTGTGATGTGTTAAACTTGATTCTGTTAATAAATGACCCACTGTCGTGGTGAGTCAAAGATAATTAACGTCTCACGTCCACATTTTATTAGATTCAATGCACGTACATTATACAGTCCAGAAAAATGAAAGAATCCGTTTTAACAGTGTGAATATATCTCATCCATATGTTCTACTACACATTTCTCCATCTGTACTAACCGTTCTTAAACATTACTGCTGTCTCCTGACACCTAGTGACCCTCTGACATCACTACAACTACACCCCTGCTGGTTGTTTCAACCAATTAGGAAGTACCACGTAACAGGAAGTGGATACCCCTTTAAAAGGCAACACTTCTTGGAACTATTCAGTCAGTCTTCTTCAAAGTCTTAGTCTTCTTCGAAATCTTAGTCTTATTCGAAGTATTAGTCTTCTTCGAAGTCTTAGTCTTCACAAGTCTTAGTCTTGCAGTCTTGCTGGAACTTGCAGTCAAAGATGAGACTCAACTAAGTAGCAGATGGATTTGACCATGTGCCCAGGGTCTTTCCATTCCAGTGTAGTCACAGCCTGCCTCGGATGTGACTCAACCCGAGCAGTAAATGCTCAACTTCTAAGGAAGTTTATTCGGTTGAACCGAGTACTTCGTCACGATTTCTGATGACCCCCAGCTACTCTAACCGGAGATGCTGAAAAGGGAGCGTACCAATGGACTTCTGTTCCGAAGTGGATACATCCTCTGCTAAGGTAACAAAGTCGCTGCACGTCCTGAAGTGTACCGGAGGGCTGAGCTGGATGTTAGAGGAAGGGTGCCATGTTCTGGTTCAACACATAACCTTCATCCTTAAATCTAAACTTACTCCTTAAATATCCTGATGCATGCTCAATAATCCAGGTAGAAAAATCCAAAAAAGGTCAATCTGGTCCTCTGGACATTCAAAAAAACAAAAAACAAAACAAAGCAAAAAAATATAGAAACGTTTCGTCTCTCATCCAAGAGACTTCCTCAGTCTGAGGTGCTGTTTTCAGCACAGTCTCTTAAAAAGCACCATCTCAGAGTGGATCAACCAGTTTCTGCTGACAACCAACGGTCACCAACGGACCTGCGGTCTACACTCATCTCCAGGCCAGCGGTCACTCTTTCAAGGATGAAGATGTTCACATCCTGGACAGAGAGGAACGATGGTTTGAGAGAGGAGTAAAGGAGGCCATCTTTGTGAAAATAAATCGTCCATCATTAGACAGGGGTTGAGGCCTCCGGGTTCAACTGTCCCCCTCTTACAATGCTGTGATTGCT
>NC_056518.1:241338-247406 GCF_014905685.2 Nematolebias whitei
TTTGCAGTTTGACTCCCATCACCCTTTGGAGCACAAGTTAGGAGTCATCAGGACTCTGTATCACAGAGCAGACAGCATCCCTACTAACTCAGGAGCCAGGCAGAAGGAGAAATCCTACACAAAACAGACTCTAGAGCAATGTGGATATCCTAACTGGGCCTTCCTGAAAGCAGAGAAGAAACCCAAACAGGACTCCAGTCAGCCATCAGGTGAAAAGGAGGAACCCAGACCCAGACCAGTGGTCATTCCGTATGTTGAGGGAGTATCAGAGAAACTGAGACATTTATTTTCTAAGCATAACGTCCCAGTAGCTTTTAAACCCCAAAATACATTACGGCAAAGACTGGTTCATCCCAAAGATCCAGTCCCCCGGCACAAACAGAGTAATATTGTTTATGCTGTTCAGTGTCAGGAGGGCTGTGATCAGACTTACATCGGGGAAACTAAACAGCCACTGGCCAAAAGGATGGCCCAGCACAGAAGATCAACATCATCAGGCCAGGACTCTGCGGTCTACACTCATCTCCAGGCCAACGGTCACTCTTTCAGGGATGAAGATGTTCACATCCTGGACAGAGAGGAACGATGGTTTGAGAGAGGAGTAAAGGAGGCCATCTTTGTGAAAAGAAATCATCCATCATTAAACAGGGGTGGAGGCCTCCGGGTTCAACTGTCCCCCTCTTACAATGCTGTGATTGCTAGTATCACTCAGCCCTCTGTGAATAGTAAACAGCCATCAGTGTGCTAATGATCCATTGTTAGGCTGATGGTCCTTCTTGAGCATGTGATCAGCTGGTTTTGGTTGTCAGCAGCAAACTGGTTAATCCACTCTGAGAAGGTGCTATTTAAGAGACTGAGCTAAAAACAGCACCTCAGACTGAAGAAGTCTCTTGGATAAGAGACGAAACGTTTCTAGATTTTTTTGCTTTGTTTTGTTTTTTGTTTTTTTGAATGTCCAGAGGACCAGATTGACCTTTTTTGGATTTTTCTACCTGGATTATTGAGCATGCATCAGGATAAATACATCAAGTTCACACGAGAATATGTAAAAAATGGCAAGTTGGCTTTCTTGGACTGTGAGGTCTCAGTCTCTGATAGAGGACATTTGCAAACCGAGGTGTACCGCAAACCCACCCACACAGACCAGTATTTGCAGTTTGACTCCCATCACACTTTGGAGCACAAGTTAGGAGTCCTCAGGACTCTGTGTCACAGAGCAGACATCATCCCAACTAGCTCGGGAGCCAGGCAGAAGGAGAAATCCTACACAAAACAGGCTCTAGAGCAATGTGGATATCCTAACTGGGCCTTCCTGAAAGCAGAGAAGAATCCCAAACAGGACTCCAGTCAGCCATCAGGTGAAAAGGAGGAACCCAGACCAGTGGTCATTCCGTATGTTGAGGGAGTATCAGAGAAACTGAGACGTTTATTTTCTAAACATAACGTCCCAGTGGCTTTTAAACCCCAAAATACATTACGGAAAAGACTGGTTCATCCCAATGATCCAGTCCCTCTGCACAACCAGAGTAATATTGTGTATGCTGTTCAGTTTCTGGAGGACCAGATTGACCTTTTTTGGATTACTCCTTAAATCTATTCCTCCTCTCTTAAACTTCTCTATTCACCTGTAAATCAAGCTAGATGCCTTCAGAGATGAATCAGTCTCAATCAGTAATGTTCTGTTGTCTTGTTAGTAAAGCGTGCCAAGTTTATTAATCAGAAACAGCTCAGCAAATCAATGTGTAAATGTTTTGATGTTAAATTTTGATTCTGTTAAATAAATGATCACATTTATTCTGATGGGTCAAAGATAAAATGACATCTCATGTCACTGATTAAACACTCCACTCACAAGTTATCTTGGTCACAGAACAGAAATTTAACTCGAAAAAGAAAATAATCCATTGTAATTAACCACTTAATATTCTTTGTGCTTGAACTAGCTTTAAGAATAATTAATTAGTAGTGTGTCCACAGCAAAGCTGTCCTGACATACTACATAAATGGTGGCCCGTAACGTTTCTGAAGAGATAAGTTATGTGTGACCTGAGATATTGTGGAAAAACTCATCATGTTGGCATAAGAGAGAAGAAACCCAAATAGGACACCAGTCAGCCATCAGATGAAAAGGAGGAACCCAGACCCAGACCAGTGGTCATTCCGTATGTTGAGGGGGTATCAGAGAAACTGAGAAGTTTATTTTCTAAACATAACGTCCCAGTGGCTTTTAAACCCCAAAATACATTACGGCAAAGACTGGTTCATCCCTGTTTTATGAAATTAGTTTAACAGGGGTCATGAACGGTCGGCACCGGATATTCACACAAGAGGAAAAAAATGAAACACAAGTAGACTGTTACTGCTAGAAATAATAGTGTCATTTATTAATCTGTCACAGAAAACAGCCAAGCAAACATGTACACTTGTACACTCTTTACACACACAAATTGATATGAGAGCCTCTCACCGTGACACGTTGTCGAGAAGCCTTCAACCCGGGTAAACAGGAATCACACCAACAGCTGGGCAATCGCGCGTTAGTCCACAGCAGACTTCTGAGTTCCCTTGCCTGTCACACCTCCTATATACCTCTCCCTGACCGGATCACGTGAGAGCAGTGAAAAACAAGTTTGATGGTTGTCAGGAGGACAGATCTAATTAAAACATGTTTTCTATCATCAAAGCAGTCTGTGCAACAGAGCGATGGCTCATAAAAACATGTCCTTCCAGTAAGGAGCGCCGTGACCGCAAAGCGGGCCAAAGCTCTACGGTCAAAAGCACTCCTAATGCTTATTAAAGCATTCATAGAGAGGATACACTGCCCCCTTCGTCCCTCTGCTAACCATCAAAGAGTGTCTAAATATTATAAGTAACACACACACAAAGTATATGTTTGAATAGGCATAAAGGCGACTTAACACCTTATAAAACATATTTTTATATCATTCCACCCTTTGCCTTTATGGCATGTAAAACATAATACAACTCTTTAATTTTGACAAAATATATGTTTGAATAGGCATAAAGGCAACTTAATATATTTTTATATCATTCCACCCTTTGCCTTTATGGCATGTAAAACATAATACAACTCTTTAATTTTGAAAATCACTCTCCTGAAATTGAAATTGTTCTGGGAATAACCTCATTACTTCATCCTGGATAAAGTCACTCACAATGTTAAGAAAATCCAGACGAGTTTCAAACCCCTGGAACGTTTGATTTATTACATTCCCACTGACACGATCATTGTAAATCAAAACACCTGGTAGGTGTTCAGGTTTGAGTGTGATTATAGTTTTTTCCCTACCAAACCATGTACCAAGCTGTATTATAAATTTCCTGATTAATTCTTTTTTTAAAACCCTCCTAATATAAAAACAAGTTCCCAAAATACACAAAGTTAATACAGAGATACATAGATCAAACTAGTTATTCTTCTTTTCACTAAACAAGCAAAAGAGATACTGCATCTATTTTGTGCCGTAGATAATATTCCTGCGAATATATCCCACCAATGGTGAGCCAACGTCTACACTATTAGCTTAGCCACATGTAAAAACCTTTCTTTGAGCCATGCAGGTGGACACTGTTAGATCAGACACGTTTAGACGTATGCGATTCAATCATTCGTTTCAGCTCTGTAGACCCATTTCAATGCGCATTTTGAAACGGTCTAGGGAGACTCGCCAGGGTACGTGCCATTGTACCTCTGTTAGTCGAGTGGTGGAACTATAATTAGTTAATTGATAAGTCTGGTTGTTCCAAGTCCACAGATGTACATCCAGAGAAAGGCACCTCAGGTAATTGAGGATGACTTTTTATTGTTGCTATCAAACTAGTTCTCTAGCCTAGTTCATGAGTCCAATCACACAATACCTTGTTTCTGGTTAAACATGGGTTAACATGACCTAATTTCAGCATACATATCACTCCTTTATCAGCTGTCTCACATAATTGCATGTCATATGTGAGATTTGTCTCTGGCTCAAACCACTCACCCTGTATATATTTTTTAAAAACCAGTGTCCTTGTACAGTTATTAAAGGCAAAATGTGATATTTGCATAACTGTGGTTGCCTTATTAACATAGTATTGAACCCAATGCCCCTCACACATGTTATTGCATTTTGTCAATTCAGGTTTTACAACCACCCAATATGTACTAGAAATGTTTCACAGCTTCCTCCACTCGTGGTGATTCGATGTGGTCACCACCCTCTGGCAGCACTCCTTCTGCAGCTGTGCATGGAAAAATTGCAAGGTACACAGGAAAACAAGTTCAAAGCTTCAATTATGTTGGAGAGCACTTCTTCTGTGCTCCCCCACATCTTTCAGCTGCCAGTTTATTTATTTTATCAGTATTTTGACCGTTTCTTCTTGAGTCATGACAACTGATGGTATCCAGACTCCAACTTGGGTAACTGCCAACGAAGCACGTCTCCTCCTTCTCCTTAATTGGCAGTAAAATCAAACTTTGTTCCTTTTTTTTTCATCTGGTTTAGCATGCCCGACACTACTGTCGTGCCCTATCAGGCAGCTTTTTGTGTTTCAAACATGTGAAGTTACTTTGCACTCAGATCTTGCTTGCATCTTTTCAACCAAACGTGAACACCTGATCCTCCTCCAAGACACGTCCTGGTGTCGCTGATGAGGCGTTGACCATCAGCGACAAGGCACGTGATGCCCAAACAGCCTGCACGCCCTTCTGACGGGCGCCTGTCACCAGCTTCTCATGTTGTCCTCTGGACGGTCCCGGGTGTTCATTTAGCAAAGACCAAGGAAACATCAAGCTGTGGAAACAAGAAAACTGCTTTCAACAAAAAGAGAGAATAATTAGTTTTCTCTTTAATAATACTTATGAATTGGTACATTTACCCATTTTTCTTCTCCTGCCTCTGGGATATTGCAGACCCAGACCAATTTTATAACTTGAATTTGACCTGAAATCCAGTTTGTCAAATCATGTTTTTCATTTAATTTTCTCAGCATTTTTTTTAACAGTTCATTCATTCTCTTAATCAGCCCCGCAGCCTGTGGATAGTAAGGAATGTGATAAATCCATTCAACATGTTTTTCAGCTGACCAGTCTTTCACCTGTTTTCCAGTAAAATGGGTCCCATTATCTGTTTGTATCTGAAGGGGAACCCCATAAAATTATTTCATCATACTAAGACATTTTAAAGTAGATGTCTGATTTGCATATTTACAAGGATGAGTCACCAACACACCTGAATATGTATCTACAGCCGTACATACATATCTACACCCCTGTGACATGGCAAAGGGCCAATGAAATCCGTCTGCCAGATCTGATATGGTCCCTTTCCTATATTTGTCCCTGCATTTACTATTGTGACCCTCTTTTCTAATGTTGACATGCTTCACATTGTTGTATTGCAGTTTAATGTCATTCGTCTTGTTCTACAACTAATCAAACAATTCTTCATACATAACCACTTCATGCAAAAAGTGTCAACAATTAACTTTTATTTATTAAAAAGAAATCCTTCTTCTAGTCTTGGCCCCACTCAGAATATTTAGCTCATCAGTTTTTCCAAACTGAGGTGTTAACTTTTTCCACAGAACCCCTCTTGAAAAGAGCTGAACTTTCACTTTAAATGTGAAACATTTGCAAAACAAGATGGTGAAATTCTTTCTATCTCAGATATTTTTGGATACTTCGAGTTGTTTTTAGATGCTGTCAAAACTATAGCTGCAGATGATCCATTTATAAACAACATATGTTGCACTTCCTTCAAAGCAACCAGCTTAACACATCCAAACAACATACGATGCACTTTCTTCAAAGCAACCAGCTTAACACATCCAAACAACATACGATGCCCCTTTAATCCAAATAATGGCTTCCAGCCCTCAGCTCTTCTGCTGACACATCATCCATCTCAGCTGCAGGCACTCCTGCCTGTATTAATGCCCCCCAGAAAGCAGAACGAGTAGGTTCCTGTATGTTTTTCCGGCCGTCCTTTCTCGGCCCACGACCCATGGATTGACTAAATGTTTTTTTTTTTCACGGTTTTCAGCTCTGTGTTCCAATCCAACACTCT
>NC_056518.1:247506-248522 GCF_014905685.2 Nematolebias whitei
ATATATATATATATACACACACATATATACATACACATATATATACACACACACATATACATAAACACATATATATATATACACACACATTGTTATGTGCCCCTAGTGACACCTTCTAAGTTTTGTACGTGAGCTGCAGTTTTGTTTCTTCTTGGTCATGCCTCTCTATTTTAATCACCTTAATTGCAGTCAGCTTGGGAGTTCTGACTGAAGCTCCTATATAAGCTTCAGAGTGAGGTTCTTAGAGTGTGGAGTCTTGAGGAACTCAGAGGTGGTGGTGCTGCTTGCTGCAGTGCTGTTTGGTACTAGGGTGTTCTCCGCCCACCCTTGTTGTCTCGTTATGAGGTAAGCTCCTGTTGAGGAGATGTGAAAGAGCTGCTTAGTGCTCTTTGTTTGAGATTTAGGCCTGGGTGCTTAATTTATGCATTTAGACCTTGAGTGTGCTTGTGGAAGCCTAGTTCAGCTCAGGTAGAGAGACCTAAGCTGTGTGATTGTGGACTTTTGGGTGTTTCTGTTTATTGTTCAGGGAGGTGATTTTGCTGACCGTGGACGGTCCTGCGTTTTGGGTCAGTTTTGTTTTCCTCCCGTTTGCTGTAGTCGTTCAGACTAAAGCCCTCTGACTGGGTGAGATTTTGGTAGTCCTGTTTTCGTCTTTTTTCTTTACTCCTAGACATCTTTTGGACAGGTAGTCCGCTGTCTGTGAGGCTTCGACGACCCTGTACAGGGTTGGCCCTGCTCAGACAGCGTTACATTGATTTTGGCCAAACTCACCTGGTCCACCTTTCTTTTTATTACTTTACTTTCTTTTTGTTTGGTGACACGGGTCCTGAAGAAGGTGCTCTCCAGTCCAAGAGGGAGGAGACCACGAAGACTTTGCCTGCTGCCCGGAGTGATTTATAAAACTTAGGATTCAATAAAGTTTTATTTTTAAACCTTCTTTTGGTGTCCTGTGTCCCTTAAATATGTTCGGTCTGAGCCGGTCGTAACACACATATACATAAACATATATATATATA
>NC_056518.1:248622-252388 GCF_014905685.2 Nematolebias whitei
CTGATCTAGACACATAGTTAGTTTCTGTTTAATGTGCTCTTCTTTGTTCTTCAAGGCCTCAATAGTAAAATTGGTCTGTCTCACCCGTTCATTCACCAGCTGGGTCTGTGCCTTCTGAAGGATCTTGCTTGCCCGTTGCCCGCTGACCGATGATTTTAGTTCCAGACTCTTGGGAATGATGCCACTTTGTTGACATCTGAGGTTGAATCACAAGTGGTTCCTGTAGTCTGCCCTCTTCCTTGCTGTTTTCTCAAACTCTCTTACTAGTTTGAGGCAATCCTGGCCAAAGTGATTCAAAATATCCTGATGCATGCTTGTTACGACCGGCTCAGACCGAACATATTTAAGGGACACAGGACACCAAAAGAAGGTTTAAAAATAAAACTTTATTGAATCCTAAGTTTTATAAATCACTCCGGGCAGCAGGCAAAGTCTTCGTGGGCTCCTCCCTCCTGGACTGGAGAGCACCTTCTTCAGGACCCGTGTCACCAAACAAAAAGAAAGTAAAGTAATAAAAAGAAAGGTGGACCAGGTGAGTTTGGCCAAAATCAATATAACGCTGTCTGAGCAGGGCCAACCCTGTACAGGGTCGTCGAAGCCTCACAGACAGCGGACTACCTGTCCAAAAGATGTCTAGGAGTAAAGAAAAAAGACGAAAACAGGACTACCAAACCTCACCCAGTCAGAGGGCTTTAGTCTGAATGACCACAGCAAACGGGAGGAAAAACGAAACTGACCCAGATCGCAGGACCGTCCACGGTCAGCAAAATCACCTCCCTGAACAATAAACAGAAACACCCAAAAGTCCACAATCACACAGCTCAGGTCCCTCTACCTGAGCTGAACTAGGCTTCCACAAACACACTCAAGGTCTAAATGCATATATTAGGCACCCAGGCCTAAATCTCAAACAAAAAGCACTCAGCAGCTCTTTCATATCTCCTAAACAGGAGCTTACCTCATAACAAGACAACAAGGGTGGGCGGAGAACACCCTAGTACCAAACAGCACTGCAGCAAGCAGCACCACCACCTCTGAGTCCCTCAAGACTCCACACTCCAAGAACCACACTCTGAAGCTTATATAGGAGCTTCAGTCAGAACTCCCAAGCTGACTGCAATTAAGCTGATTAAAATAGAGAGGCGTGCCCAAGGAGAAACAAAACTGCAGCTCATGTACAAAACTTAGAAGGTGTCACTAGGGGCACCCTAGGGTACATAACAATGCTCAATAATCCAGGTAGAAAAATCCAAAAAAGTTCAATCTGGTCCTCTGGACATTCAAAAAAACAAAAAACAAAACAAAGCAAAAAAATCTAGAAACGTTTCGTCTCTCATCCAAGAGACTTCTTCAGTCTGAGGTGCTGTATTCAGCTCAGTCTCTTAAATAGCACCTTCTCAGAGTGGATCAACCAGTTTGCTGCTGACAACCAAAACCAGCTGATCACATGCTCAAGAAGGACCGTCAGCCTAACAATGGGTCATTAGCACACTGATGGCTGTTTACTACTCACAGAGGGCTGAGTGATACTAGCAATCACAGCATTGTAAGAGGGGGACAGTTGAACCCAGAGGCCTCCACCCCCGTTTAATGATGGACGATTTCTTTTCACAAAGATGGCCTCCTTTACTCCTCTCTCAAACCATCGTTCCTCTCTGTCCAGGATGTGAACATCTTCATCCTTGAAAGAGTGACCGCTGGCCTGGAGATGAGTGTAGACCGTAGAATCCAGGCCTGATGATGTTGATCTTCTGTGCTGAGCCATCCTTTTGGCCAGTGGCTGTTTTGTTTCCCCGATGTAAGACTGATCACAGCCCTCCTGATACTGAACAACATACACAACATTACTCTGTTTGTGCCGGGGACTGGATCTTTGGGATTGATATAAAAATATGTTTTATAAGGTGTTAAGTCGCCTTTATGCCTATTCAAACATATACTTTGTGTGTGTGTTACTTATAATATTTAGACACTCTTTGATGGTTAGCAGAAGGACGAAGGGGGCAGTGTATCCTCTCTAGGAATGCTTTAATAAGCATTAGGAGTGCTTTTGACCGTAGAGCTTTGGCCCGCTTTGCGGTCACGGCGCTCCTTACTGGAAGGACATGTTTTTATGAGCCATCGCTCTGTTGCACAGACTGCTTTGATGATAGAAAACATGTTTTTTAATTAGATCTGTCCTCCTGACAACCATCAAACTTGTTTTTCACTGCTCTCACGCGATCCGGTCAGGGAGAGGTATTTAGGAGGTGTGATAGGCAAGGGAACTCAGAAGTCTGCTGTGGACTAACGCGCGAGTGCCCAGCTGTTGGTGTGATTCTTGTTTACCCGGGTCGAAGGCTTCCTGACCACGTGTCACGGTGAGAGGCTCTCATATCAATTTGTGTGTGTAAAGAGTGTACAAGTGTACATGTTTGCTTGGCTGTTTTCTGTGGCAGATTAATAAATGACATCATTATTTCTAGCAGTAACAGTCTACTTGTGTTTCATTTTTTTCCTCTTGTGTGAATATCCGGTGCCGACCGTTCACGACCCCTGTTAAACTAATTTCATAAAACATTTTTTGGCGACGAGGATGGGATATTATTAAAATAAATAAATAATTTTGAACGGCTGCACCATGTTCAAACGAAAGGAAAAAGTGTTGAGGAAAAGTTGATGCGAGTGCATCTGGACAAAGAGTCCGCAGAGGTTTTGCCAGGTTGGGAGAGTTATCCAATTTTGGCTTTGTGTTTAAGAGGTGGAGGGGGACGCCCCTAACCTTTGTGTGAGAGTTTAAAAACAGAGAAAAAGTTGATTCAGACACCTGAGGAGGCGTGAGTTGAACGGAGAAAAAGTTGATCCAGACGCCTGAGGAGGCGTGAGGGGAACAGAGAAAAAGTTGTACTGGGATGGGAAGAAGTCCCATCCCAGTTGTTTTTGAAGAGGTGGGAAGAAGCCCATCTTAGTTGTTAGAACAATTTTTCTGAAAGCAGATAGTCCGGGTGATGTTTTGACCACTTTGCAGGCAATAGAGGTCAGAAAAGATGGCACCAGTGACAGGACTTCAGCCTCATATGAGGATGTGTGCGGTAGCCTGGGGAAAAAACTGCATGAGGAAAGTCAGAAAATGCAATTACAGGCTCAACGGAGCAAACAAGAATGTGAGGACCGCCTGCTTGTTGAATGAACGGCACATACAGTCGCTCGGTGCTCAGTTTGGGAGAATGAGCAGGGTAGCTGAGGGGGCGGTGGAGCAGGTGTCCCGGTTGAAGCGAGGAAAATTTAAGAGAAAGAAAGCGCTTAAAAGGGAAAAAATGAAGAAGAAAGAGCGTGATGTTTCGCCGGAGCGAGTCGGAACTTATGTTGCAAGGTTGGATGACGGATGGGATCCGTCAAGTTGGGACGGTGGCATCTCGGGAGACAAGGAGGTTGTTTACTTGTCTAAAATATCACAACCCACAGATGCTCGAGTATCTAGGCTGTTGGATAAAGGTGGAGGTCAGGTAATGAATTCAGCGCATCGAGTCAGAGCTTTGCAAGACTCGAGACCGTTGTTTGAAGTTTGTGTAGAGACAGCCAGACAGATAACATCGGATTGGTCTGATTTACAGGGGCATTGGGTGACCCTAGGGGAGTGCGAGCAGAGATTGGTTCGGCTGTGTGTAGAGAATGCACTCGCTGTGCGTTGGGTTGTAGATTATCATCTACATGTTTTTTCAAGGACTTATGTTCAAAGCAGAGTGTTGGATTGGAACACAGAGCTGAAAACCGTGAAAAAAAAAAA